>NC_090337.1:9819107-10144940 GCF_035084215.1 Heptranchias perlo
AGGATGTCCCAAAGCGCCAATAAAGTACTTTTTTTAAAAGTATTGTCACTGTTATAATGCAGGAAACGCAGCAGCCAATTTTGCGCACAGCAAGGTTCAACAAACAGCAATGGGATAGTGACCAGATCATCTGTTTTTTTTAGTCATGTTGGTTGAGGGATAAATATTGGCCAGGACACCGGGGAGAACTCTCCTGCTATCCTTCAAAATAGTGTCATGGGATATTTTACGTCCACCTGAGAGGGGAAATGGGCCTCAGTTTAACATCTCGTCCAAAAGACGGCACCTCTGACAGTGCAGCGCTCCCTCAGTACTGCACTGGAGTATCAACCTGGATTATGTGTTCAAGTCTCATGGACTGGGACTTGAACCCACCTTTGTTTTGACTCAGAGGCAATAGTGCTACCCACAGGCTGACATTAGCATATAGAGGCTTACTGCATTCATCTGAAATTCTTTTGTCTGCTATTTTAGTCCCTGACATTAACCCGTGCTTAACCTCTGTTAAAATAGCAGAGGAAGGAACTTGACGTCAAATTCCAGCACCGTCCTTGACTCCACGAGTGTTGCTGTGATGTCTGACTGTCCAATGTCAAGTTGTAGATCAATTAGAACCTCCTCTAGTTGAACACTTGAAAGAGCAAAGCCATCAGTGCCCCTGATTGTATCTTCCTCCGCGACAGCTCACTCAGGCTGAACCTTATCCTGAGCTGAGCCTCAACCAGGTCACTAAAACTGCTTATTTCCACCTACAAAATATCGCCCAATTCTGCCCCTATCTCGCCTGCCCTATTGCTGAAACTCTCACCTACATCTTCCTCAGCTCCAGGTTCTCCATCTCCAATGCTCTCTTAGCTGGTTTCCTCAGCTCTACCTAACATAAACCTCAGCTTATCCAGAACGCTACTATCTGCAACCTGTCCTACATACCTCTCACCGCCTCCTCCCCGCCACTGGACACAATATTCTAACTGTGACCGTTTTGTATAGTTTTAGCATCACCTCTGCTTTTAATAAAAAAATCCCCGTTGCAGTGGGTACATATGGCTTTAACATGTGCGATTTCTGAGACTGGAATTTAATTAATGGGTTGTTAATTATGGACAAAAATTGGCACTCAATAGCACCTCCCAGTCCTGAGACCAAGAAGGACAAGAGTAGCAAGATCGTGGGAGGACATTATCTCCAAGTTCCCCTCTAAGTCACACACCGTACTGCCTTGAGCACGTATCACCGTTCCTTCATCATCGGTGGGTCAAGATCCTAAAGCTCCCTACCTAACACCATCGTGGCAGCACTATCATCAGGAGGACTACAACGGTTAAAGGAATAGGCCCTCCACCACCTTCTAAGAATGGGCATTTGATGCAGCTTTGCCAGCATTGCCCACAACTTAAGAAAAAAGAATCACGTGTTTCAGGTTTAAAAAAGGATATGGGGGTGCAGTGATTATGTCATGGGACCAGTAATCCAGAGAACACGAGTTCAAATCCCCCTATGGCAGTTTGAGAATTTGAATTCAGTTCAAAAAATTTGGAAATAAAAAACTGGTATCAGTAAAAGTGACCATGAAGCTGTCGGATTGTCGTAAAAAAAACCCAACTGGTTCAATAATGTCCCTTTAGGGAAGGAAACCTGCCGTCCTTACCCGGCCTGGGCCTATATGTGACTCCAGTCCCACGCCAATGTGGTTGATTCTTAAGTGCCCTCTGAAGCCACTCGGTTGTATCAAACAGCTACAAGGACGAAGGTGGTCCACAATTACCTTCTCAGGGCAACGAGGGATGGCCAATAAATGTCAGAAACACCAACATCTTGAGAATGAATTAAAAAAAGAAACTTTACCCTCAATATTCCTTATTTGGCACTGCTGTGATTTTATAAATCAGCAGCCAACAACCTGCCAATTAGCAAGAAAGAAGGAAGAACTTGCATTTATGTAGCATCTTTCACGACCTCAGGACATCCCAAAACCCTTTATAGCCAATGAAATACTTTTGAAGTGACTGTTTTAGTGGTGTTGGTTGAGGGATAAATATTGGCCAGGACACCACAGAGAATTCCCCTGCTCTTCTTTGAAATATTCCCATGGGATCTTTTACGTCCACCTGAGAGGGCAGATGGTGCCTCGGTTTAACATCTCATCCCAAAGACTGCACCTCCGACAGTGCAGCACTCCCTCAGTACTGCACTGGGAATGTCAGCCTAGATCCTGTGCTCAACTCTCTAGAGTGGGACTTGAACCCGCAACTGCCTGCCTCAGACATGAGAGTGCTACCTACTGAGCCAAGGCTGACACCAATTAATTATACATTGATCAAAAAAGAATTCATTTTGGTGTCCGTTGTCCTGTTATCTCAGCTCAGGACTTTTATTTTCACCGGGAAGAGGCTGGTGAGCTCCCTGCCCACTCGCACTTTGACCCCTCTTCACAGGCAGCCCGAGGGACAGTGAGACATGTGGTGGGGCTGAGGGTTACATCTACTAATCCAACTGATTCGAAGACGGAGGGACTGGCCTGGGTAAAAGGTGCAGTAGATCAAGGTAACTTCGTTTGAACAACAAATAATTAAAGCAACTAATTTGAATACATTCAAGGCTGAGTCAGACAAATTTTTGATCAGCAAGGGAAATGGGGAAAAAGGCGGGAAAGTGGAGTTGAGGTAAAAATCAGATCAGCCATGATCTCATTGAATGGCGGAGCAGGCTCGAGGGGCCGAATGGCCTACTCCTGCTCCTATCTCTTATGGTCTTATGAATGTTTAATTAATGATTGCAGCACTAGACATGGGTGACATGAAAATGCCTCCACTCTGGGCTGCTGATCGGAGTTGTATCAAATGGATAGTAAAACCACACCAGAGGGCAGGAACTTGATTCATCTCCTGTTGACCCTAAGCCCTCCCCGACAGATGTACACACACACACACACACACACACACACCGTGCTCTATCCAGTCTCAAGTAAGTTCAGACTATAAATGTATTTGCATGGATTATTAAATCATCCTCATGCTCACCAACGGTGCATACATTTCCAGTGATTAATGACTAGGAGCCACCAACCTGACAGTGTCAGATGGCACTGGTCATTTCAAATATACTCAGTCACGCCAATTGTACAGCACATACAGTGAAAGGTGCTGCCTCATGTGTTACTGAGCAAGGCAGGCCAGAAGGTGCCTAGTTCAAATTTAAAATTTTCATCCTCGTGTTCAAAACCCTCCATGGCCTCGTCCCTCCCTACCTCTGTAACTACCTCCAGCCCAACAATCCTCCGAGATCTCTGCGCTCCTCAAATTCTGGCCTCTTGTGCACCCTCCAATCCATTTGCCCCACCATTGGCGGCCCTGCATTCAGCTGCCTAGGCCCTAAGCTCTGGAATTCCCTCCCTAAACCTACCTGCCTCTCTACCACTCTCTCTCTCCTCCTTTAAGTCACTCCTTAAAACCTACCTCTTTGACCAAGCTTTTGTTCACCTGTCCTAATATCTTTTTGTGGGGCTTGGTGTCAAATTTTGTCTGATAACACTCCTCTGAAATGCCTTGGGACATTTTTATTATGTTAAAGGCTCTATATAAATGCAATTTGTTCTCGTTGTTGTAATCTTTCACTTCACAAAGATGGCAGCCACCTCCTGTTGTATTAAAACTACCGCAGACATTTGTTTTAAATTGCCTCGGGCTCTGAGATGATCTTGTCATTATCGTATTGCTGTTTGTGGGACCTGGCTGTGTGCAAATTGGCTGCTGCGTTTCCTACATTATAACAGTGACTACACTTCAAAAGTACTTAATTGGCTGTTTAGTGCTTTGAGACGTCCTGAGGTTGTGAAAGGCACTATATGTGTAAGCTGTTTCCTGATCAGATTATCGCAACAACCCATGGTGTGCCAGTCACAGGGAAGCTTGCCTGCTGACCACATAGATCGGAAAATGGTGGATGCATTGCTCACGATTTTTGAATTACTGGTAGAAAGAATTTGACAAACTCAGTTTGTCAACATGCAACACAATTGCACAATTCATGTTTGAAAAGCATCATTGTGTTGCAAAAACGTCATTTTTTTTCTTCCTTATCCTGGGGTGATGATCCCCACTTAAACAGCAAAACAGGAAGTCGCTCTGGTCAATATGGCTGTTGGGCTAACACAGAGCAATAGGAAATGACTATAATTAGAGAAGTAGCAATGAAACAGGAAGAGAAATTAAGGCCCATGCTTCTCTTTTTCATAATACATATATAAAGAAAGAACTTGCATTTATATAGCGCCTTTCACAACCTCAGGGCGTCCCAAAGCGCTTTACACCCAATGAAGTACTTTTGTGTATAATCACTGTTGCAATGCAAGGAAACGCAGCAGCCAATTTGCACCCAGCAAGTTCCCACAAACAGCAATGTGAGAAGGACCAGTTCACCTGTTTTATTGGTGATGTTGGTTGAGGGATAAATATTGGCCAGGACACCGGGAAGAACTCTCCCGCTCTTCTTGGAAATAATGCTATGGGATGACCGCCTGAACAGGCTTAATTGGTTTAACATCTCACCCAAAGGATGACACACCTGTAAATGTAGCAATCCCCTCAGCACTGAACCGAGGCGTCAGACTAGATTGCGTCATGTCCTGGAGTGGGAGTTTGAACTCACAACCTTCTATGGCTTAGAGTCAAGAGTGCGACCAACTGAGCAAGCCTGAGTCTGTGACAAATGTTTACTGTGGCAAGTGGGTGCCAATTGTCAGCAGGATTAATTGCATACCTTAAAATGCAAATAAAACCCGTAAAGAGTTGATAGCTTTTAACAGTAATATCTGCAGGAGTCTGGACATTTGGTTCACAGTGACAGCCCTAAAATAAATCCAACAGCTTCTGGTTTGGCGACTTCAGCTGTATTGAAGTGAGTTGTCTAGGCATTTGCAATCTGCCAACGTTCAGAAAACTGCGGTGATGTACAGGAGCACTTGAGTGCTGTACGTTGGGGAGAAGAGGAGAATAGAAAGGTCTAACTTGACAACTGCGACACCAAACTCGAAATTAATACAAGGCAAAAATTAAAGCAAGTATGAAAAGAGATCTTAACGGTGTAGAATAAAAAGATAGAAAACAACATTTGAAATTCATCCAGTACAAAGGAGGTGATGGGTAATTGCGGGAATTGTATTGGGGGCAAAGGGGAAAAGAGGAGAGAATTTCCTGATTGATGGATGTAGTTTATATATCAAATAATGTTCATGATACGATAATATTCACCGTGGGGTGGCGGGGGTTTTGGTGGGGGGGTGTACGACATATAGGAATGTCAGGAGGACATAAAAATATAAATTCAAATCCCTTGCACAGAAAGAATAAACCTAACATAACCTCAAAAAGTGCAAATCTCTCCATGCAATTTTCTCCACTAGGCAGTGACAGAATGGAACCATGGAACTTGCACAAGAGAAGGCTATTCGGCCCATTGTGTCTGTGCCATCCCTTTACTAGAGCAATCCAAAACTAATTCCCCTGCCTTTAGTGTGGACTGATTGTATCAGCAAATTCAAGAGGCATGGATAAGTACAGCTCTTTGAAAGAGCTAAATGATTAGTCCCACTCCCCCGCTCTTTCCCCATCGCACTGCAAATTTTTCCTTTTCAAGCATATATCCAATTCCCTTTGAAAAGTTACTATTGAATCTGCCCTTTCAGGCAGTGCATTCCAGATTGTAACAACTTACCGCAGAAAAAAAAATTCTCTTCATCTCCTCTCTGGCTCTTTTGTCTTTTCCGGTCCTGTGCATTCCTATGTTCTTAGTTATGATGTTGCTAACACGTCGCACCCAGAGAAAACATTCAATGGTGACAGTTTGTTAGTAAATTTAGGGATTGACACCAAATGGTAAGTATCCATTCAGACACCAAGCCTGCGGATCTACTTCTACCAGAGGAAGTAACGGTCAAACCTTATGGTGCTCTGGTCAGGCCACACCTTGAGTATTGGGTCCAGAACTAGACATCGAGATACAGCGGGCATACTCAAGCATCTGAGACAATTCAGAGAAGAGCGATGCGGCTGATCTCTAGCGTTGGAGGTCTAGGTTATGAGAAAAAAACTTGGGCATTTCATCCTGGAATGGAAGCACCGGAGAGGTGATCTTACAAAGGCAGGTAAAGTCAATAAATGGCTTTGAAAAGTTGCATCGGAAAAATTACTTTATACTAAATTTAAAGGAAGAAAGAAAGATTTGCATTTATGTGGCACCTTTCACCACCTCAGGATGTCCCAAAGCACTTTACAGCCAAAGAAGTACATTGTAAAGTGGGAAACACAGCAAAGTCCCGTTCCTGGGTACGGTAGCATAGTGGTTATGTTACTGGGCTAGTAATCCAGAGGCCTGGACTAAAATCCAGAGTCATGAGTTCAAATCCCGCCACGGCAGCTGGCGAATTTAAATTCAATTAATTAAATAAAAATCTGGAATAAAAATACGAGTATCAGTAATGATGGCCATGATACTACCGGATTGTCGTAAAAACCCATCTGGTTCACTAATGTCCTTTAGGGAAGGAAACCTGCCGTCCTTACCCGGTCTGGCCTATATGTGACTCCAGACCCACAGTAATGTGGTTGATTCTTAATTGCCCTCTGAAATGGCCGAGCAAGCCACTCAGTTGTAAAATCTCGCTACGAAAAGTCATAATCAGAATAAAACCGGACGGACCACCCGGCATCAGACCACTAGGCACCGGACACGACAACGGCAAAACACCAAGCCCAGTTGACCCTGCAAGGTCCTCCTTACTAACATCTGGGGACTTGTGCCAACATTGGGAGAGCTGTCCCACAGACTAGTCAAGCAACAGCCTGACATAGCCATACTTACAGAATCATATCTTTCAGCCAACGTCCCAGACTCTTCCATCACCATCCCTGGGTATGTCCTGTCCCACCGGCAGGACAGACCCACCAGAGGTGGTGGTACAGTGATATACAGTCAGGAGGGAGTGGCCCTGGGAGTCCTCAACATTGACTCTGGACCCCATGAAATCTCATGGCATCAGGTCAAACATGGGCAAGGAAACCTCCTGCTGATTACCACCTACCGTCCTCCCTCAGCTGATGAATCAGTCCTCCTCCATGTTGAGCACCACTTGGAGGAAGCACTGAGGGTAGCAAAGGCACAATATGTGCTCTGGGTGGGGGACTTCAATGTCCATCACGAAGAGTGGCTTGGTAGCACCACTACTGACCGAGCTGGCCGAGTCCTGAAGGACATAGCTGCCAGACTGGGCCTGCGGCAGGTGGTGAGCGAACCAACACGAGGGAAAAACTTACTTGACCTCGTCCTCACCAATCTACCTGTCGCAAATGCATCTGTCCATGACAGTATTGGTAGGAGTGACCACCGCACAGTCCTCGTGAAGATGAAGTCCCGTCTTCGCACTGAGGACACCATCCAACGTGTTGTGTGGCACTACCACCGTGCTAAATGGGATAGATTCAGAACGGATCTAGCAGCTCAAAACTGGGCATCCATGAGGCGCTGTGGGCCATCAGCAGCAGCAGAATTGTATTCCAGCACAATCTGTAACCTCATGGCCCGGCATATTCCTCACTCCACCATTACCAACAAGCCAGGGGATCAACCCTGGTTCAATGAGGAGTGTAGAAGAGCATGCCAGGAGCAGCACCAGGCGTACCTAAAAATGAGGTGCCAACCTGGTGAAGCTACAACTCAGGACGACATGCATGCTAAACAGCGGAAGCAACATGCGATAGACAGAGCTAAGCGATTCCACAACCAACGGATCAGATCAAAGCTCTGCAGTCCTGCCACATCCAGTCGTGAATGGTGGTGGACAATTAAACAACTAACGGAAGGAGGAGGCTCTGCAAACATCCCCATTCTCAATGATGGCGGAGTCCAGCACGTGAGTGCAAAAGACAAGGCTGAAGCGTTTGCAACCATCTTCAGCCAGAAGTGCCGAGTGGATGATCCATCTCAGCCTCCTCCCAATATCCCCACCATCACGGAAGCCAGTCTTCGGCCAATTCGATTCACTCCACGTGATATCAAGAAACGGCTGAGTGCACTGGATACAGCAAAGGCTATGGGCCCCGACAACATCCCAGCTGTAGTGCTGAAGACTTGTGCTCCAGAACTAGCTGCGCCTCTAGCCAAGCTGTTCCAGTACAGCTACAACACTGGCATCTACCCAACAATGTGGAAAATTGCCCAGGTATGTCCTGTCCACAAAAAGCAGGACAAATCCAATCCGGCCAATTACCGCCCCATCAGTCTACTCTCAATCATCAGCAAAGTGATGGAAGGTGTCGTCGACAGTGCTAGCAAGCGGCACTTACTCACCAATAACCTGCTCACCGATGCTCAGTTTGGGTTCCGCCATTCGCAACCCCTCAGATAATGAAGCAGTCCGAGCCCGCATGCAGCAAGACCTGGACAACATCCAGGCTTGTGCTGATAAGTGGCAAGTAACATTCGCGCCAGATAAGTGCCAGGCAATGACCATTAACAACAAGAGAGAGTCTAACCACCTCCCCTTGACATTCAACGGCATTACCATCGCCGAATCCCCCACCATCTACATCCTGGGGGTCACCATTGACCAGAAACTGAACTGGACCAGCCATATAAATACTGTGGCTACGAGAGCAGGTCAGAGGCTGGGTATTCTGCGGCAAGTGACTCACTGCCTGACTCCCCAAAGCCTTTCCACCATCTACAAGGCACAAGTCAGGAGTGTGATGGAATACTCTCCACTTGCCTGGATGAGTGCAGCTCCAACAACACTCAAGAAGCTCGATACAATCCAAGATAAAGCAGCCCGCTTGATTGGCACCCCATCCACCACCCTAAACATTCACTCCCTTCACCACCGGCACACTGTGGCTGCAGTGTGTACCATCCACAGGATGCACTACAGCAACTTGCCAAGGCTTCTTCGACAGCACCTCCCAAACCCGCGACCTCTACCACCTAGAAGGACAAGAGCAGCAGGCGCATGGGAACAACACCACCTGCACGTTCCCCTCCAAGTCACACACCATCCCGACTTGGAAATATATCGCCGTTCCTTCATTGTCGCTAGGTCAAAATCCTGGAACTCCCTTCCTAACAGCACTGTGGGAGAACCGTCACCACACGGACTGCAGCGGTTCAAGAAGGCGGCTCACCACCACCTTCTCGAGGGCAATTAGGGATGGGCAATAAATGCTGGCCTCGCCAGCGACGCCCACATCCCGTGAACGAATAAAAAAAAAACAGCAGTGTGATAATCACCAGATAATTTGTTTGCTCGTCTACCATGGGATCCTTTACATCTACCTGAGAGAGCAGACAGGGCCTCAGTTTAATACCTCATCTGAAGGATAGCACCCCTAATACTGTAGCACTCCCTCAGTACTGGGAGCAGTAGCCTAGATTACATGCTTAAGTCTCTGGAGTGAGATTTGAACCCACAACATTCGGATTCAAAGGCAAGAGTGGTACCCAATGAGCCACAGTTGGCTACTTGGCCAAAGAAGGACACGGGTCCACACGTTCACATCAGTAAATACATTACACTACACTTCAAAAGCATGGTCCTTGACTGTAAAGCACTTTGGGATGTCCTGAGGTCATGAAAGGCGCTATATAAATGCAAGTCTTTCTTTTCTTTAATGTCAAATTTAGGACTGATATCAGGAAGCCCTCCTCCACAAAGAGAGTGAGAAATACATGGAATAGACTCCCGGAAAAAATAGTAGAAGCAAAAGCCGTGGAGCAATATGGATACCACAATGCTGAGACTCTAGCACCTTTCTGGAAGGGTAATGTAAGATGGGCCAAATGTCCTTCCTCATCCTCAACTATTTTGCAATCATTGGGCTATTCCACTGTGGGTGCATCACATCTGAGTCTGGTCTTGTCCTCATCCAATGTGCATGGACTTCCGCTTTGCAGCAGGCATCACTGGGCAGCAATCAGCAGAGGGCGTCCTGGCTGATTCTTTCATTTCATAGGACTGAGAAAATGTGCCTTCGGGAGAGGTGACCCTGAGCTGAGTTCCGAGCACATATCCTCTCCATCACCAAGACCACCCACTTCCAACTCCGTAACATCACCCGTCTCCATCCCTGCCTCAGCTCATCTGCTGCTGAAACCCTCATCCATACCTTTGTTATCTCCAGACTCGACTATTTCAATGCTCTCCTGGCTGGCTTCCCATTTTGCACCCTCTGTAAACATGAGCTCATTCAAAACTCTGCTCTCCTTCCCCTAACTCGCACCAAGTCCCGTTCACCCATCATCCCCGTGCTCGCTGACCTACTTCGGCTCCCGGTCCGGCAACACCTCGATTTTAAAATTCTCATCCTCGTTTTCAAATCCCTCCATGGCCCTCGCCCCCTCCCTATCTCTGTAACCTCCTCCAGCCCTACAACCCTCCGAGATCTCTGCGCTCCTCCAATTCTGGCCTCTTGCGCATCCCCGATTTTAATCGTTCCGCCATTGGCGGCCATGCCATCAGCTGCCTGGGCCCTAAGCTCTGAAATTTGCTCTCTAAACCTCTCCGCTTCTCCACCTCCCTCTCCTTAAAACCTGTCCTAATATCTCCTTATGTGGCTTGGCGTCTCTCCTGCGAAGCGCCTTGGGACGTTTTACGACGTTATAGGCGCTATATAAATGCAAGTTGTTGTCGTCGTTGTTGTGGGAGGACGGTCGAACAAGAAACCCAGTTTTGGAATCCTTGTGACATCACCGTGCCGACTCTGTGGAATTGGAAATAACCAAGGAAGGAATTTGTTTTTAAAATGTTTTGGATTTCAGCACTACATGTCTGGACGTGTTATTTTTCAAGCCCTAGACTGGAGGGGAGAAAGGAATCCTCCTTTCAAAAGCCACTCCATGTTATTAAACAGAAGCCATGCAGCATTTTAAATGCCATGTGGGACATGTTACAGTGCACAGCCCTACAAATTAACTAGGCCACTAAGCACGAGCTGCAGCATTTAACGCAGTCATCTGATGGGTGTTTTAATGGCCTGCAGGGCAATGAATGGGACTTGTCTGAGCAGAGCTCACTCAATGCTTGAAGGCACAGCCACATACCACGTCAACTCATATTGGAGAGCTGCTCAGACTGCAGGCAGACTCATGCTCTTTGGAATTACGCTGCGCCGCTCATCCCTATTAATCGCCAGAACCTAATACAACAGCAACTTGCATTTATACAGCGCCTGGAATGTAATAAAAACGTCCCCAAGCCGCTTCACACGAGCGATTATCAAACAAAATTTGACACCGAGCCATATAAGGAGACATTAGGACAGGCGAACAAAAGCTTGGCCAAAGAGGTAGGTTTTTAAGGAGTGTCTTAAAGGAGGAGAGAGAGGTAGAGAGGTGGATTAGGGAGGGGATTCCAGAGTTTAGGTCCTAGGCAGCTGAAGACATTACCTGAAGGTAACTGATCTTCAAAATGTGATTAGCGGTGCAAAACCACAGATGATTTACATACATGCAAATTGCACTCATCGAATATACCGCACAGGCTTAACACAAAAAATAAATGTCAAATGGCATGCAAAGTGCAATGAGAAATGAGATTTGCTATGAGCAGTAAAAGGTTGGCCATTATTTAAATTATTATTTCCAGTAGCAGGCCCGTTGACGCAATTTGTAAGGGTGCTGCACGGTGTCGAACTGAGCTCTACAGATCAGGAAGGGCCTTGGTGCAGTCCGTGATCTCTGCTGACTTCACTGATCTCAGGCACCTCCAGCCTTACAATTGGTCTCAGTGTCCCGGGGCTTGGGAGGTAAGGGTTGCCAACTTCCAAGATTCTCCAGGAACTCAAGATTAATCTCCTGAGAAATGCTGCAAGCAAAACCCGGGAGGGAATTCCAGAGGTTAGGGCTGGAGGAGGTTACAGAGAAGGGGAGGGGCGAGGCCATGGAGGAATAACTATCCAGTACGTGTGTCTATCGTACTCCGTACGAGGATGAGAACTTGATTGTGATGCAGCAATGACAGGGGTACCAGGGCAATGATGGAGTTGCGTAGAATCTACACTGCCCTTTCCTGTCGTTCCTTACGTGTTGTGACAAATGGTTGGTGCTACTTGTACGAGGTGGGTTTGGGCAGCAAGCCGTCCGATCCCTGTCAGCACGCAATGGGCTAGCGTCAGCTCTGGAATTCATGGCCTAGCCCCACCCTATATCTGTAGCCTCCTCTAGCCCTACAACCCTCTAAGATCTCTGCGCTCCTCCAATTCTGGCCTCTCGCGCGTTCCCGATTGGAATCGCTCCACCATTGGCAACTGTGCCTTCAGCTGTCTAGGCCCTAAGCTCTGAAATTCCCTCCCTAAACCTCTCTGCCTCTCTTCCTCCCTCTCCTCCTTTAAGACGCTCCTTAAAACCTACCTCTTTGACCAAGTTTTTGGTCACTTCTCCTAATATCTCCTTATGTGACCCGATGTCAAATTTTGTTTGATAATCACTCCTGTGAAGCGCCTTGGGGTGTTTTACTATATTAAAGGCGCTATATAAACGCAAATCATTGTTGTTGTTGTTGTCAGCTGGACCAAGTGATCTGTTTGGCCAGGTTTGGCCCACAGTTGTCTGTATAACATCCGGAATTACAGTCAGGAACCAACAAAAACTTGCATTTATGTCGCACCTTCTCCGATCTCAGAAACATAGAATTTACTGCACAGAAACAGGCCATTCAGCCCAACTGGTCTGTGTTGGTGTTTATGCTCCACATGAGCCTCCTCCCACCCCTCTTCATCTAACCCTATCAGCATAACTTGTATTCCTTTCTCCCTCATGTGTTTATCTAGCTTCCCCTTAAATTGCCTCCAACGACCGAGTCCCCACACACCCGATATTGCTCGGCCTACATATCCACCCTCACAGTGTAAGACCTTCCTACGCCAATCGGAGAGTGAGCAGACTCTTCATTGCCCGATTGGATGATTCTTCACTGTCAGTCAACAGCCTTTATGCCCATGAAAATAATAAACAAAAGTGTTCAAAGAATTATTTTTTTTAAAAAAGCAACATTTATTTTTATTGCCCTGTGATTTTCCTCTCGGGTTTATGGAGGCTCGCAGCGGTGTCCTGGAGATTAGCCTTTAATTCCTGGAGACTCCAGTGCCAATCCTGGAGGGTTGGCAACCCCTTACCTTCTCCTCGAACCGTCGCAGGCCTTGTGAGCAACGGTGCTCACAACAGCGCAGTGCTCCCTCATCGGGTCAGCCCAGACTGCGTGCTCACGTCCTGGGGCAGGATTTAGGGAGACACAGCCACATTAAACGTACCTATTTGGCCAGGTTACTACAGGCCTGACCTGGTGTAACACTAGTGATGCGTCCAGGGCGTGGTGAGTGGGACCTGGAAGACATTAAAGGCAAAATATAGAAAATTATTTAAACCGCTGGTCCTGTCTAACTTTTGCCGTTTTTGCGCCTTATGATCATAATTTACTAAATTGATATGAGGGAAGATTAAAGAAAGAAAGAGACACCGAGGAGAACTCCCCTGCTCTTCTTCAAAATAGTGGCCGTGGGATCTTTTACATCCACCCGAGAGGATCTTGGTCAGCCCTCTGGCAAATTTTGAATCATTTGGGATTTGAAATTGACTTTAACTACTCCAGAATTACAGGACCAATGTAGATTGCTAAGTGGCTCCCCCTCCCCCTCCCTTGTCTTATCAAGCGGGTTCTATAGACTACACAATAAGGATACTGTCCTTTCACAGTTAGAATGCTGTGTTCTGGGACTGTCAGAAACAAACTGGCAGAGCTGTAGATCTGTATCTGTGACTCAAGCCAGGACAGGAAATCTGAAGCAGATACGCCCTTCCTTCCCGTCTCACCAGCTACCCCCCCCCCCCACCACCCCCCAACCCCTCCCCGCCCCCACCCCTCCCCCCTGCGCAACACTCACTGCAACCAGGGAACATTCGGTGAGAAGAGAAGTCTCGTTTACACTGGAGCTGTCCGGCTGGACCAGCCCCAGAACTGCGAGCCCGCTTTGAATCAAAGTCCATCGTTTTCCTTCAGAAACAGGGTCAACAGGTGACGTGTGTCACAAGTAGAACTTCACAGAATCGTACAGCACAGAAGGAGGCCATTTGGCCCATCGTGTCTGTGCCGGCTCTTTGAAAGAGCTATCCAATTAGTCCCACTCCTCTGTTCTTTCCCTATAGCCCTGCAAATTTCTCCTTTTCATTTATATATCCAACTCCCTTTTGAAAGTTCCTATTCAATTTGCTTCCCCTTTCAGGTAGTGCATTCCAGACTAGAACAACTCGTTGCGTAAACAAAATCCTCTTCATTTCCCTCCTGGATTTTTTTGCCAATTATCTTAAATCTGTGTCCCCTGGTTACTGACACACCAACCAGTGGGAACAATTTCTCCCTACCTACTCTATCAAAACCTCTCATAACTTTGAACATCTCTATTAAATCTCCCCATAGCCTCCTCTGCTCTAAGGAAAACAATCCCAGCTTCTCTCGACTCTCCAGATAACTGAAGTCCCTCATCCCTGGTACCAGTCTGGTAAATCTCCTCTGCACCCTCTTCAAGGCCTTGACATCCTTCCTAAAGTACGGTGCCCAGAATTGGACACAATACTTCAGCTGAGGCCTAACCGGTAATTTATAAAGGTTTGCCATAATTTGCTTACTTTTGCACTCTACCTCAGCACATCTGCTGCTGAAACCCTCAAACATGCCTTTGTTACCTTTAGACTCGACTATTCCAATGCTCTCCTAGCTGGCCTCCCATCTTACACCCTCCATGAACTTGAGCTCATCCAAAACTCTGCTGCCCGTATCCTAATTTGCACCTCGTCCCTTTTTCCCATCACCCCTGAGCTCGCTGACCTACATTGGCTCCCGGTCTGGGAACACCTCAATTTTAAAATTCTCATCCTTGTTTTCAAAACCCTCCATGGCCTCATCCCTCCCTATCTCTGTAACCTCCTCCAGTCCTACAACCCTCCGAGATCTCTGAGCTCCTCCAATTCTGGCCTCTTGTGCATCCTGATTTTTTTCGCTGCACCATTGGCAGCCGTGTCTTCAGCTGCCTAGGCCCTAAGCTCTGGAAATCCCCCCTAAACCTCAGCGTCTCGCTACCTCTCTCGCCTCCTTTAATATGCTCCTTAAAACCCTACTTCTTTGACCAAGCTTTGGTCACCTGTCCTAATACCTCCTTACGTGGCTCGGTGTCATATTTTGATTGATAATCGCTCCTGCGAAGCGTCGTGGGACGTTTTACTACGTTAAAGGCGCTATATAAATGCAAGTTGTTGTTGTTGTTATTGTCCCAGCATCCACAGCCTTTTGGGGGGAGAGTTCCAGATTTCCACTACCCTATATTTGAAAAAGTGCTTCCTGATTTCACTCCTAAATGGTTTAGCACTAATTTTAAAATTGTGCCCCTTTATACTGGATTCCCCCATCAGACAAAATAGGTCCTTTGTATCTACCCTATCGAATCCCTTTATTATTTTAAACACTTTGCTTAGATCACCAAATGCCTTTGCTCCTCCACAATTCCTAGTTTCTCGCCATTAAGAATATATTTCGATTTGCCTTTCTTGGATTCAAAGTCGATGAACTCACGCTTCCCCACATTCAACTGCCACAGTTTTGCCTACTCACTGTCTACGTCCCTTTTGTAACTTCCTGTTCCCGTCTGCACAACATACTTTGTGTCATTCCTTCATCCAAGTCATTGATATATATGGTAAAAATCTAAGGCACCTGTTCTGATACCTGGGGAACATCCCAGTTGTCACATCCCACCAATGGGATATACATTCCCTTCATCATTGCTCTCTGTCTCTGACCTCCCAACCAATTACCAAGTTTAAAGTGGCCATTTGTCTTGGATCAGTCCAGGCAATGAGTGTTGAGAGGCTGCTTGATTGTGGCGGCTTCCCGGCCCAGCTCAGTCCTATTCTCACCCGATGTTTTAAGTTTGTGCGCCTTTGTTCTGGATTTCCCCCATCAGACAAAATAGTCTCTTTGTATTTTACTGGAATGATTCCAGGGATGAGGGCCTTTAGTTACGTGGATAGACTGGAGAAGCTGGGGTTGTTCTCCTTGGAACAGAGAAGGTTAAGAGGAGATTTGATAGAGGTGTTCAAAATCATGAAGGTTCTAGACAGAGTAGATAGAGAGAAAGGTTCCAGACAGAGTAGATAGATATTTAAGGTGATTGGCAAAAGAACCAAAGGTGACATGAGGAAAATCTTTTTTACACAGCGAATGGTTAGGATCTGGAATGCACTGCCTGAGGGGGTGGTGGAGGCAGATTCAATCATGGCCTTCAAAAGGGAACTGGATAAATACTTGAAAGTAAAAAAATTGCAGGGCTACGGGGATAGGCTGGGGGAGCCGGCATGGACTCAGTGGACCGAATGGCCTCCTTCTGTGCTGTAACCTTTCTATGATTCTATGTTCTTACATATTAAAGCGCTTCACAGCCAATGAACTGATTTTTAAGAGTGGTCACTGTTGCTTTATAGGGAAATCTAGCAGCTAATTTGTGAGCAGCGTGATCCCACAAAGAGCAAGACGATAAATGACCAGTTAATCTGCGTTTGGAGATGTCAAATGAGAAATAAATACTAGCCAGGACATTGGGGAGAGCTCCCCTGCTCTTCGTTGAATGGTTCAATGGGATCTTCAATATCAACCCCAAACAGGCAGACAGGGCCTCAGTTTAACATGACATAGAATCATAGAATCATAGAATCATAGAAGTTACAACATGGAAACAGGCCCTTCGGCCCAACATGTCCATGTCGCCCAGTTTATACCACTAAGCTAGTCCCAATTGCCTGCACTTGGCCCATATCCCTCGATACCCATCTTCCCCATGTAACTGTCCAAATGCTTTTTAAAAGACAAAATTGTACCCGCCTCTACTACTGCCTCTGGCAGCTCGTTCCAGACACTCACCACCCTTTGAGTGAAAAAATTGCCCCTCTGGATCCTTTTATATCTCTCCCCTCTCACCTTAAATCTGTGCCCCCTCGTTATAGACTCCCCTACCTTTGGGAAAAGATTTTGACTATCGACCTTATCTATGCCCCTCATTATTTTATAGACTTCTATAAGATCACCCCTTAACCTCCTACTCTCCAGGGAATAAAGTCCCAGTCTGTCTAACCTCTCCCTGTAAGTCAAACCATCAAGTCCCGGTAGCATCCTAGTAAATCTTTTCTGCACTCTTTCTAGTTTAATAATATCCTTTCTATAATAGGGTGACCAGAACTGTACACAGTACTCCAAGTGTGGCCTCACCAATGCCCTGTACAACTTCAACAAGACATCCCAACTCCTGCATTCAATGTTCTGACCAATGAAACCAAGCATGCTGAATGCCTTCTTCACCACCCTATCCACCTGTGACTCCACTTTCAAGGAGCTATGAATCTGTACTCCTAGATCTCTTTGTTCTATAACTCTCCCCAACGCCCTACCATTAACGGAGTAGGTCCTGGCCCGATTCGATCTACCAAAATGCATCACCTCACATTTATCTAAATTAAACTCCATCTGCCATTCATCGGCCCACTGGCCCAATTTATCAAGATCCCGTTGCAATCCTAGATAACCTTCTTCACTGTCCACAATGCCACCAATCTTGGTGTCATCTGCAAACTTACTAACCATGCCTCCTAAATTCTCATCCAAATCATTAATATAAATAACAAATAACAGCGGACCCAGCACCGATCCCTGAGGCACACCGCTGGACACAGGCATCCAGTTTGAAAAACAACCCTCGACAACCACCCTCTGTCTTCTGTCGTCAAGCCAATTTTGTATCCAATTGGCTACCTCACCTTGGATCCCATGAGATTTAACCTTATGTAACAACCTACCATGCGGTACCTTGTCAAATGCTTTGCTGAAGTCCATGTAGACCACGTCTACTGCACAGCCCTCATCTATCTTCTTGGTTACCCCTTCAAAAAACTCAATCAAATTCGTGAGACATGATTTTCCTCTCACAAAACCATGCTGACTGTTCCTAATTAGTCCCTGCCTCTCCAAATGCCTGTAGATTCTGTCCCTCAGAATACCCTCTAACAACTTACCCACTACAGATGTCAGGCTCACTGGTCTGTAGTTCCCAGGCTTTTCCCTGCCGCCCTTCTTAAACAAAGGCACAACATTTGCTACCCTCCAATCTTCAGGCACCTCACCTGTAGCGGTGGATGATTCAAATATCTCTGCTAGGGGACCCGCAATTTCCTCCCTAACCTCCCATAACGTCCTGGGATACATTTCATCAGGTCCCGGAGATTTATCTACCTTGATGCGCGTTAAGACTTCCAGCACCTCCCTCTCTGTAATATGTACACTCCTCGAGACATCACTATTTATTTCCCCAAGTTCCCTAACATCCATGCCTTTCTCAACCGTAAATACCGATGTGAAATATTCATTCAGGATCTCACCCATCTCTTGTGGTTCCGCACATAGATGACCTTGTTGATCCTTAAGAGGCCCTACTCTCTCCCTAGTTACCCTTTTGCCCTTTATGTATTTGTAGAAGCTCTTTGGATTCACCTTTGCCTGATCTGCCAAAGCAATCTCATATCCCCTTTTTGCCCTCCTGATTTCTCTCTTAACTCTACTCCGGCAATCTCTATACTCTTCAAGGGATCCACTTGATCCCAGCTGCCTATGCATGTCATATGCCTCCTTCTTATTTTTGACTAGTGCCTCAATCTCCCGAGTCATCCAAGGTTCCCTACTTCTACCAGCCTTGCCCTTCACTTTATAAGGAATGTGCTTACCCTGAACCCTGGTTAACACACTTTTGAAAGCCTCCCACTTACCAGACGTCCCTTTGCCTGCCAACAGACTCTCCCAATCAACTTCTGAAAGTTCCTGTCTAATGCCATCAAAATTGGCCTTTCCCCAATTTAGAATTTTAACTTTTGGGCCAGACCTATCCTTCTCCATAGCTATCTTAAAACTAATGGAATTATGATCACTGGTCCCAAAGTGATCCCTCACTAACACTTCTGTCACCTGCCCTTCCTTATTTCCCAAGAGGAGGTCAAGTTTTGCCCCCTCTCTAGTCGGGCCATCCACATACTGAATGAGAAATTCCTCCTGAATACACTCAACAAATTTCTCTCCATCCAAGCCCCTAATGCTATGGCTGTCCCAGTCAATGTTGGGAAAGTTAAAGTCCCCTACTATTACCACCCTATTTTTCTTGCAGCTGTCTGTAATCTCCTTACATATTTGCTCCTCAATTTCCCGTTGACTATTTGGGGGTCTGTAGTACAATCCTATCAAAGTGATCTCTCCCTTCTTATTTTTCAGTTCTACCCATATGGACTCAGTGGGCGAACCCTCTGATATATCCCCTCTTACTACTGCCGTGATGTTCTCCCTAATCAAGAACGCAACTCCCCCTCCTCTCTTACCTCCTGCTCTATCTTTCCTATAGCATCTGTACCCTGGAACATTGAGCTGCCAGTCCTGCCCCTCCCTTAGCCATGTTTCAGTAATAGCTATAACATCCCAGTCCCATGTACCCATCCATGCCCTGAGTTCATCTGCCTTGCCCATCAGACTTCTTGCATTGAAATAAATGCAGTTTAATCTAGACTTCCCTTGGTCTTTGCCCTGCTTTCTCAGACCATCTGTCCGGTCATGTTCTGTACACTCTCCCTTACTGCCTTTTGTTTCTGTCACCACTTTATTTCCCACTGACTTCCTGCATCGGTTCCCATCCCCCTGCCACATTAGTTTAAACCCTCCCCAACAGCACTGGCAAACACTCCCCCTAGGACATTGGTTCCAGTCCTGCCCAGATGCAGACCGTCCAATTTGTACTGGTCCCACCTCCCCCAGAACCGGTTCCAATGGCCCAGGAATTTGAATCCCTCCAGCTTGCACCATCTCTCAAGCCACGTATTCATCCTAGCTATCCTGTCATTCCTACTCTGACTAACCCGTGGCACTGGTAGCAATCCTGAGATTACTACCTTTGAGGTCCTACTCTTTAGTTTAACTCCTAACTCCCTAAATTCAGCTTGTAGGACCTCATCCTGTTTTTTACCTATATCGTTGGTGCCTATATGCACCACGACAACTGGCTGTTCACCCTCCCCCTCCAGAATGTCCTGCAGCCGCTCCGAGACATCCTTGACCCTTGCACCAGGGAGGCAACATACCATCCTGGAGTCTCGGTTGCGTCCGCAGAAACGCCTGTCTATTCCCCTTACAATCGAGTCCCCTATCACTATAGCTCTGCCACTCTTTTTCCTGCCCTGAAAGATGAGACATTCCAACAAGAACATGGGAACACAGGAACAGGAGGAGGCCATTCAGCACCTCGAGCCGGTTCCGTCATTCAATTAGATCATGGCTGATCTCTATCCTAACTCCATCTACCTGCCTTCGTTCCATATCCCTTAAAACCCTTACCCAACAAAAGTCTGTCAATCTCAGTTTTGAAAGAAGCCCATCTAAAATCATCCTTTTAAGGTCCAATGGTGCAGGGGAAGCTGGGCAGCCCTTTTAGAAGGACGGGGCCAATCAGGTAAAGATTCAAAAAACATCTTCACGGTGGGAAATTCCGCCTCCCACAGCCGGGGGTTTTCCCAACGTTAAAGTTAATGAACAGGAGAGCTGAAGCGGAAAATCCCACTCTCCTGCACAATGACTTTGCTGAGTCATTTATTGCCTTGATAGCATTCCCACCTCTGAGTCAGATGGTCATAGGTTCGAGCCCCATCCCAGGCAGACACGCCCAGTGCAGTACCGAGGCAGCGCTGCGCTGTCGGAGGTGTCGTCTTTTGGATGAGCTGATAAACCGAGGCCTCGTCTCCCTCTCTCAGGTGGACGTAGAAAATCCCATGGGACTATTTGAAGAGCAGGGGAGTTCTCTTGGTTAACATTTATCCTCTAACCAAAACAAATCATTCATTGGCTGTTTGTGGGAGCTTGCTGTGCGCAAATTGGCTGCTGCTTTTGCCTACATAACAGTGACTACACTTCAGAAGTGACTCATAGGCTGTAAAGTGCTTTAGGATGGCCTGAGGGCATGAAAGATGCTATGGGGTTGGGGGGGTGAATTTCCTCGAGACCACCCCCGCTTCGCCGCTGTAACTTTTGCGGGAAGCCCGTTTCTGCTTGTAAGCGGCGTTTACGCCAAAGTCACAGCAAAGGAGCGGGAGAAGTCACAAGCAAATTCCCCCACCCTCCCACCAATATCTTTCAAATTCCATTTTGTATTGTGTTGGATTCTACTATTTCAGGGGACTTTTAGCAGAGTTTTGGGGATAACCTTCCACCATTCTGCCCGTTCTCCTGTGAAGTCAGTGACCTCGACAGTAAACCGCCTCCAGTTGGCCGATGCCAGGCCTACGCGTGGGTGCGGTAACGTGCCCCCATGGCGGATGGAACGGACACAGCTCGACATGTTTGGGAGCATTTCCTAACGTTGAGACAGGTCACATATAAGAAGGAACACAGAAGGGGCTGATAACGCGATGGGGAGGGAGCTCCCGGTGCATTGAATCCCATTCTATGCCTGATCCCCCCTCACATGCCTCAGTGCCTGGAGCAACAACAACAACTTGCATTTATATAGTGCTTTTAACGTAGTAAATGGCACTTCACAGGAGCGATTATCAAACATAATGTGACACCGAGCCACATAAGGAGATATTAGGACAGGTGACCAAAAGCTTGGTCAAAGAGATATGTTTTAAGGAGCCTCTTAAAGGAGGAGAGAGAGGTAGAGAGGTGGAGAGGTTTAGGGAGGGAATGCCAGAGCTCAGGGCCTAGGCAGCTGAAGGCACGGCCGCCAATGGTGGAGCAAAGAAAATCGGGAGTGCACAAGAGGCCAGAATTTGAGGAGTGCAGAGATCTCGGAGGGTTGTAGAGCTGGAGGAGGTTACAGAGATAGGGAGGGGGTGAGGCCATGGAGGGATTTGAAAACAAGGATGAGAATTTTAAAATCAAGGCATTGCCAGACCGGGAGCCGACGTGGGTCAGCGAGCACAGGGGTGCTGAGTGAACTGGTCTTGGTGCGAGTTTGGATATGGGCAGTAGAGTTTTGGATGAGCTCAAGTTTATGGAGGGTGGAAAATTGGAGGCCGGCCAAGGAGACCATCGGAATAGTCAAGTTTAGAGGTAACAAAGGCATGGATGAGGGTTTCAGCAGCAGATGAGCTGAGGCAGGGTCGGAGATGGGCGATGTTACAGAGGTGGAAGTAGGCGGACTTGGTGATGGAACGGCGGAAACGGTGGGAAATTTTGAGCTGGGAAGCAGCGTATCAAAACTTTTACCCGACAGTGACCTGTGTGATTCCACCCACCTCCCCTGAAAAAACTGGCATTTCTAGATCTAAGGCCAAATGGCCATTAATGATTAAGATGAAGAAGTTCGATCCTTAGCCTGTGTCGGGTATGTGATTTCGACCGGAGACCCTGTAGTCATGGTACGATTGGCCTCATCCTGCTTGGGTAGAAACAGATTGCCTATGGCTTCTGCTCTTGATCTTCATCAATGACTCCAACTGGAAACCGTGCAGCATAGGTGTTGAGTGAGGATCAGGCCCATTTGTGATGTCCCTCCATAAGCCAATGGTCTGCTGTCACTGTCTAACCTCACACTTGAAGAGTGGCTATTTGGCTGAGGTACTGGAGGGCTGTTCGTGTCTATGGAACCAGAATGGTATTAGTAACTTCAGGGGAGTGCAGGAGAAAACTTGGGAGCCAGTACATGTTGACATCGTAGATGTAAAACAACAACTTGCATTTATATAGAGCCTTTAATGTAGTAAAACATCCCAAGGGGCTTCACAGGAGCATAATCAGACAAAATTTGACACCGAGTCACATAAGGCGATATTAGGTCAGGTGACCAAAAGTTTGGTTAAGGAGGTAGGTTTCAATGAGCGTCTTAAAGGAAGAGAGAGAGATGTAGAGAGGCGGTTTAGGGAGGGAATTCCAGAGCTTAGGTTCTAGACAGCCGAAGGCATGCCTGTCAATGGTGGGGCGAAGGAAAGTGGGAAGATTTCCAGCGAAATCGAAAACGTGTTCTTTTACTACATTTTTCGGAATTTGCTTGAATGAGGGAGAATAGGAATTCTTTCCAGTATGTTTACAATGTCATTAACACATAGCGACCAGAGGGAATCTTTCCCCAGTGACAGAGAGAATGGGGCAGACAGACAGGGAGTGAGAGAGAGAGAGAGAGAGAGAGACAGGGTGGAACAGACTGAGAGCGATGAAAAATGTACGGAGAGGAAATGGACAGAAAGATTGAATGAGCCAGACAGAAAGAGTGAGAGGAGCAGCGATAAAGATGGAGTGAGACACACGGTGAGATTGAGAGAGAGGGAGGGACAGAAGAAGTAGAGAGATGGAGAAAAAAAGGGAAACTAAGAAAGGATAGAGAGAATGCCACAGCGACAAAATCCAACTAAGGTCAGTGGCTTTGGCTGGAATTCAGTTTGTCGGTCTAAACAGGATATAACTTCCTCCCCCAAATAAAACAGGAAGGGCTTCACACTGTATTCTTCCATCTGTTAGCATTGTTAGGTTTTTATCCCAAATGAGTGTCTTACAAATATACTTAACCCTTTAAAGCCTTATAATTAAAAAAAAACGTGCAGTGGCTCTGTGGGTAGCACTCTCACCTCTAATTCATGAAGGTTGCGAGTTCAAGTCTCATTCCAGAGACTTGAGTACAAAATCTAGGCTGACACTCCCAGCGCAGTACTGAGGGAGTGCTGCACTGTCATGAGGGGCCAACGTTCAGATGAAATGTTAAATTGAGGCTCTGTCTGCCATCTCAGGTGGATGTAAAAGATGCCACGGCATTATTTGAAGAAGAGCAAGTGAGTTCTCTCTAGTATCCTGGCCAATATTTATCCCTCAACCAATATCACTAAGCAACAGATTATCTAGTCATAATCTCCCTGCTGTTTGTGGGACCTTGCGTTATGCAAATTAGCTGCCATGTTTCCTACATTACAAGTGTCACTACACTTAAAATCACTCTATCATTGGTTGTAAAGTGCATTGGGACATCCTGAGGCTCTGACAGGTGCTATATCAATGCAAGTCTTCTTCCTTTTTTTCATAGCAGGCTTTAGTTCTGGCTATTCATAAGAACACTGGGTAATGGCACAGCGTCAACTCAGGGAGCAGAAGCTCCTGTGGTGTTGGTAGTGGGAGGTGCGATGCACCTTGTATCCATCAAGCCACGCTACAAGTGGAGACACAGCAAATACCCAGCCTGATCTTCCCATTACTGGTGGGCCCATCTAACCAGTAGTATGTCCCTTACCAAAACCATATTCCCCACTGATAATGGTCAGCTGCAAATAACATGAATGCTGTAATTCTGCCGTCCGACCAAAAAATAATTTCCCCTGGACAGGTTGCAGATATTTTAAAATTTCAAAATAAGAGCAGTTGAGTTCCCAGAGTACAAAAGGAAGTGTCCCTGGAAATAGTGGATGCATTGGTGGTCATCTTCCAAAATTCTATAGACTCTGGAACAGTTCCTACAGATTGGAGGGTGGCAAATGTAACCCCACTATTTAAAAAAGGAGGGAGAGAAAAAACAGGGAATTACAGACCACTTAGCCTAACATCAGTAATGGGGAAAATGCTAGAGTCTATTATAAAAGATGTGATAACAGAACACTTGGAGGGCATTAACGGGATTGGACAAAGTCAGCATGGGTTTACGAAAGGGAAATCATGCTTAAAAAATCTACTGGAGTTTTTTGAGGATGTAACTAATAGAATAGATAGGGGAGAACCAGTGGATGTGGTGTACTTGGATTTTCAGAAGGCTTTTGATAAGGTCCCACACAAGAGGTTAGTGTGCAAAATTAAATCACATGGGATTGGGGGAATATACTGGCATGGATTGAGAATTGGTTGACAGACAGGAAACAGAGAGTAGGAATAAACGGGTCTTTTTCCAGTGACTAGTGGGATACCACAGGGATCAGTGCCTTGGTGAGACCACATCTGGAGTATTGTGTGCAGTTTTGATCTCCTTATCTGAGGAAGGATGTCCTTGCCATGGAGGGAGTGCAACAAAGGTTTACCAGACTGATTCCTGGGATGGCAGGACTGATGTATGAGGAGAGATTTTTTTTTTATTCGTTCACGGGATGTGGGCGTTGCTGGCGAGGCCAGCATTTATTGCCCATCCCTAATTGCCCTTGAGAAGGTGGTGGTGAGGCCATTTCAGAGGGCAATTAAGAATCAACCACATTGCTGTGGGTCTGGAGTCACATATAGGCCAGACCGGGTAAGGATGGCAGGTTTCCTTCCCTAAAGGGCATTAGTGAACCAGATGGGTTTTTACGACAATCTGGCAGTTTCATGGCCATCATTACTGATACTAGTATTTTAATTCCAGATTTTATTTTTAATTAATTGAATTTTAATTAATTAATTGAATTTAAATTCACCAGCTGCTGTGGCGGGATTGGAACTCATGACTCTGGATTACTAGCCCAGTAACATAACCACTATGCTACCGTACCCTTCCATTGGGTTGACTAGGCCTATATTCACTAGAGTTTAGAAGAATGAGAGGTGATCTCATCGAAACATATCAAATTCTAACAGGACTACACAGACTAGATGCAGGGAGGATGTTCCCGATGGGTGGGGAGTCCAGAACCAGGGGTCACAATCTCAGGATATGGGGTAGGCAATTTAGAACCGAGATGAGGAGAAATTTCTTCACTCAGAGGGTGGTGAACCTGTGGAATTCTCTACCACAGAAGGCAGTGGAGGCCAAGTCATTAGATGTATTCAAGAAGGAGATAGATATATTTCTTAATGCTAAAGGGATCAAGGAATATGGGGAAAAAGCAGGAACAGGGTACTGAGTTAGACGATCAGCCATGATCATTTTGAATGGCGGAGCAGGCCCAAAGGGCCGAATGGCCTACTCCTGCTCCTATTTTCTATGTTTCTATGAAGGGACTTCAGTTAAGTTTTACAAGGTCCAGGTCCTTTCATTGGGAAACTAACTCCAGATACATTAGGGTTGATCTTCATTTTCCTCGCCTGTGGGGTAATCTGGCGGAGCAGGTCGCACGCCCGTAATAGAACCCGCCTGAAATCAATGGAATGAAAATAGGATGGGTTCTATAAAGGGTGTGCGATCTGCCTGTCAGATTATCGCCCAGGCGATGAAGGCAAAAATCTACCCCATAGTGTTAATCTGTGAACTGAAACCTGTTACAACACACACCGACAGTGATCCCAGCCAGGAGAGCTTTGTTCTCAAGACAAAACTGGCTCACCGTTGTATCTGTGCCCCGCCCGAGACTCCATGACAATCCAGAGGCTTGTGGATAATGATTTGGATTGAGGGTATCCTGGTGAAACTTTATTTAAAAGTGTGAATCTGGACAGTCTTGCTTCTGAGTCAGAAAGTTGCAGGATCCAAGTTTCTCTCCAGAGACTTGAGTACCTATTCTGGGCTGGCACTTCAGTGTAGTACTGAGGGAGTGCGGCATTTGTCAGAGGCATCATCTTTCAGATAAGATAGAATCATAGAATCGTTACAGCACAGAATGAAGCCATTCGGCCCATCAAAGCCGTGCCGGCTCTTTGTAAGAGCAATCCAGTTAGTCCCATTCCCCCGCTTTTTCCCCGTAGCCCTGCACATTTTTTCCCTTCAAGTATTTATCCAATTCCTTTTTGAAAGTCACGATTGAATTTGCTTCCACCACCCTTTCAGGCAGCGCATTCCAGATCATAACCACTCGCTGCATATAAAAGTTTTTCTTCATGTCGCCTTTGGTTCTTTTGCCAAACACCTTAAATCTGTGTCCTCTGGTTCTCAACCCTTAGGCCGATGGGAATAGTTTCTCTTTATTTAAATTAGCTACACCCTAAAGGTGTTAAGCATGCCTCTCAGGTGGATGTAAATTATTCTACGGAACAGGCAGGTGTCCTAGCCAACATTTATCCCTCAATTAAGGACCACCACACAGATTATCTGGTCATTTGTCTCATTGCTGTTGTGGGACTTTGCTGTGTGCAATTTGGCTGCTGCATTTGGCTACAACAATGACTATAGTTCAATAGCTCCTCACTAACTGTAAAGTGCTTTGGGATTTCCTGAGGATGTGAAAAGTGCCATATAAATGCAAGTTCTTTAGCTATTTTAATTTTTTTTTAAATTAAGTTGCTTCAAGACGTTGAAACAAAACTTTGGAATCGAGTTGTGGCGAAGGGTCAGACACGAACATTAATTTGTCTTTTCCTCCTTTAAATGATGATCCACCTATTGCATATTTTTTTTAAAAAACAAGAATGACACAAAACTTGGAAGTGTAGTAAACAGTGAGGAGGATAGTGATAGACTTCAAGAGGACATGGACAGGCTGGTGGAATGGGCGGACATGTGGCAGGTGAAATTTAACGCAGAGAAGTGAGAAGTGATACATTTTGGCAGGCAGAATGAGGAGAGGCAATATAAACTAAATGGCACAATTCTAAAGGGGGTGCAGAGAGACCTGGGGATATATGTGCACAAATCTTTGAAGGTGGCAGGACAAGTTGAGAAAGCAGTTAAAAAAACATACGGGATCCTGGGCTTTATAAATAGAGGCATCGAGTACAAAAGCAACGAAGTTATGTTGAACATTTATATAATACTGGTTCGGCCACAACTGGAGTATTGTGTCCAATTCTGGGCACCGCACTTTAGGAAGGATGTCAAGGCCTTAGAGAGGGTGCAGGAGAGATTTACTAGAACGGTTCCAGGGATGAGGGACTTCAGTTACGTGGATAGACTGGAGAGCAGAGACGGTTGAGAGGAGATTTGATAGAGGTGTTCAAAATCATGAAGGATTTAGATAAAGTAAATAAAGAGAAACTGTTCCCATTGGCGGAAGGGTTGAGAACCAGAGGACACAGATTTGAGGTGATTGGAAAAGAACCGAAGGCAACATGAGGAAAAACTTTTTTTACGCAGCGAGTAGTTATGATCTGGAATGCGCTGCCTGAAAGGGTGGTGGAAGGAGATTCAATCGTGGCTTTCAGAAAGGAATACGTGAAGGGAAAAAATTTTGCAGGGCTACGGGGAAAGAGCGGGGGAATGGGACTAACTGGATTGCTCTTACAAAGAGCCAGCACGGGCTCAATGGGCTGAATGGCTTCGTTCTGTGCCATAACTATTCTATGATTCTATGACTCTATCTTTTAAAACTTTAAAACAGGAAGCTAGATATTACAGTTTATGATAATAGCAGACAAACGTATTCATACGACATTTCTCTGTCCACTATTTTAATGGAGGGATTAACATGTTTAAGAGAAAATCCTATATATGGAAACATTTATGTATTTAAAAAAAATTAAACTCATCACTGTCCCAACCCTATTCCCTGTTTAATTGCCAAATTTGGGCAATTCATCAAGTGCAATAATTAACATATTCAGGGAATATCCTCCTTATCTTAAAAATTGGCTGCAACCAATCTTAAAGAAAATAAACCTTCACATAAGACAACATCCAGGCATGCCCCAGAAAGTGTATCTGTGGACTAAAAATATTTTTTAAAGTGCATTTGGAGCTTATTTGTTATATGTATAACTAATCTGGGCATTAAATCATCAAAACCCTGGAATTCCTTACCTAACATTATCATGGGAATATCATCAACACTCGGACTGCAGTGATTCAAGGAGAAGGCCCACTATCACCGTCTCAGGGTAAGAAAGGATGGACAATAAATGCCGGCCTTGTCAGTATTGCTCACAACCCAAGAGCAAATCAAAACAAGAGCGAGAGATATACACACATACACGTACACTATAGGAAAGAAAGAAAAAGAACCACTTGTATTTATATAGCGCCTTTCATGACCTCAGGATGTCCCAAAGTGCTTTACAGCCAATTAAGTACTTTTGAAGTGTAGTCACTGTTGTAACATAGGAAACACGGCAGCCAATTTGCGCACAGCAAGATCCCACAAACAGCAATGAGATAAATGACCAGATAATCTGTTTTAGTGATGTCGGTTGAACGGTAAATATTGGCCAAGACTCTGGGGAGAACTCCCCTGCTCGTCTTCGAAATAATGCCGCCTGAGAGGGCAGATGGAGCCTCGGTTTAATGTCTCATCCGAAAGACGGCACCTCCGACAGTGCAGCACTCCCTCAGTACTGCACTGGAGAAAATCTGATACAGCAACTGCTGTGGTCTGATGTCAGTGGCTATTGTAATGTTTTTGATTCAGAATGTTTCCAGAAATTAAAACAGTCTTAACAAATTTCCCCAATGACACATATCTTCCTTTATAGATGGCAAAATGATCATTTCAAAACTGATATTACCACACTAATCATTCGCACATCAAAATTCAATTTAATAAATAATCCAGATTGAGCTCCCATGGTACCAATAAATGGTCACCAATATAATCCATTACTGTGGTTCAGTATATTGCACCATAAGAATTATTCCCATATCTCCCATCTGCTGGTCAGGGATGCAGAGGATTCTTGAGAATTTATTTGAAGAATGTAACTCTGAGGATTCGCCAACACTCCTGAAGCCAGGAATTTTTTCCAGCTGTAATTTACTTAAAAGGTTATAGCCAACATTTATCCCTCAACAGACACCACCAAAAACAGATGATGTGGTCATTTATCTCATTGCTGTTTGTGGGACCTTGCTGTGGGCAAATTGGCTGTTGTGTTTGCCTACATTACAATAGTGACTACACTTCAATAGTATTTTATCGGCTGTGGAGGGATTTGAGGATGAGAATTTTAAAATCGAGGCGTTGCCAGATCGGGAGCCAATGTTGGTCAGTGAGCACAGCGGGTGATGGGTGAATGGGACTTCGTGTGCGTTAGGATACGGGCAGCAGAGTTTTGGATGAATAAAATTCCACATGTGCCAGCCAGCCAGGCAGCATTACCTGGTCCGAGGCGCCATGCTTCAGGTGTTATTTGGCTGTGGGGGGTGGGCCAGCATCGCACTCAACCCTGATTCTGCCCTCACCCAATGTCCACACATTTGCACTTTCCTGACAGGAGTCACCGGATGACATTGAGGAGCAGAAACACCAGCTGATTTTTACCCTCCTTACTCATAAGAACATAAGAAATAGGAGCAGGAGTAGGCCAATCGGCCCCTCGAGCCTGCTCCGCCATTCAATAAGATCATGGCTGATCTGATCCTAACCTCAAATTTAAATTCATGTCCAATTTCCTGCCCGCTCCCCGTAACCCCTAATTCCCTTTACTTCTAGGAAACTGTCTATTTCTGTTTTAAATTTATTTAATGATTTAGCTTCCACAGCTTCCTGGGGCAGCAAATTCCACAGACCTACTACCCTCTGAGTGAAGAAGTTTCTCCTCATCTCAGTTTTGAAAGAGCAGCCCCTTATTCTAAGATTATGCCCCCTAGTTCTAGTTTCACCCATCCTTGGGAACATCCTTACCGCATCCACCCGATCAAGCCCCTTCACAATCTTATATGTTTCAATAAGATCGCCTCTCAATCTTCTGAACTCCAATGAGTAGAGTCCCAATCTACTCAACCTCTCCTCATATGTCCGCCCCCTCATCCCCGGGATTAACCAAGTGAGCCTTCTTTGTACTGCCTCGAGAGCAAGTATGTCTTTTCTTAAGTATGGACACCAAAACTGTATGCAGTATTCCAGGTGCGGTCTCACCAATACCTCCCTGTTTTTATATTCTATCCCCCTAGCAATAAAAGCCAATTTCCTTCCAGCAACTGCAGCGACCCAGAAGTTGCCCGAGTTGCAGTCAGCTTAGTCAAGATCGCAGCAGCGGCCTTCCTGGTTGGTATAGTTCAGTACCTCGCCAGGTGGCACACTGCACCAACTGAGCCCAGGGTTGCTGGTTCCATCAGCTTTTGATGCTGAACAGGATGACTCACACATGAGTCATGGACACCACTGAATGCTGAGATTAAATTAGCCTTATGCTCACATTGTACGGTCGGTAACAATCATTTTTCTTCACAGTGCTCGACGTTCTAACTAAAATGTAAAAAATTCCCCTGCCATTTTATCAAAAAGATAAAGTGACATTGACTGAGACTGAGAGATATTGTTCCAAGGTCGTTGGTACAAAAATAATGCTATCACGAGTACTACAGAAGTATACACCAAATTGGATAATAGAGACTGGCAGTGAGAAACAAAGCAACCATTGAATTAAGGGGCTACGATGATGTGATAAGCATTGAGATCAAAGTTTGAGTGATTTTCAATCTCCTTACAACCCAAGATTCAATTATCGCCTTCTGCCTCTGCGGCCATTTGTTATTTTGATAATGTATAGCAGCTGGAGTTTTTGTGGGTTATTAAAAGCTTGGGAGTTCTCTTGCCTCCTATATCTGAAGGATATGGGTTTGAGCCCCTCACCAGGACACAAGACCATATTACTGGATAGGCTGGCCCTCCAGTACAGTTTGGGAGGGTGGGTTCCAGACCCCCCACCCCTCGCCAGCCAAAAATATGACCCCATAATATAGGCTGACCCTCCAGTACAGTATTGGAGGAATGGATTCAAGCCCCATACCAGGAATTAGCTGATTGTGGGAGCTTACTGTGCACAAATCCTATTTATTGACAGTGGACTACACTTCAAAAGTACTTAATTGGCTGTAAAGTGCTTTGGGATGTCCTTGAGGGTGTGAAAGTGGGTAAATGAATGCAAGTTCTTTCTTTCTTTAACCCTGTGAGCACAGGATCGCTGAACAACCCCTAAAACTCAAAGGGTATGTTCAGCAGCGGAGGGGTTAAAGGTTTATCTCCAGGCCACTGAATGGGTGACACGTGCAATGCCCTATCTGCCTGATGTCACCATCAGTGTCGAGTGACAAAGACTGCCCATTAAGACAAGGCACTTTTTTGTGCATTTTAATCATTACTGATACAATGGACAGTGAAAGGAAAACACTTTTTTTTAAAACTAACATTTCAATGGGCGATGTCGTAGACAATGACCGGGGCAAAGTCCGAGAGCTCTGCTACATGACCCTTGACCCGTGCAGGATATGAGCCAATATGTGTCTGACTGTATGCTGTGGTGGTTGTTTAGTATGGCTTTTCCTGCCAGGCGCTGCGCTAAATCTAATTATTTACAAGCTCAAGAAGATGATAAAAAAAATAATTAAATGATTGGGTATAGCAGAATGTTCTGTCCTTCTTTGTATTGGGACCTCCCCCATTCTCTCCCCTCCCCCTTCCTGGGAATTTCCATTCATTATCTGGAGAAATCTTCTCGATAACAAAACAGAGTTTCCTGGATTGGTGCTTCAGTGTTTTTTTCAAATTTTTTGCTGCTTTTAAAGAGTCCTTGTCAGCATTTTCTGCAACATTTTATCAGCTTTGCGCATAAGAGGAATGATGGGAAGCCCCAAATCACCTTTTGGGTTCCTTCCATCAGAAACTATTTTCCGTCTCCTCTCTTGAAGGTGGTGATTCAAAAGGGTAGTGGAAATCTGGAACTCTGAGCCCCAAAAAGCTGTTGAGGCTGGGGGTCCATAGAACCATTGAACCATAGAAAAGATACAGCACAGAACGGGGCCATTCGGCCCATCGTGTCCGTGCTAGCTCGAAGAACAACCAGGTGCCCTTTCTAATCTCACCTTCTAGCACCCGGTCCGTAGCCCTGCAGCTTACAGCACTTTAGGTGCAGGTCCAGGTACTTTTTAAAAGAGTTGAGGGTCCCTGCCTCTACCACCAATTCGGGCAGCGAATTCCATACACCCATTGATTGATTGATAGATTTTTGTTAGGCAAGGGTATTAAGGGTTATGGAACCAAGGCAGGTAAATGGAGTTAAGATACAGATCAGCCATGGTGGAACAGGTTTGAGGGGCTGAATGGCCTACACCTGTTCCCTTGTTCCTACGACTCTTGCTGAGGTTTGGTTCCATAGATTAAACTAGACCTTAAAGGGGTCCATGAGGTCATCAGATTTCTGATTTTTTTCTGTATTTGTTGACTCACAGTATACTGCTGCATGCTAATACATTTTTTTTCTGCAGTGATAGCACTGTTTTGCTTTGGGTAGTCTGCTCTGTCTTTTAGAAATTGGGAATTGGGTTCCCTGGGAGTATTCAATATTTGCAGGAAGGCCTCAAGAACGTGTCAATATTCTTAGGGGCGGGGGTGGTCCCCAACTAAAGGAAAGTATAGAAAACATGCATGACAAACTTAATTCAGAGAAAAACTCACAACCTTACCCATAAACTTGCCCATCCCATGTTTTTAATTGCTCCAACAAGTTTCCATCTTGAATGGCCAAACATATATGACCAGGCCTCCTGAATATTTTTGAGAGAAACAACTGTACTTCAACTCCCATAGATAATGAACTGAAGTCCTGGAGTGATACTGCTCCAGAATAGAGAAGGCCGTGGGGTGATCTGATGGAGGTCTTTAAGATTATGAAAGAGTTTGATAGGGCAGATGTGGAGAAGATGTTTCCACTTGTGGGGGAGACCAAAGCTAGGGGCCTTAAATATAAGATAGTCACTAATAAATCCAATGGGGAATTCAGGAGAAACTTCTCTACCCAGAGAGTGGTTAGAATGTGGAACTCGCTACCACAAGGAGTAGTTGAGGTGAATGGCATAGATGCATTTAAGGGGAAGCTAGATAAACACATGAGAGAGAAAGGAATAAAAGGATATGCTGATAGGGTTAGATGAAGTAGAGTGGGAGGAGGCTCGTGTGGACCATAAACACCAGCATAGACCAGTTGGGCCGAATGGCCTGTTTCTGTGCTGTAAATTCTACGTAATTTTATGTAATGCACTTGAACCTGAGGTGATGGTGCTACCAACTGAGTCAAACCAACGCCATTAGTGAGTGACAGGTAAGGCTCAAGAAGTAACAAGACAAAAAAAGTGTTTAAACTTTAACCACAAGAAATAAAAGAGAATTGTTACAGCTAAACTTCTACTTCCTGCCTTTGTACTGGGACTGTAGTTCTTGGAGAAGGTACAGTGGTTCATCAACACAATAGAGATGGTCTCCACACTTCCAGGGCAATCTGTCCTTCCTGACTAGGGCTCTGGTACTGATCCAGGATCAGTTCAATAGACAAAATATGCTGCAACGCACCAAAACAAAGGCATTAAATAAAATTTGTTGAAATATCTCCTGGGATCAGACATTTATTGGGAAGGAGCTGTGTTGTGTGCTGAGTTAGCTGGTATCAATTGAGATAGCGGCTGGGGCTGCTCATGCTTGAAGAATTTATTTTAATTCATTCCGGGACCGGGGGCATCGCTGGCAAGGCTGGCATTTATTGCCCATCCCTAGTTGCCCTTGTGCAAATGAATGGCTTGCTAAGTCACTTCAGAGGGCAGTTAAGAGTCAACCACATCGGTGTGGGACTGGAGTCACATATAGCCCAGACTGGGTAAGGATGGCAAATTTCCTTCCCTAAAGGGACATCAGTGAATCAGTTGGTTTTTTTATGACAATCTTTCAATGTCACGTTTTACTGGTATCAACTTTTTATTTCTAGATTTTTTTTTAAACTAAATTCAAATTCTCAAAATGCCGTGGTGGGATTTGAATGCATGTCCCCTGGATGATTAGTCCAAGCCTCTGGATTATTAGTCCAGTAACATAAGCACTATGAATGGCCGAATGGGTGAGGCAGTGGAGGTTGCAGGTACTTGGGGAACCAACGAATGTTATCTCGTTACTTAGTGTATTGGTATGTTTTGTATTGAATAAATGAAGCCTTTGTGAAAAATCTTCAGTTCCTTTAATGCTGGTACAGATAAGAGAATGAGTCATAGTTGTGAGCATTATACAATAGCTGTCCCCTCCCTCACCTATTCCACTTCCTATCAGTTACCTTATCAGCCACTAAACAATCATAGTATCATAGTATGGTACAGCATAGAAGGAGGCCATTCAGTCCATCGTGTCTGTGCCAGCTCTATGAAAGACCTATCCAATTAGTAATCCCTGCTCTTTCCCCACAGTCCTATAAATGTTTTCCCTTCAAGTTTATAGCCAATTCCCTTTTGAAAGTTACTATTGAATCTGCTTCCACCACCCTTTCAAGCAGTGCATTCTAGATCATAACAATTCTCTGCATAAAAAAATGTTTCCTCATGTCGCCTTTGGTTCTTTTGCCGATCACCTTAAATCTGTGTCCTCTGGTTACCGACCCTTCTGCCACTGGAAACAGTTTCTCCATATTTACTCTATCAAAACCGTTCATGATTTTGAACACCTCTATCAAATCTCCTCTTAACCATCTCTGCTCTAAGAAGAACAATCCCAGCTTTTCCAATCTCTCCACATAACTGAAGTCCCCCACCCCTGGTACCATTCTAGTAAATCTCTTCTGCATCTTCTCAAAGGCCTTGACATCCTTCCTAAAGTGTGGTGCCCAGAACTGAGCACAATACTCCAGCTGAGGCCTAACCAGTGTTTTATAAAAATGTAGCATAACTTCCTTGCTTTTGTACTCAAAGACACAAGGCCACTGTGATCGACTTATTAATTCGCCAATCACTACACAGCGGCCCAGAAATTTCACACGGTTGCTCCCAATCACCTACCATTCCCACTGTTTCTCTGGGGATTCCGCTAATGTTGAGACAGGAGACCCATCCACCCCTTGCAAATTTCAGGGCCAGTAATTTCTAGGCTCAACATTGCTGGAGCCCCAAAGTGGGCCCTGAATTCCCCAGCAGGCTTGGCTGCACCTCATCCCTTCCACACTTGGCTGACTGTTCAGTCTCCTGAAATCTTCCTCAGGTTAAAAGCATCTGCCAATGTCATTCTGAGACCAGTTGCTATGTGATGCGCCAGGCCCAGCGTGACTGGCCCTTTGATTTTTTTCCTTCCCTGCCTATTGGCTGGGGATGTGTTTGGCCTCCGCTCAGCACCGCCCTCTTAGCAGCAGAGCTGATTCTGGGGAAGAGGGCGCATCCCCACCTCAAAAGCTGGGATATTATAGGGCCGACTTTCTAACTGTGCTGCTGGTGCAGAGCCTTTTTTACCAGGAATTTGCATTCATGTGCTTTTTGCATTAACAACAACTTGCATATATATAGCGTCTTTAATGTAGTAAAACGTCCCAATGAGGTTTCACAGGAACGTAAATCAAACAAAAATTGACACCGAGCTAAAGGAGATATTAGGACAGGTGACCAAATGTTTGGTCAAAGAGATAGGTTTCAAGGAGGGTCTTAAAGGAGGAGAGAGAGGTGGCGAGGCGGAGAGGTTAAGGGAGGGAATTCCACAGCTTGGGGCCTAGACGGCTGAAGGCACGGCCGCCAACGGTGAGGCGAAGGAAGTGGGGGGATGCAAAAGGGACGGAGTTGGAGGAACACAGAGTTCCTTTAGTTCCCAATAGAGTGAATTTGATGAAACAGGCACGTTGGTTTGCCTATCCAATCCAATGCCCGCAAGCTAACAAAAAGGGGAGAAAATAAGAAGAGTACGCATAGAAAGGTGATGAAGATGAGCATGGCGGAATATAGGCAGTGCCTAGGGCCAAATAAGTCTTTACTCAACAATGACTTACACTTCCATAACACTCATACAAGAAAATGTCCTCAGGATGGTTTACATTAAGGAGGAAAAGAATATGGTGGACAGCAAGCATGGGGAAAGGGGGGAGAAATGGAGAGACTTGGAGGAAGAGCAGAGGCATTGTCGAAAAGAAGGCCTTCAAGGAGGTGTTTGAAAGCTGGGAGAGAGGTGGCAAAGTGGAAGCACTGGGTAGAGAACTGGGAGCAGGCAGAAGGGCAGTGGCTGAACAAGCAGTCTCCAATGGTGAAGCGGAGGGAACGAGGGGCACGAAGTAGACTGGTGTTAGAGGGACGGGTGGTTCGGGAGCAGGGAGGTAAGGCAGGAAGAGATCACCAAGGGAGGGTAGGACGAGGCTATGAAGAGATCTGAAAACAAACACGAGGATTTTTGAAATCGACCTGCAGGGGCACAAGGAACCAGTGGAGACCGGAGGGAGGGGGAGTGAGATTTAGCCCCGGAGAGGATGTGGGCTGCAGAATTTGCGAGTGAGCTGGAGGATTGGTGCGATGAGGCCAGCTAGTAACATATTGGAGAGGCCGACCTAACGTTTTGATAGCTCAACATGTAGGGTGGAGATAGGGAGCAATCACAAATGTGCGATCTTAAAAGTTTTACAGGGTTTTAATATTGGACAACTGAAGAACAAAAAAACAGGTCTACTTTCCAGGCATGACGAGGCCTCTCTCCTGCCTTAGTGTCAATGATGAGGTTCCTCCCTACTGAATCAGGAACCTCCCATTTATCTTGTGTACACTTGCATAGAACCTGCATTCACTGCATTTTGTGGTGCATCATAGGTTAGCGTGTTAAAGAAAGAAAGACTTTAATTTAAATAGCGCCTTTCACATCCTCAGGATGTCCCAAAATGCTTTACAGCCAATGAAGTACTTTTGAAGCGTAGTCGCTGTTGTAATGTAGGAAACACGGCAGCCAATTTGTGCACAGCAAGATCCCACAAACGGCAATGTGATAACGACCAGATCATCTGTTTTAGTGATGTTGGTTGAGGGCTAATTATTAGCCAGGACACCAGGGAGAACGCCCCTGCTCTTCTACGAAACAGTGCCGTGGGATGTTTTACGTCCATCTGAGAGGGCAGACAGGGCCTTGGTTTAAGGCCTTATCCGAAAGACGGCACCCTCCAACAGTGCAGCACTCCCTCAGTACTGCACTGGGTGGGGGTCAGCTTAGATGATGGGCTCAAGTCTCTGGAGTGGGACTTGAACCCACAACCTTCTGCCTCAAAAGTGAGAGCACTACCCACTGAGCCACGGCTGACACTCAAACTTTAAACCTAACGCCCGGGCATAAATCTCACGTTGCAGATCAGCCGCCCTAATAGAAAACCGCCCGGTTTTCAATTCCATTATAATCGACCTCCACACAAACACATTTTTGGAGCAGGATCCTGGACTAAATAGTCCCCTCCCTAGTTCATGGCCACTGGGGCCTATTGCTATAGCTCTACTGCCACCATGTCAACATAAGCTGGAGTTTGAGCCCGGGAGTTTCCTGCTCAGGTCCACATTAAACATCGAGCCACTCAAGATAAATAAGTCAGTTATAAATAAGTTATTAAGTCAGCAATAAAAAAATATATATTTTCAAAAACACTGAATGGCTTTAAATATTCGATTATCTTCAGTGCTGTACCAGTTCCACGGATCCCACAGCAGTCTTGGGTTATTAAAGTTCGTAATTAGAATGAAATTCTGTACAGGAACTCTCACTATGAGATTTCATGTTGAGTCACTCTTAGTCAGTAGAACCAGGTTAACAAAGGAACAGGAGTAGGCCATTCAGCCCCTCGAGCCTGTTCCACCATTCAATTAGATCATGGCTGATCTGTATCTTAACTCCATCTGCCCACCTTGGTTCCGTAACCCTTAATACCCTTACCCAACAAAAATCTATCGGTCTCAGTTTTAAAATTTTCGATTGACCCCCAGACTCAACAGTCATTTGGGGGAGAGAGTTCCAGATTTCCACTCCCCTTTGTGTGAAGAAGTGCTTCCTGACATCACCCCTGAACGGCCTAGCTCTAATTTTAAGGTTATGCCCCCTTGTTCTGGACTCCCCCCACTGGAGGAAATAGTTTCTCTCTATCGACCCTATCAACTCATCTTAAATACCTCAATTAGATCAACCTTTAACCAACTGGGGGGTGGGGAGGAAGGAGACAGAGACAGAGTTCTGCTCTAAGGAGAATAACCCCAGCTTCTCCCGTCTCGCCACATGACCGAAGCACAACATTTCTCCGAGATTATGGGCCCTTCACATAGAGAAGATTGTTGGTTAGTGCCTCACTTTGAATTTTGAATTGATAAAGGAAGAAATGAAAGCATATTGGGGAGATAAAAACAATCAAACCTTGTACCTACTAACAAATACAATCCTCGGCCATGCAACCAGACTGCGTGCTGCTGAATCATGGAGATAACTTCCTCTCACAGCCAGGACTGCCTTGTTTTTCCCGCCTGCAGTGCATCCTGGTTAACATGACATCAGTTGCAGCTGTGCTACTTTCCATGACATTTTGGCTCTTGAATGAAATGTGTCTTTGTTTTGTTTTCTGAATGGAGCTAATCATTCCGTACCTAAGTCGTAAGCACAGCTAAGGGGCAACAAAGCCGATCTTAGTGATGTCATTGACACCTAGAATGCACTGCAGATCATGAGTGGTTCTACTGATGATGAAATTAAAGGTAGTGTCACAGGTTATGTTGCTAGCTGCACAGGGTTCAGAACAGTTCTCAGAAGGGTTGCAATTGATCAAGTGAAGTACATATAGTACATTAAATTGCCCTTTGACCAGACTGTTCGTAACCTCCTCTTCCTATTTGACCCTGAGCTGAGCCTCCGACCCCGTATCCTCTCCTTCACAAAGACCGCTTGCTTCCACCTCTGTAACATCGCCCGTCTCCGTCCCTGACTCAGCTCATCTGCTGCTGAAACCCTCATGCATGCTTTTGTTAACTCCAGACTTCACCGTTCCAATGTTCTCCTGGCTCTCATCTTCTACCCTCCATAAACATGAGCTCATCCAAAACTCTGCTGCCCATATCCTAACTTGCACCAAGTCCCGTTCACCCTTCACCCCTGCGCTCGCTTGCCTAAATTGGTTCTCAGTCCGGCAACGCCTCGATTTTAAAATTCTTATCCTTGTGTTCATATCCCTCCATGGCCTCGCCTCTCCCTATCTCTGTAACTTCCTCCAGCCCTACAATCCTACAAGCACTCTGCGTTCCTTCCAACTCTGGCCTCTTGTGCATCCCCCACTTCCTTCGCCCTACCATTGGCAGCTGTGCCTTTAGCTGCCTAGGCCCTAAGCTCTGGAATTCCCTCCCTAAACCTCTCCACCTCTCTCTCCTCCATTAAGACATTCCTTAAAACTTACCTCTTTGACCAAGCTTTGAATTGCCTGTCTCAATATCTGCTTCTTTAGCTCAGTGTCAATTTTAGACTGATGACGCTCCTGTGAAGTGCCTCAGGAAGTTATCCTGCATTAAAGGCGCTATATAAATGCAATTGTTGTTCAAGATAGTTTACCAATCATACCTTGGCTGTTGCCAATTTGGTGCTTTATCATTTTGGCATTGAAACAAGACTCACATTTAACCAGCTAGCCTCAAACAGGTTGTCATTGAAACAGGATGTCCAGGAAGCGTCACTACATATTTTCACACTCATCCTGACAGTGTATTGTAAAGAGGCAGTAACACTTTGACTGCCATCGACTCCAGACCCACAGTTTTCCTGCCTTGGGCAACACGTCTCAAAGTAAACTGTGCCGCTCCTGTAGGCCCGACAGCAGTGACTCTCATGGGCCTTGCGATCTGCTCTCCGATCTTCTCCTCCCAGTTATCTCTTCAATTGACTGTGCAGATCCAGTGCCTCCTTGTGTTTGTGCTGTGAGACAAAATAGCATCAAAACACAAGCACGAGCCTGGATCCTCTTCCAGCCCTACAACCCCTCTAGATCTCCGCGTTCCTCCAATTCTGGCCTCTTGCGCATCCCCGATTTCATTCGCCCCACCATTGGCGACCGTGCCTTCAGCTGCCTAGGCCCCAAGCTCTGGAAATCCCTCCCTAAACCTCTCCGCCTCTCTACCTCTCTCCCCTCCTTTAAACCTACCTCTTTGACTAGGTTTTTGGTCACCTGTCCTAATATCTCCTTATGTGGCTTAGTGTCAAATTTTGTCTGATATCGCTCCTGTGAAGCACCTTGGGACGTTTTACTATGTTAAAGGCGCTATATAAATTCAAGTTGTTGTTGTTGGCTAAGCATCAAAATGATTAATCAGAATTCTTATAAAGCATTTTTTTGTTGTATGACTGTTGCGAGACATGTAGTATAATTACAACAGTACTATCAGCTTTAACGGTCAAAGGGATAGATACCTTTTCATCTTTTCGCTTCTCTAGACTTGGTAAACGTTCCTGAACAGGACACTCTGTGTATGTGGGAACTAATATCTATGCATTCAACAGGTCTACGACAGCCTGCAAAGAAGTGAGATCATTTTGGAAATACTCTCCAAGGAGCTTTAAAATATAACTGCGTCTAGACCAGGAGTATCCAAGCTTCTTGTCTGCGTTGGCCACTTTAAGTGCATATCATTAACGTTTTGGGGGCCATATATAAGGTTACAATGACTGTATCTCAAGGTACTGATATCAACAACAACAACTTGCAATTGTGCAGGGCCTTTAACGGAGTAAAAACGTCCCAAGACTCTTCACAGAGACGTAATTAAAGAAATGGATGCTGAGCCAAAGAAAGAGATATTAGGAGGGGTGGACAAAAGCTTGGTCAAATAGATGGATTTCAAGGAGGGTCTTAAAAAAAGAGGGAGGTGGAGAGGAGCAGGGGTTAAGGGAGTATGGGGCCTTTCCAGCTGAAGGCCAATGGTGCGGTGAAGGGAGGGGAGGATGCGCAAGAGGTCAGAGTTGGAGAAATGGGCAGTTTGGGGAAGGGTATGTAGGGCTCGAGGGGGTTCACTGAGATAGGAAGGGGTGAGGCCAAAGAGGGATTTAAACATAAGAATGAGAATTTTAAATTGGGGGTGTTGGGGACTGGCTGATGGGTGAGCAGGACTTGGTGCAAGATAGGATACAGTCAGCAGAGGTTTGGATGATCTGAAGTTTACGGAGGGTGGGAGATGGGAGGACGGCCAGGAGAGCATTGGAATAGTCAAGTCTGAAGGTGTCAAAAGCATGGAAGAGGGTTTCAGCGGCAAATGGGCTGAAGCAGAGGCAGAGGCGATGGAGAGGATATTTGGTCGGAATAATATATTGACGATTTATCCTCCAATGAGGCAACAATGTTAGGGACAGACACATCTAAACTTCCTGGCCCACAAAAATCAAACAGAACAAACCAGCAAAAAAAAATATTGAGATTGTGTTCCCTGTACCAAGTCCAAGTCTTCTATAGATACCAAGAGCATAAGTAGACTCAGCACTGACTCCTGGGGAACACATCTTCTAAACCTTCTCCAATCCGAGCAACACTCATTTGCCCTAACTCTCTGCTAACTGTCCATCAAGCAACTCTCTATCCGTGCTGCTGCATTTCCTAGTATACCATATGCCTGAATTTTTCTAACAAGCTTCTTGTGAGATAACTTAACGAATGTCTTCTGAAAATCCGAATACACTACATCTACTGTATGCCCTCTATCTATCCAATCGATCACTTCTTCAAAACAACTATTAATTTTGTCAAGTATAACTTGTCTTTAACAGATGTGTACTGGCTCTTCTTCATGAATCCATGCAGCTCGCTAATGTTATCTTGAATTCTGCATTCTAAGAGTTTGCCCACAACTGATGCTAGACTAACTGGTCCATAGTTACCTGATGCATCTTTCTCTCCCTTCTTGAACAAGGGTGTCACATCGGCTACTCTCCGCTTGATAGTGTCAACTGTTCAACATTCTGGGGAACTAACAGCATCGTAGGCCCATCGTGGGTTAATGAATGTGTCGTTGGGTTAAGGATGGCAGCTCCAATAAAGGTGGGGAGCTGGTTCTATGAGGTTTACGCGTTGGATGTCCATATTGGACAATGGAGTCCAGCAGTGCCACAGGAATTAGGTCCTGAGGCAGAGTGTAAAAGGGCTGTGATCTCGATGTGGACACAACCAATGGCAACAGTGGAATGAACAGACATGAGTTCTGCCCGCTCTCCAAATCTTGAAATTGCTCCAATGACACCCTCCCTTCGCCTTTAACCCACCGAGGACACTCACCTGAAACAGGATCACAAACACCAGATATAAAGACAGGTTGTATAAACTTGGTTTGTATTCCCATGAGTGTAGAAGATTGAGGGGTGATCTGATCAAGGTGTTTAAAATGTTAAAAGGATTCGATAGGGTAGTTACAGAGAAACTATTTTCTCCCGCGGGGGAATCAAGAACAAGGGGACATTTTTTTTTAATTCGTTCATGGGATGTGGGCATCGCTGGCAAGGCCAGCATTTATTGCCCATCCCTAATTGCCCTTGAGAAGGTGGTGGTGAGCTGCCTTCTTGAACCGCTGCAGTTCATCGGGTGACTGTTCTCCCACAGTGCTATTAGGAAGGGAGTTCCAGGATTTTGACCCAGTGACGATGAAGGAACGGCGATATATTTGCAAGTCAGGATGGTGTGTGACTTGGAGGGGAACGTGCAGGTGGTGTTGTTCCCATGTGCCTGCTGCTCTTGTCCTTCTAGGTGGTAGAGGTCGTGGGTTTGGGAGGTGCTGTAAAAGAAGCCTTGGCGAGTTGCTGCAGTGCATCCTGTGGATGGTACACACTGCAGCCACTGTGCGCCGGTGGTGAAGGGAGTGAATGATTAGGGCAGTTGATGGGGTGCCAATCAAGCGGGCTGCTTTGTCCTGGATGGTGTCGAGCTTCTTGAGTGTTGTTGGAGCTGCACTCATCCAGGCAAGTGGAGAGTATTCCATCACACTCCTGACTTGTGCCTTGTAGATGGTGGAAAGGCTTTGGGGAGTCAGGAGGTGAGTCACTCGCCGCAGAATACCCAGCCTCTGACCTGCTCTTCTAGCCATAGTATTTATGTGGCTGGTCCAGTTAAGTTTCTGATCAATGGTGACCCCCAGGATGTTGATGGTGGGGATTCGGCGATGGTAATGCCGTTGAATGTCAAGGGGAGGTGATTTGACACTCTCTTGTTGGAGATAGTCATTGCCTGGCACTTGTCTGATGCGAATGTTACTTGCCACTTATCAGCCCAAGCTTGGAGGTTGTCCAGGTCTTGCTGCATGCGGGCTCGGACTGCTTCATTATCTGAGGGGTTGCGAATGGAACTGAACACTGTGCAATCCTCAGTGAACATCCCCATTTCTGACCTTATGATGGAGGGAAGGTCATTGATGAAGCAGCTGAAGATGGTTGGGCCTAGGACACTGCCCTGAGGAACTCCTGCAGCAATGTCCTGGGGCTGAGATGATTGGCCTCCAACAACCACTACCATCTTCCTTTGTGCTAGGTATGACTCCAGCCACTGGAGAGTTTTCCCCTGATTCCTATTGACATCATCTTAAAATTAGAGCTAGTCCATTCAGGAGTGAAATCAGGAAGCACTTTTTCACACAAAGACTAATAGAAATCTAGAACTCTCTCCCCCAAAGGACTGTGGATGCTAGGTCAATTGGATCTTTGAAGGTTGAGATCGTTGATTTTTGTTAAGTAAGGGTATCAAGGGATATGGATCAAAGGCGGGTAAATGGATTTGAGGTATAGGTCAGCCATGATCTAATTGAATGGCGGAGCAGACGCGAGGGGATAAATGGCCTACTCCTGTTCCTATGTTCTCATACAAATGTTTAATGGGCTCGTACCAAATTGCTCTCTGCATTATTTAACACAGGTGCAGTCTGTGGGTTAACGCTTACACTAAAATAGGGAGAGGGCAATTTGGTGCATATACATTAAAGTCCTGAATTTCCTCAGACTTTATGTCGTTGCGCCACTGTAACGTTATCGGAAACCCCTGTTTACACACTTGCGATGAAGTTACGACGATGCAACGGCAGAAAGTCCAAGGAAATTCAGGGCCTGTGTGTTCATCAAATAATCATAATTTGTACCCTATTAACATGCAGCAATGTTGCTCTGATAAGAGTGATTCATAAATGATATAAAAGCATTTTTACGTTTTCCAAGGGGCCCTAAGGGAATGACTCTCAATTATAGACCCCTGACCTCTCACTTTAGCCAGTGCTTCCAAGCAAGACCCATTAAAGGCCTGAGGCCCACCTCTGCACCCCAATTACCATAGCTAAAAGGATTGAGTCCTGCTCTGTGGGTTTAAATTGATGTCTAAAGGAATCTCGGGAGACCCACGAAAATGTGGTTCTCCGATGCTGTAGGGTTTCTTTAGTATTACAGAGGGCTGTCGACAGCAGGAGCATCAAGGGAATGCTTTAGAAGGCACTCCTTTAATGTAAAAGTAGTTCACAATCTGTAAAGTATGTACCGTGAGGGACAGCTAGATAGTAGATCCCTAAAGATAAAGACTCAACTTCAGCTTTATCTACCCACAATTACCTTAACACACTTTGACTTAATATTTTATTTGTCTTCTTGCCTTCAAACCTGGCATACCAAGTTATTAAAATATATACATATATATTCTTCATGCATATTGATTGCCATTCAATACCTCACTCAAGTAACATTTGTGCCAGACAAATGCCAGGCAATGACCATCTCCAACAAGAGAGAGTCTAAACACCTCCCCTTGACATTCAATGGCATTACCATCGCCGAATCCCCCACCATCAACATCCTGGGGGTCACCATTGACCAGAAACCTAACTGGACCAGCCATATAAATACTGTGGCTACAAGAGCAGGTCAGAGGCTGGGAATTCTGCCGCCCCAAAGCCTTTCCACCATCTACAAGGCTCAAGTCAGGAGTGTGATGGAATACTCTCCACTTGCCTGGATGAGTGCAGCTCCAACAACACTCAAGAAGCTCGACACCATCCAGGACAAAGCAGCCCACTTGATTGGCACCCCATCCACCACCCTAAACATTCACTCTCTTCACCACCGGTGCACAGTGGCTGCAGTGTGTACCATCCATAGGATGCACTGCAGCAACTCGCCAAGGCTTCTTCGACAGCACTTCCCGAACCCGCGAACATCCCCATGCACGTTCCCCTCCAAGTCACACACCATCCCGACTTGGAAATATATCGCCGTTCCTTCATCGTCGCTGGGTCAAAATCCTGGAACTCCCTTCCTAACAGCACTGTGGGAGAACCGTCACCACACGGACTGCAGCGGTTCAAGAAGGCGGCTCACCACCACCTTCTCAAGGGCAATTAAGGATGGGCAATAAATGCCAGCCTCGCCAGCGATGCCCACATCCCATGAACGAATTTTTTTTTTAAATTTGTATTCAGCCTGTTTGCTTTGTCCCTTCCTTTCCTGGATGTCACTGACTCTACCTGGAACATGATTGCCATTCAATACCTCACTCAAGTAAAAGAAAGAACTTACATTTACACAGCGCCTTTCATGACCTCAGGACGTCCCAAAGCGCTTTACAGCCAATGATGTACTTTTGAAGCATAGTCACTGTTGTATTGTAAGGAAACACGGCAGCCAATTTGCGCACAGCAAGATCCCACAAACAGCATTGTGATAATGACCACTCAATCTGGGTTTTTTTTAAGTGATGTTGGTTGAGGGATTAATATTGGCCAGGACACCCAGGGAGAACTCCCCTGCTCTTCTTCAAAAAGTGCCATGGGATCTTTTACGTCCACCTGAGTGAGCAGACGGGGCCTCGGTTTAAGTTGTCATCCGACACTGCAGCACTCCCTCGATACTCAAGTCTCTGGAGTGTGATTTAAACCCACAACCTTCTAACTCAGAGGCGAGAGTGCTGCCCACTGAGCCAAGGCTGACACCTTAGTCGTTCACCACAGGTGAGCCTAGGCCATGTCAGCAGGCTACCTTACTGTATGAGGCCTCACAACTGAGCCTATATCTGTTGTCACCCAACGACGACACGGACACACAACGAGCAGGAGAGGCTGAATAGTGAGCAGAAGCAGATTTTTCCCCTCCCTAGACCCAAGGGCATGCAGACTAATTGTATTAACCCTACCACAGCTTTGGCCAAGCTCAACTGACTCAGCACTAACTGGAAACTGAACCTGGCACCTTCCCGGTCCTGCTGGTTCCTCATTACAACAGGCAGCGCCCACAATATCACGAGGGAGCTAAAATACATTGCATTTTTACATAGAATTACATAGAATTTACAGCAGAGGAACAGGCCATTCGGCCCAGCTCCTCCCACCCTACTTCATCTAACCCCATCAACATATCCTTCTATTCCTTTCTCCTTCGACTTTATCAAGCTTCCCCTTAAGGGCATCCATGCTATGGGCCTCAACTATTCCATATGGTTAAAAAAAAAGCAGAATTTATTAAAGTATTGAGATCCTGGTTGATATCATCTGAAGCCCCTCCCCTATACTACTTAAAGGGAAAGTTGAAACAACAGGGAGAATGCCAATAGGTGGTGGCCGGACTCTGGAAGCGTCCTTTAAGCTGGACATATATTGCACGAGCCTGCCGCAATTACTTGCCTTTGTTTATGTAAAATTAAATGTCGTTACATTTTGTTTTAAGCTATCAGAAGGCTATGCCATGCAGAAAGCTGTTCTCGGTTCAGCATTGAGGGGGCTATCGGGCAGCGGTGATCAGCTTATCTGACCAGTCACAGAAAGCTGCGATGAGGCAGATAAATAAATAGAGGATGCGTGAAAGGAAATGGCTCAATGATTCTCGCTTGTCGTTGAGTCCACAGCATCAATGTTACGACAAGGGCTTCCTCACAGTGAAATCAAACCCGTACAACTATTTCCTATCTCGTGCAGTTCAGTTTATGATACTCTCCTCCACCTCCGTACGGGAATCCTCCTCCGCCTGTGAGCCAGGTTGACACCAGTTTACATTACAGGCTCGGCCCTTGTTTCAAGTTCCTGGCTTGAAGGCCAGAAACAGCGGAGGCAATTTTGACTTTGTGCGGCAGTGTGAAACGGGCAATGGCGAATCAGCGGCCCGCTTTACACCTCTTCATTTCTCATGACTTCAATGGGAAATTAAAAAAAAAATGGGGAGAGATGTAAAACAGGCAACCGAATCGCTGCCGCCTGCCTCACACCATCGCACAAAGTCAATGAATTTTACAAAAATTCAGTATTCTCCTGAAGGTGCTGATTCCACGGGCTCCTCTGGTACCTCGCCCAGGAGCTGTGTGTAGGGTTGCCAACTCTGGTTGGACATATTTCTGGAGGTTTCATCACATGACCTCCCGCCTCCAACCGTCCCGTCCCCACACTAACCCCCTCCACCCTCCCGGGCGCACTGCCTTTCCACAGCCAATTGGAAAGCGAACGGACTCTTTGTTATCCAATTAGATGACTTTTGACTGTCAGTCAAACAGCCTTTATTCCCTCAACTCCAATATTTTTATAATTAATTAATGAAAGTGTTTGAAGAAAATGAAGAAAAAAAAACACATAATTTGTTTTAACACCCTTATGATTTTTCTCCCGGGTTTTACCCGCAGCAGTTTCCTGCCGATTTATCTTTAATTTCTGGAGACTCCAGGACAATCCTGGAGGGTTGGCAACCCCTCGCTATGCGCATGTGGGCACTGGTTGCCGAAAGAAATAGTCACAGTCTAGCCCAAACACTGGCCACTTTCACCGCATAGGGATCAGGAAAGGGGGAAAAGTCTGGCTGGTTGCTCCTTCCCCCACCCCCCCACCCCAGTCCAGCAAGCCTTGTGGCCAATTGCAGTGTTGCCCAAATTATGGCCCAGACTGAGATCCATTGACTCAGCACAGACTGATGAATGCACTTCCTGCCACACTGGGTAGTGTATTTATCATTAGGGCCCACCAGGAAAACTGACTCATTAGTTGAAAGTTGTAGCAAAAACACATAGTCAAAAACTATTGTGGACTTTATCATTTGATGCTGCCCAAGATGCAATACTACTGTGACACAGGATCTGTTGCAAGATACCAACATCCTCCCCGCCCCTCCCAATACCACACACATATATATATATATATATATCTTTCCGGCCCCCATTTCCTGTCACCTTTGTTTTTCTTTCTTTCAGTTAATAAGTGTTAACACCAATCTGCCGCAGTATGAATGGACTGTGCACAAAGCAGGTCCAATTCAGTGTCAAAATGTTTCTTTATACTACATAGCAGCAACACTGCATTTAGCTACGAGTGCTACCTTGACAACCAGCATCGGAAAAGAATTCAGTGCACCATTGCTAAAATATCTTACTTCTTCTTTTCTCTCCCCGGCTCCTGAAGGTGCTGACTCATACTGGAGTATGGTTCCGAAAATGTCAGACACCCTCCCAAGTACCTCACAGGCGGTTGGTGGCCTGTGAGCCTAGACTGCAGCCACTTGAGCACATAATCCAGGCTGACACTTCAGTGGAGTACTGAGGGAGTGCTGCACTGTCGGATGAGACGTTAAACCGAGGCCCCCCCGTCTGCCCTCTCAGGTGGATGTAAAAGGTCCCATGGCCACTATTTCGAAGAAGAGCAGGGGAGTTCTCCCCGGTACCCTGGCCAATATTTATCCCTCAACCAACATCACTAAAAAACAGATTATCTGATCATTATATTACTATTTGTACGCAAATTGGATGTCGCATTCCCCCACGTTACAACACTGACTACACTTCAAAAGTACTTCATTGACTGTAAAGCGCTTTGGGACAGCCTGAGGTTGTGAAAGGCGCTATATAAATGCAAGTTCTTTTTTCTTTTAGACAGTGAACGACGACAGAGATTCACAGTCACTGAGCCCAATTCTGTTCGCACGTGAGCACTTTCCATCATGAATAATGATCAGCCTTGGAGAGGGTGCAGAGGAGATTTCCTAGAATGGCATCAGGGATGAGGGACTTCAGTTATGTAGAGAGGCCAGGAGAGCTGGGATTGTTCTCCTTAGAGCAGAGAAGGTTAAGGGGAGATTTAATACAGGTTCACAATTATGAATGGCTTTAAATAAGGGAGAAACTGTTTCCACTTGCAAAAGGGTCAGTAACCAGAGGACACAGATTTAAGGCAATTGGTAAAAGAACCTGGGGTTGGATGGAGATGAGGAGAAGTGTTTTTACGCAGCGAGTTGTTATGATCTGAAATGCACTACCTGAAAGGGTGGTGGAAGCAGATTCAATAGTAGCGTTCAAAAGGGAATTGGAAAAATATTTGAAAAGAAAAACTTTACGGGGCTATGGGGAATCAGTGGGGTGAGTGCGACTAATTGGATAGCTCTTTCAAAGAGCTGACACAGGCACGATGGGCTGAATGGCCTCCTTTTGTGCTGTATGATTCGAACTACTGGTCTAGCTTTGAACTGAATTTGTTATCTAATTGAAGCTGAGGAAACTCACATTCCTTTTGACTTTCTGGTTTGATTTATACAGAAATGACAGATAGCTGAGTGATCCATGGCAGAGGCAGGTATGCCAAGATTGGCCTCAGCATCCTTCAGCTGGCAAAGCTAAAAACAATATCAAGTGGGGGTCCCCGTTCCTCATCGTTATTAGATCACCTCTACAGGAATGTGCTCTCGTGTACGTGTCAGTCAAGAACAGGATTGGATTCGACTGCAAGGTCACCCCATGGTTGAATAGTCCGCTGACACTCCATATCAAGGCTTAACCATTAAGAATGGACAGTTGGGTGTGGTACCAGACAGGATTGTCAGCAACCTGTACAACCGTACCCTAGCAATAATCAGGGCCTACAGGAGCGGAGACGAGTAAATTAGACAATAAAATTAACACAATGTTAATCGCTCACCTTTTCATACTGTCTTAACATAAATAAAATGTAAAACATAACTATCCATATCTGTCAGAAAGTACAGTTATCCATATATCTCCGAGCACTCAAAGTTATTATACTGATAATATGTGACCAACCAACCAATAATCAAAAACAAGTCTTACTAAAAATAAAACCTTTCACGGAAAGACTGACTCAATATTTTGCATACTTGTGTCAGCCGTGCCTCAGTTGGTAGCACTCACCCCTCCAAGTCTGAAGGTTGTGGGTTCAAGTCCCATTCCAGAGACTTGAGCACACAATCCAGGCTGACACTCCAGTGCAGTACTGAGGGAGTAAACCGAAGCCCCATTTGCCCTATCAGGTAGACTTAAAAGATCCCACGGCCACTATTTCGAAGAACATCATGAGTTCTCCCCAGTGCCCTGGCCAATATTTATCACCTCAACCAACATCACTAAAATAGATGATCTGGTCATTATCACATTGCTGTTTGTGGGACCTTGCTGTGTGCAAATTGGCTGCTGCGTTTCCGACATTATAACAGTGACTACACTTCAAAAAAGCATTTCTTTGGCTGCCAAGCACTTTAGGAAGACCTGAGGTCATGGAAGGCACTGTAGAAAGTCTGATACTTCATTTCAAAACTAGATGTCACTCTATAATCCACAGCTGCCGACCATTTCAACACTTGTGGAAATGCGACAGTTTCTTCTGGAAGACTAAAATAATTCACTTGAAAATATGTGTAAAAGTAAAAACCGAAGAGACTGTGAACTTGTAAAAAATTAGCACCGAGACAGGTTGCAAGGAGACCACAGCACCACACAGATACTGACAGGTTGGACGTCCAATGGGAACCCAACTGGAAACTAAAAGTCAATCCCAATTGCTAAAATTCCAATTTTTTTCTCAATGGCGACTTTCAAAAGAACAATGAAGAGGTCCTGGTTACCATTTGGTAGGTGGGGAGGGTCTACATTAGTCGCTTGCAATGTGTACAGTTCCTGAGATCGTGAAAGACAACATGTAAACTTGAGCTCATCCAAAACTCTGCTGCCCGTGTCCTAACTCACACCAAGTCTCGTTCACCCATCACACCTGTGCTTACTGACCTACATTGGTTCCCGGTCCAGCAATGCCTCAAATTTAAAATTCTCATCCTCATGTTTAAATCCCTCTGTGGCCTCGCCCCTCCCCATCTCTGTAACTTCCTCCAGCCCTACAACCCTCCGAGATCTCTGTGTTCCTCCAATTCTGGCCTCTTGTGCATCCTCAATTTTCATTGCTCCACCATTGGCAGCCGTGCCTTCAGCTGTCTAGGCCCTAAGCTCTGGAATTCCCTCCCTAAACCTCTCCATCTCCCTCTCCTCCTTTAAGACTCTCTTTAAAACCCACCTCTTTGACCAAGCCTGTGCCAATATCTCATGAGGCTCGGTGTCAAATTTTGTCTGACATCGCTCCTGTGAAGCACCTTGGAATGTTTTACTACGTTAAAGACGCTATATAAATGCAGTGTTGTAGTATAAATGTAAATCCTTTCCTTTTTACAGTTACATAAGACCCGGGAGAGTCTTCATCTGATTACAGTTTGGATTTTCTGCACTCCCATTGCTAAACCCCACCTGACTTTGCTGAAATCACTGCCTACAGATTTAACATATTGCAGCATTTGAGTCAGAATTCCAGAGGCTGCAATTCAGTCGTGCCTGCCAGTTATTTGACTCTCCCTACAGTACGTGGCTGTGTTTTGCCCAGTCTTGCCCAGACTGCTGTTTGAATTGCTACACAAGAGGTGAGATACTGCAAAGTAGGGAAGGGATTGGGAAACGGGACTACGATTCTGACTCCAGGAGCACGTAGTGGCAAATAGCCCACAAAGAGACGCAGAACAGTTCTTAAAATAAATAAATCATTTTACAAGTAAATCATTTTCAGTCAGCATTACTCACGTTGACTTTACCTCTCATATCTAATGCTTGACTCATTCTGACGCGTCAGGAAACACCTACCTAGGATGTTCACGTGACCCAGACTTGCAAAACGTTGAGAATCAGAAATCACATGCATCTTCCCCCCACAAATTATTCCGACTTTCAACAATGTTCAACTAACATCACCCAAAACAGGTTAGTCAATCTCATACTGCAGCAACTCACCAAGGCTTCATTCGACGGCACCTCCCAAACCCACGACCTTCATCGTCGCTGGGTCAAATTCCTGGAACTCCCTACTTAACAGCACTGTGGAGGCATCTTCACCACACGGACTGCAATGGTTCAAGGTGGCGGCTCACCACCACCTTCTCAAGGGCAACTAGGGATGGGCAATAAATGCCAGCCTAGCTAGTGATGGCGCTATCCAAAGAATGAATAAAATAATTACACATTTTATTATTGTGGGATCTTGCTCTGTGCAAAATGGCTGCTGCACAGGCCCATCAAGCCATCTGCACCATTTTGCAGGCCACGGCAGCTCTTTACCTTTTTAATCACAATTCCTCCCTCCCCACCTCAGTCTTTTCTTCATATTTCTTATTACCCTTAATTCCCAAGCAAGTATCTTTCCCACAGCAACGTAACTTCAACGTAATTCATTGTATGCAAAGCGCACTGAGGGATTTCCGAGATTAGTCACTGACACAGCAGCATGAAAATGCAAGCTTTCCTTTTCTTTCAAATGGTTCTCGATTTCACAAAATTGCTTTCACAATATCTAGTATACTTTTAAACCGTATTCAAAACACACGTATTACAATGTATAAAACAGTTTACAACAGACAATCAGACTGACACCGGGACATTTTAAGTTATAATATTTGAAAACGCAAGATGTACAATAAAAACCCAACACTTAGTATTGTTTTGTTTGTTTTTTTTTATATAAAAATGCATTTTGTATTAAAAGTCTTGGAACAGGCAGACAGCTGTTAAATGCATGTCTGGATTTGTAACATACAGAGGATGTTAGAATTCCTTGGTGCGCCAGAGTAAGATTTCCCTCCCTCCCTCCCTCCCTCTCTCGCCCTCCCACCTCTGTCATTGCTGGCCTGGTGAAAGAGAGATTAAATTAGTACACGGAGTAACAAAGTGGGGGTGGGGGGTTGGTGGTGATACAGTTCCTTTGGAAACAAGAGGAGAAAAAAAAAAGGGTGGGGGGAGATGAATTCTCCAACAACCTGAAACGTAGGCGAAGCGAAAAAAAGAACGAAACGTATATAGATTCCGTCCAGAGAGGCTCTTTAGTCTTGCCATGCTTTGTGTGGGAAACACTCGAAGGAAAAATGTTAAGTACTTTTTTTTTGTGCACCAACAGCTAATGGGATAGCGTGGAGGCTTTCACAGATTGGCACGTACTGCATTGACAGCGGAGTCTCAAAGGCACTAGACACAAGGGCGGTTGGTGGCCTGTGATCAGGAGGTCCATGGACCACAGGACAGAAGTCAGTTATTGCCTGCGCCCTCCAGGGTTTTCCATTTGTCGATTTGTCTCTTTCCCCCTTGTTTGTACAAGTCTACGGATATCACATTCACAGCACACAGTTCAAAAAAATACCATTGTTGCTTTTTTTTTGTTAAATATATTTGCCCTACTTTCCTCCTCCTTTCCACTGGGTGGGGGGGGGGGGGGGGGGCAGGTGGGTAGGTGGGTGGTCCTGGGGGGGGGGGCTTGCGGGGGGGGGGCAGGGGTGTGGAGCGGGAGGGAGGAAAAGGAGGCAACAAAAAGTCACAGCAGGTCAACGAAAAAATAGATGTACTTCCCCCGCACCCCCCCCCCCCCAACATGAATAAAACAGCAGTAAGATGGAGCTCTGATCCATACTGGGTGGCATCTGTTACGCAGTCTCCAAGTCAGGTGTGTGCCACGAGAGATGGGATGCCTATATCCATAATTCCAACTTTGCATAGAAATTCTGTGCCTGTGAAAGGGGAGGGGGGAGGGGGTGGGCCAAAAATAAATCATAATCATTAAATCAATCAGGAATTCACCACCAGACTTAAAGATTCACTTACGACCCCCACCCACCCTTGCAGTGAACAAAAGACTAGATTGTAGCATCAAATACTGTCAGTTGGATTCTGAAATAAATCTCCCCCCTCCCCTTTTACAGTTAAAAGAGTTTTTAATGCATATCTGTGTCTGCTAACTCGCTCTCACCCCCTCTCCTCCCCCACCAAAAAAAAACATATATATATATAAGGAGCAGGGGGTGCAATTAAGACACCAGCACTGGATGTTCCGACTAATAACACATGCAAGACTTATCAGCCCCACCATTTTAAGCGAGGAGGCTGGTGTGATAAAAAGAGAGAGAGACCCTGCTGGTTGCAACTTGTCTTCCTGGAAGTAGCATCACAAGTAACTGTGGGGAGATTTAATCTGTCTCCCCCTTCTCCCCTATTCCATTCACCCCCCGCCCCCCCCCCCAGTCACACCAGTGTCTCATCTCTTATTTTTATCATTAAAAAAATTAAAATGTTTTTACTTCCCACCCTCCAACAAAAAAAAAAATCTCAGTCCCCTCTTCATTAAAAAAAAAGTTAGTTGAAAGCTATCCCCCCACTCCCTCCCTCCAAAGACTTAATCGAATCTCACCTTTATAATGTATAATATATATTTATATAGAAATCTGATCACAGGATAACACACGACGAGCAACACTGGTCGTCTCCATTGGGCTGGGCCACATAGTTCATTTGCCTGACGATCTCTGCAAACAGTTCGTCCACAGAGGTTTTATTTTTAGCCGAGGTCTCCATGAAAGGACAGTTCCATTCATCGGCCAGGGCTTTGCCTTCCGCGTAAGTCACCTCTCGCTCCCCTTCCAGGTCCACTTTATTGCCCACCAGCAGCATGGGCACCCTCTCGTACCTCTTCACCCGGATGATCTGGTCCCGCATGGGTCGGATGTCCTGGAACGACTGCTGGTTGACCAGGCTGTAGACCAGGATGAAGCCCTGGCCATTTTTGATGTACAGGTCCCTCATGGAGGCGAACTGTTCCGTGCCGGCTGTGTCCAAAATCTCCAGTACAGAAGGGGACGAGTCCACCTCGATCTCCTTCCGATAGAAATCCTCGATGGTGGGATCGTATTTCTCTATAAAGGATCCGGTCACGAACTGCACAGTCAGGGCTGATTTTCCCACTCCACCGCTCCCTAAAACGACCACTTTGTATTCTCTCATGATTTGGCAAAAGCCACTTTCTTTCTCTCTCTCTCTCTCTCTCTATTTTTTTTGGGGGGAGGTGGGTGTGTGTGTGTGTGTGTGTCTGTCTCTAAATTCAACCACCGTCTCTCCCCACCCCACCCCACCCCCCCCCCCCCCCCAAGAAGAAGAAATTGATCTGAAATTGCAAGAGTGAAACCGACAAAGGGCAAAAAAAAAGACAAAGCACCAAAATCCTTTTTCTTTCCTTTCTCTTTCCCCCCCCACCCACCCACCCCCCCACTTTTAAATCCGATGCTGGACGTGCTTGCTGAAGTCTTCTTCCAGTGTGTGGAGGGTTTCTGTTGGGACTCCCAGCATTTATTTGCCAATGCAGCTCCCTGGGTTTGCTTAGTCCCCCCCTCCTCCTCCTCCTCTCTTCCTTGCCGAGCGAGAGCGAAGCGAGTGAAGCGGGGCGATCTCTCCCACGCTCTTCCTTCCCATTGACACACACACAAGACTTTGCAGGACGTGAACGCGTCGGCATCAGCCTGAAACTGCACCGCCGGGGAGGAGCTAAGCTCTTAAAGGGGCAACTGCAGACCTTCGGGTCCCAGCAGCACCCCAGAAAGAGAGAGAGAGAGGGGGGGGGGGGAAAAAAGTCTTCTTCAAAAGTACACACCCTAAAGGAGGTGATCTACAATGAAAGAAAAGGAAAGAAACACACACAGACTTGCATTTATATAACGCCTTGCACAACCTCAGGACGTCCCAAAGCACTTTGCAGGCAATTAGCTGCTTTTTTTTTAAGTATCGTCACTGCTGTAATGTAGGAAACGCGGCAGCCAATTTGCGCACAGCAAGGTCCCGCAAACAGCAATGTGATAATGACCGGATAATCTGCTTTAGTGATGTTGGTTGAGGGATAAATGTTGTCCAGGACACCGGGGAGAACTCCCCCTGCTCTTCTTCGAAATGGCGCCATGGGATCCTTTACGTCCACCTGAGAGGGCAGACGGGGCCTCGGTTTAACGTCCCATCCGAAAGGCGGCACCTCCGACACATTAATTTGCGGGGCTATATGGGGAACGAGCAGGGGGAGTGGGACTAATTGGATAGGCACGATGGGCCGAATGGCCTCCTTCTGTGCTGGGTTATTCTAAATAATGAACATTTATAAAGCACCTGATCAGCTCCTCGGGGCTCATCACAGCCAGTTATTTACTTTTGAAGTTCAGGTCTTGTTGATACGTAGACGAACGGGGCAAACAGTTTTGCGCATAGCAAGATCCCATAAACGGCAGATGGGATGAACCTTCCTATTGTTTGAACCAATAAGCGTCACTTGCCACAAAGTAACGGTCAGTTTCTGACAAGTGCCCCCTTTACCAAGGGAGGCAGTGTGAAAACAATCAAGCCAAAAGTGTGTGCCAGTTTAAAATATTATTCTGTTTTGACAATCAGTAAAAAACAGTCTGCCCTGGGAGGAATTTTCAGGCTTAATCTGTTTTATGGTGCTGTTGTTGGAGGGAGGAATCTTGGCAAGGGCAGTTGGTGACATTGGCATAAAGATAGGAACATAGGAACAGAAGAAGGCCAATCAGCCCCTTGAGCCTGCCCCACCATTCCATTAGATCATGGCTGATCTGTCCCTCAACTCCATTTACCCGCCTTACCTCCAAATCCCTTGATACCCTTACCCAACAAAAATCTATCGCTCCAAATGTCCCCCAGCATCCACAGCCTTTTAGGGGAGAGAGTTCCAGATTTCCACTACCTTGTGTGTGAAAAAGTGCTTCCTGATTTCACTCCTGAATTGCTTGGCTCTAATTTTAAGATTATGTCCCCTCGTTCTTAATTCCCCCATCAGAGGAAATAGTTTTATCTGGATCTACCCTATCGAATCCTTTTAACATTTTAAATAACCTCGATCAGGCCACCCCTCAATCTCTTATTTTCAAGGGAATACAAGCCAGGTTTATTCAGCCTGACCTTGTAATTTAACCCTCCAAGCCCTGGTATCATTCTCATTCCGTTAATGGACAGAAATTCAAGGATTGGCAGTGCGCAATTTCCCGCTGTGTGCTCTCGTCCTGGGCCAGGAATGGGCACAGTAACATTTTTATCCCATTAGCGGATGAAGGGTTAACGGTCTTGCATGACCTTCTGCTCTCTGATTATTAATAGCAGCGTTAACGGATTTTAAATAGAAGCCCTATTTGAAAACCATGGGCAGAGAAATCTCATAACAAATGCATTAAACTTTCATCCTCGAACTTCACCAGCAGTGAAGGGTAGGCCCATAAGTTTTAGCTTAGGCTTGGTGGGTAAACACTTGATGTGGGACTCAGTCATACAGATTCCAGACCAATGCTGTAAGCTGATCTTAGCTGAGGGCACCAGTCAAACAACTGGTGTTAGTGCCCCTGAGCCAGGGCGTGGAAAAATCAGCAAGACTTACTGCTCCTGATCACTGTGCAAGTGACCTCTACTGGAATGTGCACAAGTGTGCACTTCAGGCGAGGAGGGACCCAGTTTCAGCTCTGCTGCCCCACATAGTCGAATAGTCTTTGCCAAGTGACCTTTTTCTATGTGCTGGCTTAGACAGGCAGCAGTATCACAACAACAACAACTTGCATTTATTTTCAAACTGGATGCCTATGTCCAGCGGTGTGCCTCAGGGATCGGTGCTGGGTCCGCTGTTATTTGTTATTTATATTAATGATTTGGATGAGAATTTAGGAGGCATGGTTAGTAAGTTTGCAGATGACACCAAGATTGGTGGCATTGTGGACAGTGAAGAAGGTTATCTAGGATTGCAACGGGATCTTGATAAATTGGGCCAGTGGGCCGATGAATGGCAGATGGAGTTTAATTTAGATAAATGTGAGGTGATGCATTTTGGTAGATCGAATCGGGCCAGGACCTACTCCGTTAATGGTAGGGCGTTGGGGAGAGTTATAGAACAAAGAGATCTAGGAGTACAGATTCATAGCTCCTTGAAAGTGGAGTCACAGGTGGATAGGGTGGTGAAGAAGGCATTCAGCATGCTTGGTTTCATTGGTCAGAACATTGAATGCAGGAGTTGGGATGTTTTGTTGAAGTTGTACAGGGCATTGGTGAGGCCACACTTGGAGTACTGTGTACAGTTCTGGTCACCCTATTATAGAAAGGATATTATTAAACTAGAAAGAGTGCAGAAAAGATTTACTAGGATGCTACTGGGACTTGATGGTTTGACTTACAGGGAGAGGTTAGACAGACTGGGACTTTATTCCCTGGAGAGTAGGAGGTTAAGGGGTGATCTTATAGAAGTCTATAAAATAATGAGGGGCATAGATAAGGTCGATAGTCAAAATCTTTTCCCAAAGGTAGGGGAGTCTATAACGAGGGGGCACAGATTTAAGGTGAGAGGGGAGAGATACAAAAGGATCCAGAGGGGCAATTTTTTCACTCAAAGGGTGGTGAGTGTCTGGAACGAGCTGCCAGAGGCAGTAGTAGAGGCGGGTACAATTTTGTCTTTTAAAAAGCATTTGGACAGTTACATGGGGAAGATGGGTATCGAGGGATATGGGCCAAGTGCAGGCAATTGGGACTAGCTTAGTGGTATAAACTGGGCGACATGGACATGTTGGGCCGAAGGGCCTGTTTCCATGTTGTAACTTCTATGATTCTATGATTCTATATAGCGCCTTTAACGTAGTAAGACGTCCCAAGGCGCTTCACAAGAGCGTTATTAGACAAAAATTTGACACATAAAGAGATAGTAGGACAGGTTGATCAAAGAGGTAGGTTTTTAAAGAGGGTCTTAAAGGAGGAGGTAGAGGTGGAGAGGTTTAGGGAGGGAATTCCAGAGCTTAGGGCCTAGACAGCTGAAGGCACGGCCGCCAATGGTGGGGAGTGGGAGATGTACAAGAGGCCAGAATCGGAGGAGCGCAGAGATCTCGGAGGGTTGTAGGGCTGGAGGAGGTTACAGAGATAGAGAGGGGTGAGGCCATGGAGGGATTTGAAAACATGAAGAATGGGCGCTTGGGAGAGGTGACAGAAATCTGTCAGCCCCAAGAAAGAATCAGTGGCTTGAGAAGTGGGGAGGTGGGGGAACACAACCTTTATAAAAGGTTTCAGGGACCAATGACACCAAATGTTTGAGACTGGTAAGTGTTTTGAATGACACTGGGCTCATTGTCACTCTCTGGATACTTAATGTCAGCTCTCTGTTACCATATATAAAAAAAAGTTAAAACGTTTCCAGTTGGCCTAGTGTTATACTGTGGCCCATGTAAGGCCAACCGCTTAAAGCAATCCCTGGCCATCTGCCTAAGTCTGATTCGGGTGACTTCACACCTGAGATTACACTGCACAGTTTGTATTGATTCAGAGTTGAATGGAATATTGCATCTGGCCTATTTAAATCACCTGCTCAGTTTATTAGCTAGGTGTCAGCTGTGGCTCTGTGGGTAGCACTCTTGTTTCTGATGTCAGTAGGTTGTGGGTTCAAGTCTCACTCCAGAGATTTGAGCACAAAATCTAGGCAGTACTGATGGAGACGATCTTTTAGGATGGGATGTTAAACTGAGGCCCCTCAGGTGGAAGTAAAAGATCCGATGACACTATTTCGAAGAAGACAAGGAGAGTTCTCCCCCGGTGTCCTGGCCAATATTTATCCCTCAACCAACATCACTAAAACAGATTATCAGGTCATTTTTCATATTGCTGTTTGTGGGATCTTGCTGTGTGCAAATTGGCTGCCACATTTCTTATATTATAACAGTGACTACAGTTAAAAAAAAATACTTCATTGGCTGTAAAGGACTTTGGGACTTCCTGAGATCGTGAAAGGGTCCATATAAATGTAAGCCTTTTTAAAAAAATTATTGTCTTTACAAATGCAAGTACCCTGTCTTAGTGATATGATCACAAGTAAGTTAACATTCAAAGAAGGAGAAGCCTTTAACAGACTGTCTTCCCTCACCGCCACCCCCCATCCCGACTTCACCCCCCAGTCCACCAACGTACTGTGCAGGATGCAAGTGATCCCGTGTAGAGTGAATTCCGCATCATATCGGGAGTCCAGGGGAAAAAAATAAAACAACTTAGATCCTCACAATGGGTCTCCGGGGGAGTGACGCTCAATTGGAGACCTGCAACCTTCATGTACCGCTCCTTCCTGTTTACTTAAACTGGCGTTGCTGCTCCTAATTAAGGCCCACTGGAGACCCAGAGAACCGCATACCTCATAGCTAAGAGGGAGAAAACAGTTTTGACTAGAAGTTTGATGGCAGCTTGTGAGGCGGCTGCACACACTGACACCTCAAGTCCCACAAGATGAGGGAGGCCATTTGGTACATAGTTATCAATCCAGGTGGATCGGTCCGCAGTCCTCCCGTTAGGTCTGTGCCTCCACTCCCCTATCAGGAAGACCATTCCAAACACTGACTGCTCCTTGCGTGTAGGCATTCTTTCTGACATCCATTCTAAACTTTCCTTTCGCCAGTTTTAATACATGCCCCCTTGTACCAGTACAAATAGAAAAAAAAAATCAAGAAACTGCAAATGCTGGAAATCTAAAAGGACAGGAATTGCCAGTCAGCATCAGTAAAATGGAAGATCATAGAATCATACAGCACAGAAGGAGCCCAATCGGCCCATCGTGCCTGTGCCAGCTCTTTGAAAGAGCTATCCAATTAGCTCCACTCTCCCCACTCGTTTCCCCATAGCCCTGCAAAATTTTTCCTTTTCGTATGTATATCCAATTCCCTTTTGAAAGCTACTATTGAATCTGCTTCCACCACCCTCTCAGGCCGTGTAAGATGGGTTAACACTTCTGCCAGTGACCCTTCATCAGAACTGGAAGTGATCTGGTAGCCTTGGTGTGTCTTGAAGTCGCGGTCCAGATTAACCTTACCTGACGGCTCCTTGTGGCGAGGGGGAAAATTGGATGGGAAAGAAAGTGCACAAAATAAAACCCCACCTTTCCGTTAAGATATTGCCCTTTTAAGACACGTTGTGATACCAGATCAAGGAAGTTCTAATCGTCTTTTAAATATCTCAGCCACACTCTAACACTTGTCACCATGGCAGCTGTATGTGAATGAGATAAGTTGCCACGCTCGCTGGCAATGGGAGCCACCCTTCATGCCCGTCTCTTTCACTGACCGACAGTAAGGATCAGAGTTACTCAGCAGGAATATCTGCTCAGGCAAAAAAAAAACCCGCCCGGCAAAATAGCAGAGTGTGATTCCTAAATAGGAATTGGGCGGACTCCACTGAATTTCCAAGGTCGGCCTGATTTTAGTATCGCAGGCCAACTCCAGGCGGTTAAACCAACTCTGATTAGGAGTTTGCCATTGGGGGTGGGGGTGGGGTGGGGGGAGGGGGGGAAGAGAGTGAGATGTTGTGTGCCGCTACAGGATTTAAAGGCCTGCAGCAGTTTAAAGGGGCCACGCCATCAAAAATTGTTTCGGCAGCATGAGGGCTGAGAGCCTCCCCGGTTCAGCAATGGATGTGCTTCTCCATGAAGTAAGAAAGAAAGAACTTGCATTTATATAGCACCTTTCACAACATCAGAACACCCCAAAGAGCTTTACAGCCAATGAAGTACTTTTGAAGTGTAGTCACTGTTGTAATGTAGCAAACACAGCAGCCAATTTGCACACAGCAAGATCCCAAAAACAGCAATGAGATAATGACCGGATAAAATGTTTTTTTTAGTGGTGTTGGTTGAGGGATAAATATTGGCCAGGACATTGGGGAGAATTCCCCTGCTCTTCTTCATAATAGTGCCATGGGGGTCTTTTACATCCACCTGAGAGGACAGACAGGGCCTCGGTTTAACATCTCATTTGAAAGTCAGCGCCTCTGACAGTGCAGCGCTCCCTCAGTACCACACTGGAGTGTCAGCCTGGATTACGTGCTCAAGTCTCTGGAGTAGGACTTGAAGCCATGATCTTCTAGGCTCACAGGTGAGAGTGCTACCAACTGGGCGATGGCTGAAGCAAAGCAGAGGAGGGCCACATTGTTTGGGTTAGAGAGAGTTGTAAGCCCCCAAAGGAGACCAGCGCATCAGTAGGTGACCAGGGCAGTGAACGGTGAAAGTACCGCCCCACGTATCGCAACACAATGGCCCAAAAAAATTTAAGGACCATACCAGGTCAGACAAGGTAAGAGAAGGCTGCAGCATCTTGTACAAAGTTTGGTAGCCACTTACAATGACCTCTGTGTTAAAGTGAGTGAATTGCTTACCATAAATGCCCAGGAGCTACTTTAGAGCCTCAGCCTTTACTTTAATGTATTTCTTCCCGCACAGTATTACATGCAATCACCACACTAAAAGCCCCAAATGGACTCTAATTGCACGGTGCGTCATACCCATTATGGGCTTCTTACCGACACCTTAGTTTGTGCCCCCCCTCCGCACCTGAAATGAGGAGGAAGTCATTGCAATCCTGCGAAGGCGGAGAGTACAGTAGGATTCGGAGATGGCTAAATAGGAGGGTGGCTAGCAGGAAAAGGCCTATTTAATTACATTAAAGGCGCTACATAAATGCACGTTATTGTTGTTGCTTGAACAATGGTTAACAAATTCCTGTTAAGTTCCTTCGTACACTATTTAAACCTGATGCGCTAGCAACTGCATTAACGTAACGCACAGGTTACATTTCTGTGTCTTAAAGTGAATGTGACGGGGAGAAGAAATCTGTGAGTAAAGTCACAGCAAAGGGCAGCAAGAAGCGGAGAAGGTCGAGGAAGGAGAGTCACTCCATCTACATCTACAAGGTGAGGAAGCAGGTTTACCCCCGACACCAGCATCTGCTTCAAGGCCACGAGCATCGTGACCTCCTCCGTGAGCGATATTTTCGATCGCTTGGCAGGTAAGGCTTCCCGCCCGGTCCACCACAACAAGCGGTCGACCGTCAGCTTGCGGGAGATCCAGACCACCGTGCGTCCTCTGCTGCCCCGGGGGGGGGAGCTGGCCGCGTGCGTCATGTTGGAAGGGACAAGGGCCGTGAACCAAATACACCAGCTCCGAGCTAAACTCCACAATGCACCGAAAAATACACCCGGTTAAATTCAATGCCCGGATGCCACTGACGTGGGATAAGAACGAGAATGCAAGGACCTGAGGATCATTTCCCCCGATGATGTATCATAGACAAGTGAGACGATTACCTTTCTGTAACACTGTCATGTTTTGCAATGTCAGGGATGGGTCTCACACGAATTGCAAAATAAAAGTGCTGGAAATGTACAATGGATTAATCAGCAGCGGAAAAGAGAAAAGACAGGTTAACATTTGGGGCGAGGTCCTACATAAATGATATCATGTCACGTGTTTGCAAGCTAACTGTCCTAATCATTTTAATGGGAGTGACACCCCCTCAACAACAACAACAACAGCAACAACAACAACAACAACAACAACAACAACTACTCACATTTATATAGCACCTTTAACGTAGTGAAATGACCCAATACAGATTGTCATTCTTAGGATTTTGAATCTGCACCAGTTCCACTTATGTCACAAGCCATACAAAATGTGCAGCGTGGTCCGGCAATGCCTCGATTTTAAAATCCTCATCGTAGTTTTCAAATCCCACCAAGGCCTCGCCCCCTCCCTATTTCTGTAACCTCCCCTGACCCTCCGAGATCTCTGCGCTCCTCCAATTCTGACCTCTTGCCCATCACTGATTTTTATTGCTCCACCTTTGGCAGCCGTGCCTTCAGCTACCTCTGGAATTCCCTGCCTAAACCTCTCCACCTCTCTCTCTACTCTTTTAAGACGCCTCTTAAAACCTACATCCTTGACCAAGCCTGTCCTAACATCTCCTTATGTGGCTCGGTGTCAAATTTTGTCTGATTACGCTCCTGTGAAGCACCTTGGGGACGTTTTACTCTGTTAAAGGCGCTATATAAATGCAAGTTGTTGTTGCAATACTACTGCCTGTCTAAGCCCACACATACAGAAAGGTCACTTGGGAATGGCTATTCGACTACATAGAGTGTGAGAGCTGAACCCAGTTCCCCCCTTGCTTGACGCACACTTTCTGGCAGAGGTCACTAGCGCAGCGATAATGCTCCTGTGAATTGCCTTGGGGACATTTTACTACTTTAAAGGCACTGTATAAATGCAAGTTATTGTTGTTGAAACAGTGCCCCTTTAAGACGGTGCCCCTTTAAGAAATTGCCCCTTTAAGAATAATTCTATTTCAATTGGTCAGGAAAATGCTGCCTAAGCATAACCACAGCCTATTAGATAAGTGGAGCGCTGCTTTCATTTTTATTTAAATCCTTATAGGGCAAAAACATCTACTTTGCAACATACCAAAGCTCAGCACCACCTTTGTTTACCGATGTAATCAAAGCTATAAACTTCAGACAGCTGTCTGCGTTCCCTTTTGGTTTCGACATTCCAGGTCCAACACCTTACAGCCTGCGAGAGAGAAACAAAACACCAGCCACAGAGAGTGAGTCAGATTGATGCAGTTAAAAATTCACAGCCTCTTAAAAACAGCCTCCTAGGCTCCGCACAAGGGTTGCCAACCTCCAGGAATTGAAGATTAATCACCAGGGCTCTGCTGCAAAAAACCCAGGAGAAAAATCATAGGGGGGCATTAAAAAAAACTCATGTTCTTTATTCGTTATAAAAATATTGGAAATGGAGGGAGAAAGACTGTTTGACTGACACTCAAGATTCATTGAATCGGATAACAAAGAGTTCCAATTGGCCGGGGGAAGGCGGAGCACCGCGAGAATGGACCAATGGCCGGAGCGTGGCGGGGTGGGGGGTGGGGTGGGGGTGTAGGGTTCGAGATGAGAGATCATGTGATGAAACATCCAGGAATAAACCCAATCAGAGTTGGCAACCCGAGCTCCCAACCAATCTCTTGGGCGCTTATGTTTTATAGTTCTGTGAGGTGCTGAGGCGACTGGAGCTGTGGATTCCACCCGGTTTATCATAGAATCATAGAAAGGTTACAGCACGGAAGGAGGCCATTTGGCCCATCGAGTCCGTGCCCGCTCTATGCAAGAGCAATCCAGCTAGTCCCACTCCCCAGCCTTTCCCTGTAGCCCTGCAATTTTTTTCGTTTCATGTACTTGTCCAATTCCCTTTTGAAGGCCATGATTGAATCTGCCTCCACCACCCCCTCAGGCAGTGCATTCCAGATCCTAACCACTCGTTGTGCAAAAATGTTTTTCCTCATGTCATCTTTGGTTCTTTTGCCAATCACCTTAAATCTATGTCCTCTGGTTCTTGACCCTTCCACCAATGGGAACAGTTTCTCTCTATCTACTCTGTCTAGACCCTTCATGATTTTGAATACCTCGATCAAATCTCCTCTCAACCTTCTCTGTTCCAAGGAGAACAAACCCAGCTTCTCCAGTCTATCCATGTAACTAAAGTCCCTCATCCCTGGAATCATTCTAGTAAATCACTTCTGCACCCTCTCTAAGGCCTTCATATCTTTCCTGAAGCGTGGTGCCCAGAACTGGACACAATACTCCAGTTGTGGCCGAACCAGTGTTTTATAAAGGTTCATCATGACTTCCATACTTTTGTACTCTATGTCTCTATTTATAAAGCCCAGAATCCCACATGCTTTTTTAACCACTTTCTCAACCTGCCCTGCCACCTTCAATGATTTGTGCACATATACCCCCAGGTCTCTCTGTTCCTGTACCTCTTTCAGAGTTGTTTAAATGGTGGGTGGATTGGGAGTAGTGGTCGCAGTTACACATGTGCAACGTTCTGTGTCGCCGCCCCTCCTTTCACCCCCATCTCCTTGCTCGACCATCAGTGGACATCGTGGGGGTGAAATTGTGGGGGTACGGTAGCGTAGGGTAGTTACGTTACCGGATGAACGATCCAGAGAACGTGACTTCAAATCCCACCGTGGTAGTTTGAGAACTTGGATTCAGTTTAACATAATCTGGAAATAAAAAGCTGGCACCAGTAACAGTGACCAGGAAACTGTGGGATCGTCGTAAAAAACCCAACTAATGTCCCTTTAGGGAAGAAAGCCTGCCGTCCTTACCCGGTCTGGGCCGATATGTGACTCCAGTCCGACGCCAACGTGATTGACTCTTAACTGTCCTCTGAAGTGACCGTAACAAGCCACTCAGTTCAGAGCATCTAGGGACGGGCAATAAATGCCAGCCTTACCAGCGATGCCCATATCCTGTAAATGAATTTTTTAAAAATTGGCTTTCGCTGGTGGTGCGAAACGGGCGATCGCGATGGAAAGACAAATCAGTCCTGGGTGTAAAACGGATGGCCAGTTCGCTATTGCCAAAATCAATTTCGCTTTCCATGGATCAGCTGTCTGGAATTCTCATCCTCAACCCTCCGACTTGCCGCATCATTTCCGTGACTTCAAGAGACTCCCCAACATCTTTATCTTTAACCATGACTTTGATCCCCTGCTAACTTCTGCTCGGGTCCGTATTCTCCTCACGGCCTCCTCTTACTTTTACCAGTGAGATAGTTTGGAAAGCTTCGCTATGTGACGGGCATTTGTAGTTTTATAAGTTCAGGTTTCCGGTCGAAGAACCTCTTTAACGTTGGGGAGGGGGGGTGGGGGAAAGATCTGTGTGGAACGGCGATGTAGAACCCGCCACCGCAATCCTGTACAGGAGCGAAGGTTGCCAGCCCGCCCACTGTGAGAATAACAATGGTGGGCAGTAGCACCCTCTACCGTCATGAGGCAGCCATTTATATTCTCTGGTGGTGCTTTGTCTCAAAAGGTGTCAGCTGTGACTCAGTGGGTAGCACTCTTGCCTCTGACTCTGAAGGTTGTGGGTTCAAATCCCAATCTAGGGATTTAAGTACAAAGTCTAGGCTGACGTTTCAGTGCACAACTGAGGGAGTGCTGCATTGTCGGAGGTGCCGCCTTTCGTGTGAGACGTTAAACCTGAGGCCCTCTCAGGCGGACGTGAAAGATCCCATGGCACTATTTCAAAGAAGAGCAGCATTGTTCTCCCTGGTGTCCTGGTCAATATTTATCCCTCAACCAATATCACTAAATCAGATTATTATTCTATTGCTGTTTGTGGGATCTTGCTGTGCGCAAATTAGCTGCTGCATTTCCTACATTACAACAGTGATTACACTTCAAAAGTACTTCAATGGCTGTAAAGCGCTTTGAGACGTCCTGAGGTCATGAAAGGTGCTATATAAATCCAAGTCTTTCATTCTTTTTTTCACTGTCTCCTTGGAAACCCAGCTTCTGAGATGGGGCTTGGTGCCTTCAAAGGCAATAGTGTGCCCTCTGTTTCTATTACGCTGCTTCTGTTTGCCTCTTCACCAGACTTGCACCTGGCGGTGATGAACAACACATTTCTTTTAGGGTTAACTGAAACCTCATGGATATGAATTCCGCCTCGGGACAGCCCAGTTAAAGCTGATGTTAACTTCTACAGCCAGTGTCGAGCTGGCGTTTTACCTCTGGGGGCATAAAGACAGACATTCCGAGCTAATGGGCGGGGAGCAGAGGCCTTGTTCCGGTGGCTTCCTGCTCCAGGTCTCCTAGGTACCTGTAAAATTCCTACACTGCACCACAGTGCTCCTGCATGAACTCGCTCGCAAGTTCTAACATCACAGCTGTTGAGAAAACCTGTTCGGATTTCCAACTAGTGAAGGCCATTTTTTTTTTTGAGTCCTCTGGTTACCGACTATCCTGATACTTTGAAATTAGAAATAAAAATAGCAGGATTATGCAAATGGCATTGCATAATCCACGGGTGCAATGGGGGAGGGTGATTTACTGGGTATTCACTGGCAGCGGAGGAGTTTGCCCACCATCAGCACATACTGTACTCAGTAACTTATCTCAAGGGAAGGAATTGCAGAAAGGAATTTTCATGGGTCAAATTTCATCAATATGCCTGTGCTCACTGGTTGTATACAGGAATATAACAGTGCAAATAAGAAAGAACTTGCATTTATATAGCACTTTTCACAACCTCAGGATGTCCCAAAGCGCTTTACAGACAATGAAGTACTTTTGAAGTGTTGTCACTGTTATAATGTAGGGAACTGTTGAAACGCGGCAGCCAATTTACGCACAGCAAGATCCCACAAACAGCAATGTGATAATTTCCTACATTAAAACAGTGACTACACTTCAAAAAGTACTTCATTGGCTGTAAAGAGCTTTGAGACGTCCTGAGGTTGTGAAAGGCGCTATATAAATGCAAGTTCTTTCTTTCTTTCTTTCTTTCAATGATCAGATAATCTGTTTTTGGTGATGTTCATTGAGGGATAAATATTGGTCAGGACACCGGGGAGAACTCCACTGCTCTTCTTCAAAATAGTGCCGTGGGATCTTTTACGTGCACCTGAGAGGGGAGATGGGGCTTCGGTTTAATGTCTCATCCGAAAGGTGGCACCTCCCTCAGCACTGCAGTGGGAGTGTTAGCCTAGATTTTGTGCTCAATTCTCTGGAGTGGGACTTGAACCCACAACCTTCTCACTCAGAGGCGAGAGTGCTGCCCACTGATTCGCAGATGCAAATTTCCTCGGAGCTGCTCGCACTCCACCGTCGTAGCTGCACTGGACCTGTGGCGGAAGCTCTGTTTACGCACGTAAACGGGGTTCCCACTGCACTTCTTGTGTCAGCCATGGCTCAGTAGGTAGCACTCTTACCTCTGAGTCAGGAGGTCGTGGGTTCAAAGTCCCACTCCAGAGACTTCCGCACCAAATCCAGGCTGGCAGTCCCAGTGCAGTACTGAGGGAGTGCTGCACTGTCAGAGGTGCCGTCTTTCACATGAGACATTAAGCCGAAGCCCCATCTGCCCTCTCAGGTGACCGTAAAAGATCCCACGGCAGTATTTCGAAGAAGAGCAGGGGAGTTCTCCCTGATGCCTAGGGGGCAGATTCACCGAATGCCACGTGACTGGATTACTAAGGGCCGGATCCACCAAGTGCCATGTGACTGGATTACTAAGGGATAGATCTATGAAGTGCCACATGACTGGATTGCTATGGGGTAGATCAACCAAGTGCCACATAACTGGTTACTATGGGGGTAGATTCACCAAGTGCCATATGACTGGATTACTATGGGATAGATCTATGAAGTGCCACATGACTCGATTACTATAGGGGCAGATCCACTGAGTGCCACATGACTGGATTACTATTCCAGAAACTATACAGCAGATGTCAATCATACAGCCTATTTCAGGATCAAACTGGACCTCATGCGATGGATTTGAGCCTTTGTACAATCGAGGCCTAGTAGGATTAGATTTACAGGCAAGTCAAGAGGGCGTGGGAGAGACAGCCTCTCTAACGTAAGTTGTAGTGTGGTATATCAGGTAGCGATCTTAAGTTACCCCTTCTGATACGATTACTCCACAAATCCCTACAGAGAAACCTTTGGGTGCTGACACTGATAAATGCATTTGAAAATGAATTGGCCCATGGAAATAAACCCACGTCTGACAGTGGCTAATGGAATCACAATATAGCTCTCCCTGTCACAGGCGGGATAAGAACCAGCAGACATGATGTAATCGGACATTGCGAAAGCCTCAGACGTTACTACAACTTGTACATGAAAGCACTGCTCTCTGTATCAATTCTGATCATTGCCTTTTCCCACAGACAGATCATTCACCCCATGACAGTACTGGGAATCAATGCGTGGAAGAGGCATTGTGAAAATATGCCCTACAGAAATAATTATATCAATTAAGATTTATTGGAACTACTGAAGTCAGTAATGTGTAATTTTGTTCCTTTTATGCAATTGAATTAACTCAAAAAACCAATTCCAATATTTTTAATCTAAAAACAACTCTATAGCATAATGTAACTGATCTATCTATCTGTCTGTCTATCTACCTATCTATCTATCTATCCATCTATCTATCTATCTATCTATCTATTTATCATCTATCTATCTATCTATCCATCTATCTATCTGTCCATCTACCTATCTATCATTTATCTATATATATATATATGTCACACTTTGAAGTGTTGGAAGTATATAAAAAAGGAGAGACAGACATTGCCTACTAGTTCTCTCTGACCTGGAAGAGGGAATTTACGAACACCAGTTAATTCATGAACTTCCCTTAACAACGAATTGATCTCAGAACCTGTGGTTTTAAAGGGACAGGCCAGGTTAAAGGTAACTTCACTTTAGCTGCAGAACAATATGTTGTGTGTTAAATGGTATGATCCACCTGTCCTTATAAAGCAGTGCGTAGCCTGAATTGCCGTGAACAATGCCGTGAGAAAATTGATTCCAGCGCTTCCTTTAAAATGAGAAAGATTAAAACTCCTTTAGTGTTTTCTTCACCTCCGTGTCGTACACTGATTGGGAAAGAAGCCACCTGGCCAGGTTTTAGTCCCTAGCACTCCTCAATCAGCCAAGCAGAGCTGTGTGAGGACAGACAGATGCTGACTCCCTGATAACTTTTCCTCACTCCTGTTGTGAAACAATTGATCTCATCCCCCCCGCCGCTAACAACAACAACAACAACAACAACAACAACTCACATCTATGCAGTGCCTTTAATAAAGTAAAATACCCCAAGATGCTTCACAGGAGCGTTATCAAATATAATTTGACACCGAGTCACGTAAGAACATAAGAACAGAAGAAATCGGAGCAGGAGTAGGCCATATGGCCCTTCGAGCCTGCTCTGCCATTCAATAAGATCATGGCTGACCTTCGAACTCAACTCCACTTTCCCGCCCGATCACCATATCCCTTGATTCCCTTAGAGTCCAAAAATCTATCTATCTCAGCCTTGAACTTATTCAACAAATCAGCATCCACAGGCATCTCGGATAAAGAATTCCAAAGACATAGGAGATATTAGGACAGGTGGCCAAAAGCTTGGTCAAAGAGGTAGGTTTTAAGGAGCATCTTAAAGGCAGAGAGAGAGGTAGAGAGGCGGAGAGGTTTAGGGAGGGAATTCCAGAGCTTAGGGCCTAGGCAACTGAAGGCATGGCCGCCAATGGTGAGCGATGTACATCGGGGATGCGCAAAAGGCCAGAATCGGAGGAGCGCAGAGATCTTAGAGAGTTGTAGGGCTGGAGGAGGTGACAGAGATAGGGAGGGGCGAGGCCTTGGAGGGATTTGAATACAAGGATGAGAATTTTAAAGTCAAGGCGTTGCCAGACCGGGAACCAATGTAGGTCAGCGAGCACAGGGGTGATGGGTGAACGAAACTTGGTGCGAGTTAGGATACGGGCAGCAGAGTTTTGGATGAGCTCAAGTTTACGGAAGGTGCAAGTTGGGAGGCCAGCCAGGAGAGCATTGGAATAATCGAGTCTAGAGGTAATAAAATCATGGATGAGGGTTCTGGCAGCAGATGAGCTGAAGCAGGGGCGGAGACGGGCAATGTAATGGAGGTGGAAGTTGGCGGTCTTGGTGATGGAGAGGATATGACCTCATACCCTTCCCCCTATGGCATCTTGATAGCTCTGTCTGATTTCGGAACGCACCTTGAGATGAACCTTGGGCACAAGTCAACATCAAACCATTCCGTTGGGATGAAACATTTTCAAATTACAATATCGCACCACCACAGCCCCTCATGTAAAGGACAAACTTTGATCTCCATATCCATCCAAATAAAACCTCTTCGCCTCTCTACCTCTCTCTCCTCTTTAAGACCCTCCTTAAAACCTATCTCTTTGACCAAGCTTTTGGTCACCTGTCTTTATGTGGCTCGGTGTCAAATTTTGTTTGATAACGCTCCTGCGAAGCGCCATGGGACATTTTACTACGTTAAAGGCGTAAGTTGTTGTAGACGAGAAAAGACCAAGGTCCATCTAGTTCGCCTTCTACATCTTGCTAGTCACGTGATACAATGATAATGGAGTTGTTGACTAATCATGGTAATCAATCTCTGTCAATTAGTCTACAACAGACCCAGACATGAGATGAGGAAAACCCCCAGTGGTGGAGAGTTTTGGGAACCATAGGTCCAAAGTCACCTTTTTCCTCCCAAGCCTGCTACACTTACCACATGTCATGTCTCAAATTACTCATGTACTGTATCCCAAATTTTGTTATGTAAACCCATTAGTTATTCCTTGTTCCACTAGTTATTTATCTAACTTGCGACCTTTCTCTTTGTTCCCCACTCCCTCTTTGTTTTGATCATCATTTAAAGGGGACCCCCCTCATTCTTCCCTTTCCATTTCTGACATTAACTTACCTTTTCCCTGTTGAGATGCTGACAGGCCTACTGTGCATTTCCAGCGTTTTATATTTTTTATTTCAGATTTTCAGGGCTTTTTTCTTCTTTTCTACCTGGGGTTATTTTTAACATTTCTAGATTTGAACGAATCTTTGTCCATGGTTTCGGCCAGAGGTGGTCACACAGAAAGGTCAGTCATTTGGAGCATCACAAGGATGATTAACCCGCCAAAGCTAAATAGTGACCAACCCAGCAAGGAGGACCACTCAGAGCTGAAACAAAGCCCCTCACCACCTCCTCCCGTTGACTTGCTGGCAAGAAAAATCACTCGGTAAGAAATTCAGTTAAGACTGTGTTCAGCCTATTGGTGCCAGATAACAAGTTGGAATCCAACACTAATTTAGACCTATCAAGATAAAGTCACTCAACAAGTAGCCAATTGAGAGGAGCACAGATCCACATTTCTGACAACGTACTGGCTAAATCTCTTCTCGCATTCGTATTTGAAAGAAATTGCATTTTGTATTTCTTATCCGACCTAACTTCTGCATTTTCAATTCCTTTTATCGAAAGGACATTCATCTTTGGAAATCAAACTTCATCTCACCACCTCCTTGTTTTTTTTTTCCCCCAGGACGGTGGAATTTTTTACCTCTACCATTCTTCACTTCCTTTCAGCCATGGCTCTGTTGGTAGCGCTCTCATCTTTGAGTCAAAAGGGCGTGGGTTCACACTCGCACTCCGGAGACTTGAGCACAATATCTAGATTGACACTTCCAGTCCAGCGCTGAGGGAGCGCTGTACAGTCGGAGGTGCCGCCTTTCAGATGAGACGTTAAACCGAGGCCCCGTCCGCCCTCTCAGGTGGACGTCAAAGATCCCGTGGCACTATTTCGAAGAAGAGCAGGGGAGTTCTCCCCGGCGTCCTGGCCAATATTTATCCCTCAACCAACATCACTAAAAAAACAGGAGGGTCTTAAAGGAAGAGAGGGAGGGGGAGAATGGGAGGGAATTCTAAAGAATGGGGCCTAGGCAGCTGAAGGGGCAGTCGCCAGTGGTGGGATGAAGGGAGGGAGGGATGCACAAAAGGTCAGACTCGGAGGGATGGAAGATATCTTCTTATATTTTTCCTGTTGAAATACTTAATTGAATTTATTTTTCTATGATATCGTAGCCTCTGCTTCATTATCTGCTTGTGCTAATTGCATGTTCTAATAGTCCTCTGTGTGAAAAAAAAATATTCTAACTTCTAATCTCGAGTCTAGGTCCCCTTCTTATCGATTCGCCAACCAGCAGGAACAAATTTGAAAACCTCCCCTTAATCTCCTCTGTTCAGGAGTAAAAATGAATTTTTACTCCTTTACTCCTGTGAAGCTTGTGAATTTAAAATAAAATTGCTGGACTATAACTTGGTGTTGTAAAATTGTTTACAGGAGTAAAAAGAAAGTGATTATTCAAGCCTTTCTTTATTACTGTAACCTCTCTGATGCGGCCGTTGGGGGGATGTGTTGCTGCCGTGATTTTCTCTCCATGGTTCAGTTGTGTAAGAACTTTCAACTCTCGCTCTGAAGATGGAAAACTCATAAATCGGAAAGAGGAAAAAAAAAGAACATTTCTGGTAATGTCATGTTTCGTACCTGGTGATAAATCTCTGAGTGTGATCAATTCCGGTAACACTGGTGACTAATGTCAATACTCTCTGTATGATTGTTAATCAACTGAGAGGCTGATTCAGCACTAGTTGTTCATCCAGATCAGGACAAATGACTGATCTCCTGAAACTCAGATGACATGATGAATCCCTACGTCGTGCCTCTGTGACGCTTTTACTGAGAATGTTCCAGCCCCAGTTCCCAAACTACACTCGGGTGTGGTTTTTAGCACTGACAATCTCAGCCTGTCTTACCTGTTTCATTATGATTCATGAGGGAATTTTATTGCCCATCACTAAGGGCCCAGAGGACGTTGCTAACAAACTGCCTGATTGGTGGAATGTATTTGAGCTGTGAGGGAATATGACTCATTCTAGTCATTATCCTATTTGTCAGTGCTGTAGACTGTTTACTCCCGGTAGATCGAGTCAATCACACAAGCCATAGACAGGATAGTCTAGTGTTCGATTCAACAGCATGTAGATCTCCAGGCCTTATGGAAGGCAAGTGAAGTAGGAAAGAAAGACTTGAATTTATACAGCAACTTTCACGACTGCAGGACGTCCCAAAGCGCTTTACAACCAATGAAGTAATTTTGAAGTGTAATCACTGTTGTAAAGTAGGAAACATGGCAGCCAATTTGTGTACAGCAAGGTCCCACAAACAGCAGTGTGATAATGACCAGATAATCTGTTTTTAGTGATGTTGGTTGAGGGATAAACATTAGCCAGGACACCAGGGGAGAACTCCCCTGCTCTTATTCGAAATAGTGCCATGGGATCTTTTATGTCCACCTAAGAGGGCAGACGGGACCTCGACTTAATGTCTCATCTGGGAAAGACAGCACCTCCAACTGTGCAGTGCTCCCTCGGTACTGCACTGGGAGTGTCAGCCTGGATTATGTGCTTAAGTCTCTGGAGTGGGCTTGAGCCCATAACCTGCTGACTCAGAGGTGAGAGTGTTACCAACTGAGCCTTGACTGATGCATAGTCTGTACTTAATAGAATGATGTGGAGATGCCGGTGATGGACTGGGGTGGACAAATGTAAGGAGTCTTACAACACCAGGTTATAGTCCAACAGCTTTATTTGAAATCAGCCTCCGATCTTCGGGTAAGCGTTCTCCAAGGCGGCCTTCAAGACACACGACAACGCAAAATCGTCGAGCAGAAATTGATAGCCAAGTTCCGCACCCATGAGGACGGCCTCAACCGGGATCTTGGGTTCATGTCACGCTACATGTGACCCCACCAGCGAAAACAAGTTATCTGTTTTTAATACAACGGGTCATTCTCTCTCTTTCTCTGCCTTTCAAATGTCTCTCTCTCTCTCTGTCTTTGTGTTCTAACCATTTGTGTATTCAGTAGTCTTGTATGTAATGTTTCTCTGTCTGAACACCATTCAACTCCTTTGATTGCTTTGATGACAGGCAGTTGGAAAGATTATCTGTAATCACCAGGCATTGTTCTCTGACTATATATGCTGTACCTTTATGGAATCCCACACTTCACCTGACGAAGGAGGAAGCCTCCGAAAGTTTGTGATTTCAAATAAATCTGTTGGACTATAACCTGGTGTTGTAAGACTCCTTACTTAATAGAAGGTATTTCTCTGGCTGCACGCAATGATGGCACTGTTTTCCTTTGGAAGCCACGACAACGGGTCCCGTGGAGACCCCTGGAAATAATTCAGCATTTGTAGGAGGTCTCGGGGTGTGTATTCGTATTTACCCCGGGTGGAGTGGGGTAGGGTGGGAAATACCTAGGATCATGTCCATATGTGAAAAGGGTCGCTGGGAGTGTGGCCTCATTTGTAGGAGTCCCCTCACAAAGAAGAGTTTGAAAACCATTGTGATCAGATGAAGATTGTTCAGGCTCCAAGTTGTATAAGCAACACACTGATTACAATACATATTTCTACATAGAATTACATAGAATTTTTACCACTTAGAATTACCACACAGAAACAGGCCACTCAGCCCAACTGGTCCATGCTGGTGTTTATGCTCCACATGAGCCTCCTTCCACACTACTTCATCTCACCCTATCAGCGTATCATGCTACATTACAGAAATATCAGACGCTTTACACAGTTTCTGGCAGGTTTCTGAAGAGAATGGCCCTGAATTTCCTCGGACTTTCTGCTGTTATCCCCGTTGTATCTTTGTCGGAAATGCGATGGAAACCTCCTTTACGCTCATAAACGGGGTTTCCATCGCACTTCTGACGCAGTTATGGCGGCCCAACAGCAATAGTGAGAGCAAATTCAGGGCCAAAATATGTAAATCCCACAGGCATTACGACCCAAATATTATTGTTTTCTCCTTCCAGAGAACTGGTATAGTATTTGCAGGCCGAGTATGAGAGAGTTGAGGTTGCTATGGTTACCGGGCACTGGTAACGCCACCCTGTTGCTGGGGGAACGGGCCTACAGGTGATCCAAGGCCGACCCAAACTCCAAATCTAAATCTGAATCTCAAGTTTCCTCAATCTCCTTTTGCTCTGAAGAACCAAAGTTTGAGATATCTGGTAAAAAAGAAACAAGGAAGATCGCAAGGTAATTATGGATGTGGAATGCCATTCTACCCATTTTAGTCCATCTAGAGAGATCCTAACGTCCACCCATTTGTTTCTCAAAACGATTCCAGGGTTTTTGCCTCCATTATTCCATCTGAAAGTGTATTTCCATTTGTTGATCACTCTTTGTGTCAAGAAGAATTTCCCGATATCAGTCCTAAAATTACCTTTAACTGGTTTGAACCTGTGTCCCCGAGTTCCTTACTTTCACAGTTTAAGGTAGTATTCCAGGATAACCTTTTCTATCCCCTCAGTGATCTTCTATACCTCCATAAGATAACTTCTCAGACGCCTTCCTTAAAAGCTAAAGTTCCTCCATTCCTTCCTCGTAACTCAGACCCCTGACACTTGGGATCAGCCCCTTGAGTTAGGGTTGCTAACTCTGGTCGGATGTAATCCTGGAGGTTTCATCACATGACCTGCCGCCTCCTTCCAGTTAAACAGCTATTTTTTTAATCCAATATTTTCATAATTAATAAACGAAAATGAAAAAATACATACTATTTGTTTAATGCCTTTTTATGATTTTTTCTCCCAGGTTTTGCTCGTATCAGTGTCCTGGAAATTAATCTTTTAATTCCTGGAGACTCCGAGGGCCAATCCTAGAGGATTGGCAAACGTAACTCCTGGCTCTTTGCCTGCACAGACCCCAGTGCTTGAATGTCTCTCTTGTTTCTTGGCGATTGGTACTGGTCGCACTATTCAAGGTGCAGCCTGACGGGAGTGCTACGCAGATTGACCATTTGCTTCCTCCGACTTATAATCTACTTATATTCGAATAGCATTCACCCCTCACTTATTGACGTGTCTCTGGCAGGCTCTGCTGCAAATGACTGAGAGAGTAGAAAGGGCAAAGTTGTGGGGCGGCCTCCCTGCGGTCAGTTGGCTGAAACAGGAGGCTTGGACTGGACACCATCGCAGATTTGTAGCTCGGCCATCAGTTTGTTTCAGCTCCAGTCATTTATAGAATCGTGGTTCAGCACAGAAGGAGGCCATTCAGCCCATCGTGCTTGTGCCGGCTCTTTGAAAGAGCTATCTAATTAGTCCCACTCCCCAGTTCTTTCCCATAGCCCTGCAATATTTTTTCCTTTTCAAGTATTTATCCAATTCCCTTTTGAAAGTTACTATTGAATCTGCTTCCACCGCCCTTTCAGGCAGCGTATTCCGAATCATAACAACTCATTGCGTAGAAAAAAATTCTCCTCATCGTCCCGCTCTAGTTCTTTTGCCAATTATTTTAAATCTGTGTCCTTTGGTCACTGACCCTCCTGCCAGTGGAAACAGTTTCTCCCTATTTAATCTATGAAAACCCCTCACAATTGTGAATACCTTGGAGTGCATTTACTCCTCTAAGTGCTGTAGTCAGGAATTTCTGTTTGTTTTTGACCAATAAAGCTATTTCTTTTCAAGTTTAAAGACCATATATTGGGACAGGATCACAAAATGCCGACTTGTACAATTTCCTTTACAAGTGACCGCATCACATTATGTTGAAAGGTTTTATGTGTGGACAGGACTGGGCTCAGCTGTGATAGCCCACATGGTCAAATAGTCTGGTAACAGTTCTGATCTCCGTATTATAAAAAGGATATTGGAGAAGATGCAAAAACGATTCACAAGGATGATACCAGAACTGAGAGGATATACCTATCAGGAAAAACTGAACAGGCTGGGGCTCTTTTCACTAGAATAGAGAAGGCTGAGGGGTGACCTGATAGAGGTCATTATGATTATGAAAGGGTTTGCTAGGGTAGACGTAGGGAAAATGTTTCCACTTGTGGGGGAGTCCAAAACTAGAGGTCAACAATATAAGACAGTCACTAATAAATCCAATAGGGAATTCAGGAGAAACTTCTTTACCCAGAGTGTAGTTAGAATGTGGAACTCGCTACCACAAGGAGTAGTTGAGGCGAATAGCATAGGTGCAATTAAGGGGAAGCTGGATAAACACATGAGGGAAAAAGGAATAGAAGGAAATGCTGATGGGGTTAGATGAAGTAGGGAGGGAGGAGGCTAGTCTGGAGCATAAACACTGGCATAGACCAGTTGGGCCGAATGGCCTGTTTTGTGCTGTAGACTCGCTATAACTCGATGTAACTCGATGTAACAATCACCGTGAAGGCTCAGACTTGGGGAATGGAGCTATTAGGGACCTGTTGGTGCCTGTGGCACTCTGCCCCAGCAAGAATTTACGCCTTCAGAAAAGGACGGAGGAAAAAACAGAAAATTGCAGGAAAATACCACACTGTTTAATAGTAAACAGTAAATCCTGCATTCCCAGCAGAGAGCCATGCTTGGAGGGCTCGGGGGGGGGGGGGGGAGGGGGGAGCTGGTCAGGGATTAGGCTAGTGCCAAATCTCTGACCTGCTTTCCCTTTGAGTGCGGCTCCCTCTGAGAGCTTCCAACTTGCCTTTAATTGTCCTCCTCCGAATGCTTCTTAAAAATGAGTCAGTTTGTTACTTAAGATAACGGCTTCAGTCTTCCCAATGTTAAGCTGAAGGAAATTGCAGTTCATGCCAAGACTGGATGTCGGGCAAGCAGTCTGACAGCACAAAGGCAATGGAGGAGTCAAGAGAAGTGCTGGAGACATAGGGTGTCGTCAAACATACACCTGGTTGCACATGATGACGCCAATGGACAGCATGTAGATAAGGAAGAGGAAGGGGAGGGTGGGGAGGGAGGGCAAGGATAGATCCTTGGGGGAACCCCGGAAATGACCGTGTTGGGGGCCGGAATAGAAGTCACAGATTCTCTGGGTATGATCAGATGTGTAAGAGCGGAACCAAGCGAGGGAATTCCAACCGAGGAGAACAGATGCTTGACTAGGATGGTGTGGTCGATCGTGTCAAAGATTGCAGAGAGGTCAAGGAGGGGACAGTGCACCACGGTCATGGTCAGAGAGAATATTGTCCGTGACTTTGGTTCGATCTCGGTGACGACACCATCATATATGCACCCCCGTCTCCTATATGTTTTGTGCTTCATGATATCACTGATTGTTGATTATATGATCAGGCTACATATGTGCAGTGGCCAGTTTATCACTCTGCACATGCATTTCACCACAGTCTCCAGTCGCCCTTTAGTGTTGCATTCGAGTACCCGTTCTTCTCAGTGGGTACTGGCAGAGGCTTTGACTGGAATGGGGGAGGGAACGTTGGTGGGTGGGGCATCTCAGCTGAGTTTGCTCCTGTCCACATGCACTGAACTCCCAACAGAGAGAAGAGGGACTGGTGGGAGCCCATACTCAAGTAGAGAGTTGTGTCGATGGGTTAAATCTACTTGTCCCCGTTATAAAACTGCTATACATCAAGAATCTATAGGCTAGCGTTTGCGAGGCCTGCTGGGAGGTACAGCCAAGTTGCGTCCTTCATGTGTCTGTTTATCGTGTACATAATCCAGGCTGAGGGAGTGCTGCACTGTCGGAGGTACCATCTGTCAGATGAAATGTTAAACCGGGGCCCCGTCTGCCATCTCAGGTAGACGTAAAAGATCCCATGGCTGCTATTTCGAAGAAGAGCAGGGGAGTTCTCCCTGGTGTCCTGGCCAATATTTATCCCTCAACCAACATCACTGAAGAAAAACCCTATTATCTGGTCATTATCACATTGCTGTTTGTGGGAGCTTGCCGTGTGCAAATTGGCTGCCGCATTTCCTACATTACAACAGTGACCAAACTTCAAAAGAACTTAATACTGCTTTGGGACATCCTGGGGTCGTGAAAGGCACTATCTAAATAGAAGTCTTTCTTTTATAGGATATGGAAAGGTTTGTTTTTATTGAAGAGAGACAGGGAGAGGGAGAGAAGTAATGGTTCTCACAGAGATCGTTCTCACCAGTGAGCGGAACTGCCCCAACTTATTTTGGTTTGTATTTCCTTGAAAATTAGTAGCATGTACATCCCCTGCTATTGGTAATCACTGTCATAAACCAGCACATGACTGATTGCAAATTTGTGCTGGCTCGGTGAGAGTCCGTGTGTGACTTCACTTTTTCCATCGTTTTTTGCAAGGTGGCGTTTGAGACTGTAATCTTGTTACTTAGTTTCAAAGTCCAAGATTCAAAAAGGTGGCAGAGATTCATTCTGAATGCAAAGTATTAACCTGGGCTGGTTTGGCTCCGGCTGGTTCCAATTCCTTCAGAAACAGCAGCAAGTTTTTCCCACTTTGCATTGAGGTGAATGGTAAACCAACTTCCCAGTGTTCCCCCAAATTGAGCCACCTCTAGTCTATTTGGCAGCCCATATTTCAAAAACAACAACAGCCTGCGTTTAATGTAAAGGAATGAGGGGTTTTGATAGAGTAAATAGGAAGAAAGTATTTCCACCAGCAGGAGAGTGGGTAACCAGAGGGCACAGATTTAAGGTAATTGGCAAGAGAACCAGAGGCGAGATGAGGAGAAATTATTTTACGCAGCGAGTTGTTGTGATTTGAAATGCACTGCCTGAAAGGGCGGTGGAAGCAGATTCAATAATGACTTTCAAAAGGGAATTGGATAAATACTTGAAAAGGAAAACAATTGCAGGGCTTTGGGGAAAAAGCAGGGGAGTGGGACTAATTGGATAGCTCTTTCAAAGAGCCGACATAGGCACGATGGGATGAATGGCCTCCTTTCATGCTGTAAGATTCTATGAAATGTCCCGAGGTGCTTCGCAAATAGGTGTAAGGAAAATGGATGCTAAGCTAATAGTGGATTAAGTATCTGATTCCTGATGGTGTAGTGGATTATGGATCTGATTCCTGCTGGTGTAGTGGATTATTGATCCGATTCTGCTGGTGTAATGGATTAAGTATCTGATTCCTGCTGGTGTAGTGGATTATGGATCTGATTCCTTCTGATGTAGTGGATTACGTATCTGATTCCTGTTGGTGTAGTGGATTACATATCTGATTCCTTCTGATGCAGTGGATTATGGATCTGATTCCTGATGGTGTAGTGGATTATGGATCTGATTCCTGCTGGTGTAGGGGATTATTGATCTGATTCCTTCTGATGCAGTGGATTATGGATCTGATTCCTGATGGTGTAGTGGATTATGGATCTGATTCCTGATGGTGTAGTGGATTATGGATCTGATTCCTGCTGGTGTAGGGGATTATTGATCTGATTCCTGCTGGTGTAATCGATTATGTGGTCGGGCTTTTCCACTCACCGGCCAATGGCTTTTCTATACATTAAAATGAATGGGATGAAATCGCAGGCTGGTGAGGACACTTGTAGAAAACCCCAGCCTTTATCTCATGCGTTGTAGAATCGTGTCGATCTAAAACAGAATATTATGCTGCGAAATATTACATTCATCTAGAACAGCATGTCGTACATTATTACATCACATTGATGTATAGGAGTAACTTATATTTAAAAATCTCACAATGATCTACAATAGTACGTTACTGTATCATATAGGTCTGGAACTGTATGTTACCTCAATTAGTATCACATTGATCTAGACACAGCATCTTACAGTACACACTATCACATTGATTTAGAACAGTATATCACCCTGCATACTATCTCATCGATTACTATACATATCATGATACTGATGTGGAACAGAACATGGTATTATATTTCCCTAAGGAAAACAGTAATGAACTAAATGACCAGGTCATCTGTTTGAGAGGGCAGATGGAACCTCTGTTTAACATCTCATCTGAAAGATGGCACCTCTGACAGTGCAGCACTCCCTCAGAATTGCACTGAAGTGCCAGCCTGGATTACGTGCTCAAGTCTCTGGAGTGGGGGTTGAACCCGTGACATTCTAACGCAGAGGCGAAAGGGCTACCCACTGATCCACGGCTGGCACAAGAAGCTGTGTTAGTGACAGACAAAGTGTATACATATCAGGAAATGCACTGACAGAAATGTTGACAAAGAATATAAGAGATTTGAAGAACTAATGGTCGCTCAATAGTCAAGTGTTTAAAATACAATAAGCTAAAAGTATTACAGATATGGCAGTGGTATAACTTTGATAAGCACTGGGCTCAGGGACATTCAATAGTTGTCCAGTGCCAAATGGTCGGTGTGTCAGCTGTAGCTCAGTTGGTAGCACTGTCACCTCTGAGTCAGAAAGTTGTGGGTTTGAGTCCCAAAATCTAGGTTGACACTCTAGTGTAGTGCTGAGGGAGTGCTACATTATTGGAGGTGCCGTCTTTTGGATGAGACGTTAAACCGGGGCCCTCTCTGCTTGCTTAGGTGAACGTAAAAGTTCGCAGGGCAGTATTTTGAAGAAGAGCAGGGAAGTTCTCCCTGGTATCCTGACCAATATTTATCCCTTTACCAACACTACTGAAACAGATTATCTGGTCATTAGAAAGAAAGACCTGCATTTATATAGCGCCTTTCATAACCTCAGGACGTCCCAAAGCACTTTGGGATGTCCTGAGGACGTGAAAGGTGTTATATGAATGCGAGTTCTTATCTTGTCTTCTTCGGAGCAGGTGGGCGGATTGTCACTGCTGCCATGAATCCTAACTCCAGCTACACACCTCGTGCATTGCCAAACTATTTCTTTCAAGAAATTTTCCATGCTTCATTGGCCACCATCAGACTTTTTAATCATTTATGCTGCAAGAGCATCTCAGACACTCATGTGTACGAGTTTCATGCCTAATGAGGGAGGATCGACAGCCCTGGCATTAAGCGACTTAAAGAGCTGATGTCCACAGGGACGTCCTGCAGCAACAGCAGAGATGTGAATTAAGTAAAGCTTTGTGTTTGTTATTTTTTTTAGCCCTCTAGGGCCTGTGTATGTTTTTTTTCAGTATGTTGTGGAGTTTAACTCGGAGCCGGCGTACTTGGTCACGGCCCCCGTCCCTTCTGACACGGCGCGTGTGGCCAGCTTCCCCCCCCAGGGCAGCAGCAGACGGACGGTGGTCTGGATCTCCCACGAGCTGACGGTGTGGGCGCTTGTTGTAATGGGCCAGGCGGGAAGCCTCACCTATCATCCGCCGAAAATATCGTTCATGCTTCCATGCTTCATCGGAGGTCACGGTGGCCTTGGAGCAGATGCCGGCGTCGGGGGTGAACCTGCTTGATCACCTTGTAGATGTAGATGGAGCGACTCTCCTTCCTCGACCTTCCCCACTTCTTACCGCCCTTTGGTGCCGCTTTATTCAAGGTTTTCTTGACGCCTTCTTAGGAGCTGCTGTCTTCTCCTCGGGCATTTTCCAACTCAATTTCAGAGTACGTATCTTGACAAAGATATGATGTGGAGATGGACTGGGGTTGACAAATGTAAAGAATCTTACAACACCAGGTTATAGTCCAACAATTTTATTTGAAAATCACTTTGAAAAGCTTGTGATTTTCAAATAAAATTGTTGGACTATAACCTGGTGTTGTAAGATTCTTTACATTTGACAAAGATAGACCTTTGATTGTTTTGGATGTGGAGTCAGCACAACCTCGACTTACGATAAAGAGTTCAGAGAGCTGATTTGGAATCCACCAGCAGTTCACATTAAATGCGTTATATATTCGCATTGTAGAATTGAGATGAAGATGGTCAGTCCACGGTTTCTGTATAAGGACAGCTGGAAGGAAGAAAGTTAATCTACCATCAGGAATTAAGGCTTGCAAATCAGTAATTATGAGTGATAATAATCAGCTACGGAATTTCACCTTACCCCGAGGCGTTAAAAAGTCAGTGGCACTTTGACCTTCCACGGATTCATTCTTTTAAGGATGGAAGATGGCATTGTCTTTATGGTTGGGACATTTTAAAGGTGCATTCTTGATAGAAAAGCTCTTCCAGTAATTGCATGGTGAAATAAAAAGAAAGAACTTTCATTTATACAGTGCCTTTCACAACCTCAGACCGTGTCAAAGTGCTTTACAGCCAATGAAGTACTTTTTAATTGTAGTCACTGTTGTAATGTAGGAAGTACGGCAGACAATTTGCGCACAGCAAGATCCCACAAACAGCAATGAAATAAATTAAATGTTTTCTAGGTGTTGGTTGAGGGACAAATATTGCCCAGAACACCGGGGAGAACAGCCTTGCTCTTCTTCAAAGCAGTGCCGTGGGATCTTTTACGTCCACCTGTGAGGGCGGACGGGGCCTCGGTTTAACGTCTCATGTGAAAGATGGCGCCTCCGACAGTGCAGCACTCCCTCAGTACTGCACTGGGAGTGTCGGCCTGGGTTATGGGCTCAAATCTCAAGTAAAGAATAGCATCGGTCATTGCCATGGAGATATTTGCATTACTCAAGGCGGCCACCATTTTGCCCTTCCCGCAAAAAAACACGTGTGCTTAGGAAGAAAACCTCTAAAGAGCTAGTTTATTAATGAACTCCTGTATACACTGTCTTATCTTTAACCCTGCTCCGACAGCACAGAATATATAAACCCCTATCACAAGCTACCAGTCTGCAGCTGCTATCGGACAATCACCTCTTTCATGCAAAGACCAGCTGAAAACTTATTGTCTGTTTTTGGAATTACATTTGGTTTGACAATTCCAAACCGACTGACATCTGCATTTAAAATAACGTGAAGCGAGGAATCTCTCCAAATGGAATTAATGCAGCCTCGGATGAGAGACAGCACCTTAAAGAATGAATAATGCATACTGCACTGAGATAAAGATGTCAGCTTGTGTCTCCATATGTGTATCAATTGTGGTGGTGGTGATTGGGAGGGGGGTGTGGGGGAAGAGAGGGGGAGGGAAGGAGACTGGTTTTATAGTGCAACCAAGGTCTCATTTCAGTCAAAAGATTGAGGAACATTGCAATTCAATCAGTCAATGTCTCAGATTTGTACTCTTGAGTTCTGATGAAGTATACGGACCAGAAACATCGACTGTCTGTTCTCTCGCTAGATAATGTTTGACCTAATCTGTATTCCCAGCTCTTTTGGTTTCAGATTTCCAGCGTATTGCTTTTTTTTTTCCAAGGTCTAATTTCTTTCTGTTTTCCCTTTTTTTTTGTTTTCTCTCCACCTGCTCCTCCAAGCCCAGACTCTTAATGGGGTTCAGTTCCAAGTTGGGAGTGGGGGGGTACACAGGGAACGCTGACAATCCCCTGATCTCTCAACTAGATAAGGAATCCGGAAAGGTCGTTCGACCATGCGGGAAAAAAATTACAGTGAGCCCGATCCAACGTTCACACATCCTTATTTTCCAACAGCAGTCGGCAGCAGGAATCCGAGCTAATCTCTCTCCACCTTAACCCAGGAGCGTTGAAGCCGTGTGCGACACCCCACCTGGCCTTGGTCCTAGCTGTCAGGGCACCTCCTACACCCCTTACAAATGTGTCGTAGATAAGACCAATTCTAACGGAACAAATTCGGATATAAATCTGTTCTCAGTTGAACGCACCATCTGGCTGCAGTTAGGAGGAAGCGTTTTCTGCTTTTTATTTAAACCCTGTGGCTTTGAACTCACACCGTACAAATGAATATTTGCTTAACACATTCCCATGAAGTTCCTCTGCTATTTTGATGTGGCCACAGCCCAAGTTCTTTCAACTAGTTAACACCTCTTAAAATAGCGGATAAGGAATTTCAAACTAGCTCATTAAGCGTCCGTAAACTTAATACATTCATGTGTAATTTCTAAACCCGTGAGATGTATGACGTTCTAACCTCCACATCTGACTGACAGTTTGACATGTTGGATGAGAATGCGAGCTTTCCAAGGCATTTACGGTGCAGATGATTTATGATAAAAAAATGTTTCAAAGTGTGCTTTTCAGAGACTATTAAAAGCTTTTACATTGCACGTTGTCAACTGGCCTTATCTGCTTTAAATGCTGAGAAATGAGAGAGGAGGCTAGATACTGCAGTGTGTGCAGTAAGCATTCCCCTTTTCGCATTGTTTAGATTAAAGAGTCGCAATTCTTAAACCGTTAGAAAAAGTCTTTATAAATCATGGCAGACTTGCATTTCACACCATCTTCATCCGACCGCTGCAGACAATGGCCTGCAAATGATAGTTAAGACGATAAAAGCTCAGGGCTTTTCAAACGAGAAACCACCAATGTTCCCACCAGAAAAAGAGAAGGCCAAAGGGCACAAAAAGAAAGACCTGGGCCTAGAAATTGGCCCTGTGCCGGAACGGGTAGGCCCGAGGCCTAATATCAGCAAGGCCTTGGACGCAGACCAATTTCTAGGTCCAGGTCTTTCTTTTTGTTTCTTTTGGCCTTGTCTTTTTCTTGTGGGAATATTTGTCTCCTTTACATGAGGCCCGGCGAGCTGCAGATACCTGCTGGGTGTCCCCAAGCAGCTCGCTGGCAAAGAGGATTTCAATTTTGGGCCGTTGCATCGCCGGCAGCGGCCCTCGGGTAGGTCCTGGGAAAGAGGGGGTGATCAGGAGAGGCAGGAAAACGATCGGGAGGGAGGGGGGTGACCGGGAGAGGGAGGGAAGCGATCGGGAGGGAGGGGGGCGACCGGGAGAGGGAGGGGGTGACCGGGAGAGGGAGGGAAGCGATCGGGAGGGAGGGGGGCGACCAGGAGAGGGAGGGAGTGACCGGGAGACGGAGGGAAACGATCGGGAAGGAGGGGGCGTGACCGGGAGAGGGAGGGAAACGATCGGGAGGGAGGGAGGGAGGCGACCGGGGGAGGGAGGGAAATGATCGGGAGATGGAGGGAAACGATCGGGAAGGAGGGGGGGTGACCGGGAGAGGGAGCGAAACGATCAGGAGGGAGGGGGCGACTGGGTGAGGGAGGGAAACAATCGGGAGGGAGGGGGTGACTGGGAGAGGGAGGGAAACGATCGGGAGGGAGGGGGCGACTGGGAGAGGGAGGGAAACGATCGGGAGGGAGGGGGCGACTGGGAGAGGAAGGGAAACGATCGGGAAGGAGGGGGCGCGACCGGGAGAGGGAGGGAAACGATCGGGAGGGAGGGAGGCGACCGGGGGAGGGAGGGAAATGATCGGGAGATGGAGGGAAACGATCGGGAGAGGGAGGGAAACGATCGGGAGAGGGAGGGAAACGATCAGGAGGGGAGGAAACAATCGGGAGGGAGGGAAACTATTGGGAGGGAGAGGGACGACTGGGAGAGGGAGGGAAACGATCAGGAGGGAGAGGAACGACTGGGAGAGGGAGGGAAACGATCGGGAGGGAGAGAAGCGACTGGGAGAGGGAGGGAAACGATTGGGAGGGAGAGGGACGACTGGGAGAGGGAGGGAAACAATCAGGAGGGAGGGGGCGACTGGGAGAGGGAGGGAAACGATTGGGAGGGAGAGGGACGACTGGGAGAGGGAGGGAAACAATCAGGAGGGAGGGGGCGACTGGGTGAGGGAGGGAAACAATCGGGAGGGAGGGAAACGATCGGGAGGGAGGGGGCGACTGGGAGAGGAAGGGAAACGATCGGGAGGGAGGGGGCGACTGGGAGAGGAAGGGAAACGATCGGGAGGGAGGGAAACGATCGGGAGGGAGGGGGCGACTGGGAGAGGGAGGGAAACAATTGGGAGAGGGGGGAAACGAGGGGGGCAACCGGGAGAGGACCCGATTTACATAGAGTCATAGAATCATAGAAAGGTTACAGCACGGAAGGAGGCCATTCGGCCCATCGAGTCTGTGCCGGCTCTATGCAAAAGCAATCCAGCTAGTCCCACTCCCCCGCCCTTTCCCTGGAGCCCTGCAAATTTTTTCCTTTCAAGCACTTATCCAGTTCCCTTCTGAAGACCATGATTGAATCTGCCTCCACCACCCCCTCGGGCAGTGCATTCCAGATCCTAACCACTCGCTGTGTAAAAAAAGTTTTTCCTCATGTCACCTTTGGTTCTTTTGCCAATCGTCTTAAATCTACATATTTAAGTAGCCTTACGCCCACAACAGGCAGTCATGTTGCTCGCCCGTTAACAGGCCAAATTACGTCAGCAGGGCCTTGGGCGTCAATGGGGGGTCGGCCGAGGTGCCACCTGATTTCCATCTACCGGCCTCCTGTTTCTCAGGCAGGGAAATGGACAGCTGGCAGTTGAAAACCACCCCCCAGAATCTCTGGCATTAGGCCATGGAGCCCACGGGGAAAATTCTAATGAGTCTCATATTGGAAAACTGGCTGTGAACAGCAGGGGGGGGTTATCTTTATGACAGACGGATTCCCACCCCACTGCACTCTCCCCCCCCCAACCCCGTCTCACACCCCACCCCCCACATAAAGGCCCAGTGGAAAATCTAGGCAAAAGTGTTTACATGGTGATTTCATATACATGTTTCTAAAGGTATTTTAATAGGAATGCTCCATAACTTCCTCCTCCCTGAACCCTCCCCCCCCCCGTATACAGTTGAAAATGGGAAAACAGTAACCACTTGCATTTATATAGTGCCTTTAATGTAGTAAAATTTCCCAGGCTGCTTCACAGGAGCTCAACGAGACAAAAATTTGATACGAGCCACATAAAGAGATACTCGGACAGGTGACCAAAAGCTTGGTCAAAGAGGTAGATTTTAAAGGAGAGTCTTAATAGAGGAGAGAGAGGTTAGAGAGAGGGAGAGATTTAGGGAGGAGTTTGCAGAGCTTAGGGCCTAGTCAGCTGAAGGCACAGCCTTGAGTGGGGTGAAGGAAGTGGGGATGCACAGGAGGCCAGAATTAGAGGAGCGCTGAGATCTCGGAGGGTTTTAAAATAGCCACATAAAGCGTTGGAATTACCCTGTACAAGTATTAGCGGCAGATGCTGGATGCATCCGTATGTAATTCCCATTTTAACGGTGCTTGTTAACCTTTTTAAACTAAAGGTTACTGATTGTGTTAAAAACACTGAACAAATGAACCAAAGGTGTTATGAGGAAAATCTTTTTTACACAGCGAGTGGTTCGGATCTGGAATGCACTGCCCGAGGGGGAGGTGGAGGCAGATTCAATCACGGCCTTCAAAAGGGAACCGGATAAGTACTTGAAAGGAAAAAAATTGCAGGGCTACAGGGAGTTAGCGGGGGAATGGGACTGGCTGGATTGCTCTTGCATAGAGCCGGCACGGACTCGATGGGCCGAATGGCCTCCTTCCATGCTGTAACTTTTCCATGTTTCTATGATTCTGTGATTATCACCCTTTATGTGATGAAGTCCTTTATGATATCTGATTTAAATTTACTTTGTACCAGTTAATGATCTCTGGATCTCCTCTCCTGCCTAATTTTAAAGAAATCTTCAGCTCTTATCTTTGCTAAGACATTTTAATATTTCATATACTTTAGTGAAAAACCCCTTTTACTGACTCATCAGCATGGGTGGGGGTGGTGGGGTAATAATCAATACAAGACATTAACAAACTGGCAGAATAGGTGTGTAAATGGCAATTGAATTTCAACATACTAACTTTGAGGTGGTGCATTTTTGGCAGGGGGAATAAAGAGACCACATACTTCTTGGAAAATAAGAGTCTAAATGGGATAGAGGAGCAAAGGGATCTGGGGGTACAAAAATCTAGGGGTACAGATTCACAAATCATTAAAAGTAGCAAAGCAGGTTAACAAAGCCATGAAAGGTGCAAACAAAGCACTGAGGTTCATTCCTAGAGGGATAGAATTTAGGAGCAGAGAAGCTGTGTTGAACTTATATGGTTGTAAACAATTTTACAACACCAAGTTATAGTCCAACAATTTTATTTTTAATCCCGCAAGCTTTCGGGGGCTTTCCCCTTCCTCAGGCGGGTGTGTCCACACCGCCTGAGGAAGGGGAAAGCCCCCGAAAGCTTGCGGGATTAAAAATAAAATTGTTGGACTATAACTTGGTGTTGTAAAATTGTTTACAATTGTCAACCCCAGTCCATCACCGGCATCTCCACATCATGAACTTATATGGAACCTTGCTTGGAGCACTGTGCACAGTTCTGATCGCCATATTATAAAAAGGCTATAGAGGAACTGGGGAAAATGCGCAAAAGATTCACAAGGATGATACCCGAACTGAGAGGTTACAACTATCAGGAAAAACTGAACAGGCTGCTCTTTTCTCTAGAAAAGTGAAGACTGAGAGGCGACCTGATAGAGGTCTTTAAAATTATGAAAGGGTTTAATAGGGTAGACATAGAGAAGATATTTTCGCTTGTGAGGGAGACCAGAATTAGGGGCCATAAATATAAGATAGTCACTAATAAATCCAATAAGGAATTCAGGAGAAACTTCTTTACCCAGAGAGTGGTGAGAATGTGGAACTCGCTACCACATGGAGCAGTTGAGGTGAATAGTGTAGATGCATTGAAGGAGAAACTAAATAAACACAGGAGGGAAAAAGGAATACAAGACTATGTTGATAGGGCTGGATGAAGCAGGGAGGGAGGAGGCTCGTGTGGAGCATAAACACCAGTATAGACCAGTTGGGCCGAATGACCTGTTTTTGTGCTGTAAAATTCTATGTAATTCAATGTAATCTCTGAGCCATTGAGATTGAAATTTGTAACCTCTCCTTCAGGCCCATCCTCCTTGCACTTGGGATCTTTCTTTTTGTTACCTTGCATCTGTGTTTTGCGGGGTGGGGTGGGGTTTTGCGGGGGGAGAATAGATCCGACCCTGCAGGAAACTCAATTTGGGGCAAATTTTCGCCTTCACCACATGGGCGGTAATCTGGCAGAGCGGATCACCCACCCGTTATAGAAACCACTCGATGTACATTCCATAAATATATATTAATTGGACATATAAACTAGGAGTAGTCGCCAGGGCAGAGAGGGGAGATATAAGTTAAAGTATATGTTACAACAGGTACTGAATGTTCACAGAATTAAAAGATAGGTTCTCAGTGCAAGTTTGAATCATAGAGCACAGAAGGAGGCCATTCGGCCCGTCGTGCCTGTGCTGGCTCTTTGAAAGAGTGATCCAATTAGTCCCACTCCCCGCCTTTTTCCCATAACCCTGCAAAATTCTCCTCTTCAAGTATTTACCCAATCCCCTTTTGAAAGTTACTATTGAATCTGCTTCCACCGCCCTTTCAGGCAGCGCATTCCAGATCATAACAACTCGCTCCATCAAAAAAAAACACTTCTCATCTCGCCTCTGGCTCCTTTGCCATTTACCTTAAGTCTGAGTCCTCTGGTTACTGACCCGTCTGCCAGTGGAAACAAGTTAGGTTCTATATTTCTTTAATTTTACCGGAAATAGAGTTTCTCCTGAGCAAGACTTTGATAACGAATAAGAGCCTGCTCACTAATGGGATAAAGGACATTTCATCCATTATTCTCTGTCCATATTTTGGGAGTCACACAACACCAGGTTATAGTCCAACAGCTTTATTTGAAATAAAGCTGTTGGACTATAACCTGGTGTTGTGCAACTCCTTACATTTGTCCACCCCGGTCCATCACCGGCATCTCCACATCATATTTTGGGACATCATGGACACCCTAATGAGAGTGAAGTGGCTATGGAAGAAGCTGAACCATTTGATGCGTTATGACTGCTCCACTTAACTGGCCGGGTACAATTTGCACAGCCCTAGGCCTAGAAATTCGGCCACCCCGCGCCCTTTTTTTTTGGGTGCTGAACGGCCTCCTAAGCCTCCAATATGGCGGGCAGGGAACACGCGCTCGAATTCCGGACAGAAGTGCCCCGTCGGCCGTATCGGACAAGGTCGATGCAGTGGCGTCAGGAGCGCGTGACAGGAACATTTAACGGTGGAAATAATCTATTTAAATCAGGGTCCTGCGCTTCTTGCGGGACTCGTTCACAGTTCTCGATCGCCCCAGTGCTTCGCTCGCCATGTGCTGAACTCACACAGCATAAAGTGGCGCCAAGTGGCAGGAAGGCTCTCCATACTCACCTGGCAGTGCAGCATCTGCAGAATTTTGCTGAGATAGCTTTAAGCAGTTTTGCTGGAAGCGCATTCCACCCATCTGTAACGCAGTAAAAATAAGTTCCTCCTAATTCCTATTCTTGCTTGAAGTTTCTGGTCCTGTCCTGCAATCAAATTTATATTGAAATAAACTGCTTATATCCATATATCTGTCAGCATTTTAAAGACCTGGGTCATGTCCAGTGCAGCAGGATTCAACACTGAAGAATCTGTCAGGTATCCTGTTTGTCAATACATCATGCTCAATTAAACACTGGAGGAAGGCAATGCTCAAGAAATTCAGTGTCTGAATCCAAAATAATTTGCTCACTCAGGCTGAAGTCCATAAGCCTTTGGGTCCTATCCAACCCTGAGCTGAGCTTCCAGTCCTACATTTAATTCATCACCAAAGTCTGCACCTGAAACCCTCGTCCATGCCTTCATCATCTCAAGCTTCAATTTACATAGTTACATAGAATTACCATCTACAGTACAGAAACGGGCCATTCGGCCCAACTGGTCTATGCTTCACACGAGCCTCCTCCCACCCCTCTTCATCTCACCCTATCAGCATATCCTTCTATTCCTTTCTCCCTCATGTGTTTATCTAACTTCCCCTTAAATGCATTTGTGCTATTCGCCTCAACTACTCCATGTGGTAGTGAGTTTCACATTCTCACCACTCTTTGGATAAAGATGTTTCTCCTGAATTCCCCATTGGATTTATTAGCAACTATCTTATATTTATGACCTCTAGTTTTGGATAGCCCCCATAAGTGGAAACACTTTCACTATGTCTACCTTATCAAACCCTTTCATGATCTTAAAGACCTCCATCAGGTACCCCCTCAGTCTTCTCTTTTCTGGAGAAAAGAGCCCCAGCCTGTTTGGCCAATTTCTCCAGCACTCTCTTGCTTTGCCTTCCCAGCACCACATTACACAAACAGCAACTCATCCAGAACTCAGTGACCCATATCCTGTCCCATAAAGTCCCGCAGGGCAATCATCCCCATCTTGAATCACCTCCATAGGCTCCCTGAAGGCAATATGGCCTTGCCTGGTGTAGCCCACATTCCTAGAACAAATTGAAATAAAAATAAAAGAAAGACTTGCATTTATATAAGGGTTTTTCACCACCTCAGGGCGTCTCAAAGCGCTTCGCAGCCAATGAAGTATTTTCGAAGTGTAGTCACTGTTGTAATGTGTGAAACGCGGCAGCACTGCAAGATCCCACAAACAGCTGATAAAGACCAGATAATCTGTTTTTAGTGATGTTGGTTGAGGGATACCAAGATGAACTTTTCTGGTCTTCTTCAAAATAGAGTGGCTGGATCTTTACCGTCCGCCTGAGAGGCTTAACATCTCATCCAAAAGACGGCACCTCCGTCAGTGTGGCGCTCCCTCAGTACTGCACTGGAGTGTGAGCCTCGATTGGAGTGAGAAATTAAAGCATATTGTTTGGACAGACTAAAGGGAGCATTACTCTGCACCTGGTTCATACATTATATATATATCTGAAATGGAAATGCTTGAATCTGACAGTGAATGTTCAAAGTAAAAAGTAGAAAGAAAATTAATTTCCAAATGTTGACATCCTTCATCTTGCTGTGTATAACATTTTTTTACGCTGTCTGGCTCTGCGGGTACTGGGTGTTTTTGGTTAAAGGTAAGTGTTAACTGGCAAAAAGATATGTGTTGGAGATTGTATTTTTTTAGGAAACATTTTGTGGCATGCATCCCATTTTCTTGATGTTTTAACTCTATGCAACCACTGGGAGTCAAATGAAAGAGACCAAGAGATTATAAATTGTGTGAGGACCACCTAGACTTACCTTAGAATCATAGGATCTTATAGAAGGAGGCCATTCGTTCCATTGTACCTGTGCCGGCTCTTTGAAAGGGCACTCTGACCCCTGCTCTTTCCGCATAGCCCTGCAAATTTTTCCCCTTCAAGTATTTATCCAATTCCCTTTTGATAGTTATTATTGAATCTGCTTCCACCGCCCTTTCAGGCAGCGCATTCCAGATCATAACAACTCGCTGCGTAAAAAACTTTCTCCTCATCTCACCTCCGATTCTTTTGCCAATTATCTTAAATCTGTGTCCTCTGGTCATCAACCATTCTGCCACTGGAAACAGTTTTTCCTTCCTTACTCTATCAAAACCCGACATGATTTTGATCACCTCTATCAAATCTCCCCTTAACCTTTTCTGCACTAAGGAGAACAATCCCAGCTTCTCCAGTCTCTCCACATAACTGAAGTCCCTCACCCCTGGTACCGTTCTAGTAAATTTCCTCTGCACCCTCTCCAAGGCCTTGGCATCCTTCCAAAAGTGAGGTGCTCAGGATTGGACACAATACCCCAGCTGGGGCCTTACCAGTGATTTATAAACGCTTAGCGTAACTTTCTTACTTTTGCCTCTGCTTATAAAACCTTGACTTTATTTTTTTGCTTTGTGTATTACCTCAGCTTTAACACAAAAGTTAACTCCTGACTTCAAATCTGGATATCAATTTCAAACCTCGGAGCAGGCCAAGGATTTGCTTTTGACAATAGGATGGAATGCAGACACTGGGCCTCCGAGTCCTAATCCAAGGCAGCCTTTGGGAGACTTTAAACTGACACAATTTCCAATAAGGGGAAAGATATAAGCCTGATACAACAAGATGTAAATAAACATCTGATAATGTCAGGACAATGCATCTAATTGACTGAAAAGATCACCCCAGTGTAGCAGATAAGTACATTTCTACGTGCAAAAATCAATTACTTGTTTTAATCACCATGAAAATTGGGTGTAATCAAGAAACAAAGAAGATTATTGGCCTGCTGGGAATGGAATGGAATAAAGTACAATACAATCTCAGAATTTATCAGAATTTATCAGACGTCCTTAATCTCCTTGGAGAACTGTTGAAAAAGACAGATCATACTTGATAGTGAACCAAGGCCAAATTTAGTTTGTGTTGGTCAGAAAAACTTTTGAGCACCAAATAAATGTCGAAAAACCCCACTTCTTGTCAAGTGGGAGTAAGAGTTAAATCTTATACAAGAAAGGTTTGCATCTTCCTGGATTTTTTATCTGACACACAGGCGGCCAGGTGAGAATGTGACCTAGAAGTTCAAGCACACCCAAAAACGGGTGGTGCAGGGACCAATCCCTGCGCCTCAACAGATAAGCCTGAGACGCACCTAATATTGGACCTTGGGCCTCATTACCATTGAATTGGTGAGCTGAGAACTCTTAATGGGTGCCCCCTGGCAACGGGCCGGAGAAGAGGCCTCGAAGATCAGGCGGCAGTGGCCCTCAGTTAAGTCATTAAAGTATAGGGGGGGGGGGGCACCGGGAGAGGGGCAGCGGTGGGGATCGGGGTGGGGGGGGGGGGCGGTGAGTGGTCGAGGCCGCAAAGGTGGTGGGGGGTGGGGGGTTGGGGAGCAACCGGTGGACCGACAGCGACCCACGTTGTTTGAATGTGGGGTCGGGAGAAACACTTCTGCTCCTTATGGTTCCACCTTGTTGGTGGCGGCCTGAAGCGGTCCCTTTAAGGATGATCCATTAGGCCTCATCTAGCCCTGGTTTTCCTGAGTGCAGCCGGTGCCAGCAGCCCCAGGGCAACCCAATATTGCAGAGGGGGCCTCAAACAGACGGTAGGCCCCTTATTAGAATATGCAATGGAGCCTATGCCTGTTTCAGGAGAGGGCCCCGGACGAGCCTGGAGGATTATTTTCTTGCCTATACAAATATGGCGGGTGGCGCACTTCCGGCTCGTAATTAGTGTCTGCCATATTGGAGGCTCAGGAGGCCGTTTAGTGCCTGAGAAACAGGCGCTGCATGATCACATTTTTATTCCACGGAATCAATGAGTTGCTGCTTTTGAGAAGTATTTACACTGCGCGCATTGTTCTTCTCGTACAGTCCACTAGGTTGGAAAGGTTCTTGTAAGATGGGCCCTGCTCCTGGTTGGTAATTTAATCACTCGAACCTGCAATCCCTTTAGTCTTTTGGGAGCTTTACCATCGAGAAAATGGGCCCTCCCAAAATTGGTGGCCCAAACCATTCTTCTGACATGGAGCAGCGGGAACAACAAAACTGGAGGTGGCAAAAGGAATATGGCGGCCGTCGGGCCCAATGGCTAGCGATGCTGTTCACCTCTATTCGTTAAGTAATATTTCTAAACAAATGCACGTCTGTAACCAATAGTGGCTGGAACGCAGATGAAAAGCGCTGGTCCCTGAAACAGTTCTAAGAAAGTGCGATCATATTACCATATTGGAGCAACTGATATAGGCAGTCTGAGATCAGCCATTTTGTGTAGAACATCATTCCATCAAGAACAGGGAATGCTGCCAAAGGGCCTTGTCGACCTTATCCACACTGCTGCCACGCTGCTTCTAATTAGCATTTCTTAAGCTTAAAGTAGTTACACAAAAGGCGCAACTGAAAGGCATTAGTGAGACTACAGATTATTCTCTTACATTCATTCTCGGGATGTGGGCGTCACTGGCAAGGCCGGCATTTATTGCCCATCTCTAGTTGCCCTGAGAAGGCGGTGGTGAGCCGCCTTCTTGAACCGCTGGTAGTGGTTTGGTACAACGTGGGACTGGAGTCACATATAGGCCCAGTCCGGGTGAGGACGGCCCGTTTCCTTCTCTAAAGAGACATTGGTGAACCAGTTGGGTTTTTTTTTACGACAATCCCACAGCTTCATGGTCACTTTTACTGACACCAGCTTTTTATTTCCAAATTTTTAAAAAAAAACTGAATTCAAATTCTGAAACTGCCATGGTGGGATTCACGCTCCCTGGATTACTAGTCAAATAACATAACCACTAAATACAATTTCCTACACAACACTTGTGCGATTCAGTGCATCTTACTTCCCCTTTAATGCATCTACGTCCCCTGAAATGCTAACATTTCACTATCCCTCCAGAATTCACTGGTGTGCGACAGGAGCACTGCATCACAGGAAGCAGCGACCATATCCCATGCTGGAGTGCCGTCTAATTTTACATTGGTCGGAGCGAGCATCTGTTGTTTTATTTGAATTTTATAATTTTTTTTATCTGCCGATTTCCCTCCCCTACTCCCCCCACCCTTCCTCTTTCGCTCCTTACTCTGTGTTGGTCTCATCCCGGTGCTTCAACGATTCTCCGTGTGTGAACTCGGGCAGCAGTTGCCAGCAGGCTATTCGACTGCGAGGGCCTCACATACCCTCCCCTCTCCTCTCCTCACCCTGACATTGACTCACGTGTGCACTTGCAGCAGGGGCTTCTGGATTGTGATCAGAAGCAAGAACCTTGGATGATTTCCCTCCCCCCCCTCCTAAAACAGGGGAACAGGACAGATATCCCATGAGATTAAGCTGGATGGTTACTAAGTAACTTAGCTGAGTGTCTGTCGATCACAGAGACCCATCGCCATGTTTAAGAGTCTAAGCTACTGAAAAATCTATAGCTGCAGAGATTCTGTTTGCCTGTTAAAGAGTTCACTCTCTCTTCATACTGACACACATTTAACGAAGCTTAAAGTCCCCATGTTTGCACAAGGAACTGATGGGAGTTCAATCAGAACATTTGTAAAATTCATGCTGCTTGTCCAGATAGGGACCTCCTTATCAGTTCGGGCACTGACTGGACTTCTGGGTTATCTAGAGGTGAATGTGAAGAGTCCCAACCCCGCGGACATGGAAAAAGAAACATTTGCAGGGCTACAGGGAAAGAGCAGGGGAGTGGGACTAATTGGAAATCTCTTTCGAAGAGTGGGCACAGGCATGATGGGCAGAAAGGCATCCTTCTGCGGTGTAAGACTCTGTCTGCCCGCACTGCTCCCTCAGTGGCGATGAAGGTGATCACCGCCCTCAACTTCCACAGCACAGGGTCATTTCAGCCAGCCATGTGGGATCTCTGCAATATCAGCCTGCGAGCAGTACGGGCAGTCGTCAGGTCACTGACTCCCTTTACAGCAGAGCAGCACAGTTTGATGGAGGTGCAGTCGAATGCATGCTTATTGCATTGATAGGCACCCACAGAACACTCACTTACCTCAACAGGAAGGAGTTCCTCTCCCTCAGTGTCCACATCGTGTGTGACAACAAGCAGAGGAGTCTCCACGTCAACACCCAATATGCAGGAAGTTCCCACGATGCCTTCATCCTTCGTCATTCGGCCCTCCCTGACTTCTTCAGGGAAGAGAATCAGATCCACGAGTGGCTTCTGGGTGACAAAGCCTACCCCTGCCCCCATGGCTGACAACCCAATCAGAACGCCCTAAATCGCGGCAAAGGAACGCCACATAGAATCATAGAATGATAGAGCACAGGAGGCCGTTCGACCCATCGTGTCTGTGTTGGCTCTTCGAGAGAGTTATCCAATTAGTCCCACTTTCCCCATGGCCCTGAAAATTTTTCCCCTTCAAGTATTTATCCAATTCCCTTTTGAAAGTTACTATTGAATCTGCTTCCACCACCCTTTCAGGCAGTGCATTATAGAATCATAGAAGTTTATAACATGGAAACAGGCCCTTCGGCCCAACATGTCCATGTCGCCCAGTTTATACCACTAAGCTAGTCCCAGTTGCCTGCACTTGGCCCATATCCCTCTATACCCATCTTACCCATGTAACTGTCCAAATGCTTTTTAAAAGACAAAATTGTACCCGCCTCTACTACTGCCTCTGGCAGCTCGTTCCAGACACTCACTACCCTTTGAGTGAAAAAATTGCCCCTCTGGACCCTTTTGTATCTCTCCCCTCTCACCTTAAATCTATGTCCCCTCGTTATAGACTCCCCTACCTTTGGGAAAAGATTTTGACTATCTACCTTATCTATGCCCCTCATTATTTTATAGACTTGTATAAGATCACCCCTCAACCTCCTACTCTCCAGGGAAAAAAGTCCCAGTCTGTCTAACCTCTCCCTATAAGTCAAACCATCAAGTCCCGGCAGCATCCTAGTAAATCTTTTCTGCACTCTTTCTAGTTTAATAATATCCTTTCTATAATAGGGTGACCAGAACTGTACACAGTATTCCAAGTGTGGCCTAACTAATGTCTTGTACAACTTCAAAAAGACATCCCAACTCCTGTATTCAATGTTCTGACCAATGAAACCAAGCAAGCTGAATGCCTTCATCACCACCCTATCCACCTGTGACTCCACTTTCAAGGAGCTATGAACCTGTACTCCGAGATCTCTTTGTTCTATAACTCTCCCCAACGCCCTACCATTAACGGAGTAGGTCCTGGCCCGATTCGATCTCCCAAAATGTATCACCTCACATTTATCTAAATAAAACTCCATCTGCCATTCATCGGCCCACTGGCCCAATTTATCAAGATCCCGTTGCAATCCTAGATAACCTTCTTCACTGTCCACAATGCCACCAATCTTGGTGTCATCTGCAAACTTACTAACCATGCCTCCTAAATTCTCATCCAAATCATTAATATAAATAACAAATAACAGCGGACCCAGCACCGATCCCTGAGGCACACCGCTGGTCACAGGCCTCCAATTTGAAAAACAACCCTCTACACCCACCCTCTGTCTTCTGTCGTCAAGCCAATGTTGTATCCAATTGGCTACCTCACCTTGGATCCCGTGAGATTTAACCTTAGGTAACAACCTACCATGTGGTACCTTGTCAAAGGCTTTGCTAAAGTCCATGTTATCCACGTCTACTGCACAGCCCTCATCTATCTTCTTGGTTACCCCTTCAAAAAACTCAATCAAATTCGTGAGACATGATTTTCCTCTCACAAAACCATGCTGACTGTTCCTAATCAGTCCCTGCCTCTCCAAATGCCCGTAGATCCTGTCTCTCAGAATACCCTCTAACAACTTACCCACTACAGATGTCAGGCTCACCAGTCTGTAGTTCCCAGGCTTTTCCCTGCCGCCCTTCTTAAACAAAGGCACAACATTTGCTACCCTCCAATCTTCAGGCACCTCACCTGTAGCGGTGGATGATTCAAATATCTCTGCTAGGGGACCCGCAATTTCCTCCCTAACCTCCCATAACGTCCTGGGATACATTTCATCAGGTCCCGGAGATTTATCTACCTTGATGCGCGTTAAGACTTCCAGCACCTCCCTCTCTGTAATATGTACACTCCTCAAGACATCATTATTTATTTCCCCAAGTTCCCTAACATCCATGCCTTTCTCAACCATAAATACCGATGTGAAATATTCATTCAGGATCTCACCCATCTCTTGTGGTTCCGCACATAGATGACCTTGTTGATCCTTCAGAGGCCCTACTTTCTCCCTAGTTACTCTTTTGCCCTTTATGTATTTGTAGAAGCTCTTTGGATTCACCTTTGCCTTATCTGCCAAAGCAACCTCATGTCCCCTTTTTGCCCTCCTGATTTCTTTCTTAACTCTACTCCGGCAATCTCTATACTCTTCAAGGGATCCACTTGATCCCAGCTGCCTATGCATGTCATATGCCTCCTTCTTCTTTCTGACTAGGGCCTCAATCTCCCGAGTCATCCAAGGTTCCCTACTTCTACCAGCCTTGCCCTTTACTTTATAAGGAATGTGCTTACCCTGAACCCTGGTTAACACATTTTTGAAGGACTCCCACTTACCAGACGTCCCTTTGCCTGCCAATAGACTCTCCCAATCAACTTCTGAAAGTTCCTGTCTAATACCATCAAAATTGGCCTTTCCCCAATTTAGAATTTTAACTTTTGGGCCAGACCTATCCTTCTCCATAGCTATCTTAAAACTAATGGAATTATGATCACTGGTCCCAAAGTGATCCCTCACTAACACTTCTGTCACCTGCCCTTCCTTATTTCCCAAGAGGAGGTCAAGTTTTGCCCCCTCTCTCGTCGGGCCATCCAGCATAACAACTCTCTGCTTAAAAAATCTGTGTCCTCTGGTTACCCACCCTCCTGCTACTGGAAACAGTTTCTCCTTATTTACTCTATCAAAACCCCTCATGATTTTGAATGTGTCTATTAAATCTCCCCTTAAACTTTTCTGCTTTAAATGCAGCTACTCGGCTGGTGATAGAGAGGACCATTGGGGTGTTGAAATGCACTTTTTGCTGCCTGGAAAGGGGAACTGATGTATGCTCTAGACCGGGTATCCAGATAACCTGCTGTGCCTTTCATTGCTTTTCCATTCAGGAAGAGTGTAAGGAGTCTTACAACACCAGGTTATAGTCCAACAGCTTTATTTGGAATCACAAGCTTTCGGAGCTTTCCTCCTTCGTCCTTCACCTGACGAAGGAGGAAAGCTCCGAAAGCTTGTGATTCCAAATAAAGCTGTTGGACTATAACCTGGTGTTGTAAGACTCCTTACATTTGTCCACCCCAGTCCATCACCGGCATCTCCACACCATTCAGGAAGGGCTGTGCTTTGACTGACATGGCTGAGGAAGAGGCCCTGGCCAAAGTGGATCCAGAACTAGATCGAGTAGACCATCAGGAGGACGTGCAATCAGAGGAGTCCTTGCTGAATGCAGCAAGGGGCATCAGAGGACATCAGAGGACACTGCTGCCTGTATCCTAACTCGCACCAAGTCCCGTTCACCCATCGCCCCGGTGCTTGCTGACCTACATTGGCTCCCGCTCTGGCAACGCCTCGATTTTAAAATTCTCACCCCTGTTTTCAAATCCCTCCATGGCCTCACCCCTGCCCATCTCTGTAACCTCCTCCAGCCCTACAACCCTCCGAGATCTCTGCGCTCCTCCAACTCTTGCCTCTTGCGCACCTCCAATTTTCTTCGCTCCACCATTGGCGGCCGTGCCTTCAGCTGCCTGGGCCCTAAGCTCTAGAATTCCCCCCCTAAATTGCTCCGCCTCCCCTTTCCTCCTATAAGACGCTCCTCAAAACCTGTCTCTTTGGCCACCTGTTTGGAATTCCCTCCCTGAACCTCTCTGCCTCGCTACCTCTCTCTCCTCCTTTAAGACGCTTCTTAAAATCCACCTCTTTGACCAAGCTTTTGGTCACCTGTCCTAAAGTTCCCTTATGTGGCTCGGTGTCAAATTTTGTTTGAAAATCGCTCCTGTGAAGCACCTTGGGGACGTTTCACTACATTAAAAGCTCTATATAAATGCTTGTTGTTGTTGCTTTGTTGACGTATCTATTCCTCTGTTCAACCCAGTCTACCTTTGAAACCACATCCTGACCTCATTTCCCCCACTTGTAAATATAGAGACATTCCCTCAATCCACTATCCATCTGTCCTGACGTCAGTCCTGACGTGACTGTGCCAGTACTCATCACCTGAGTGTACCCTTCCCTGTATGACTTAATCGCCACAAATAACAAAGCAGCACGTCAGTTCACAGGCTATTTTTAATATCATAACTTCAAAGTACAAACGATCAGATATGCGGAGAGACTAGAGAAGCTGGGATTGTTCTCCTTAGAACAGAGAAGTTTAAAGGGGAAGATTCAATAGAGGTGTTCGAAATTATGAGGGGTTTTGATAGAGCAAATAGGGAGAAGTTGTTTCCTCTGGCAGGAGGGCACACTGATTTAAAGTAATCGACAAAAGGACCAGAGGGGGAGATGAGGAGGATTTTTTTTTTACTCAGCGAGTTGTTACGATCTGCCTAGAAGGGCGGTGGAAGCCGATTCAATAGTAACTTCCAAAAGGGAATTGGATATATACTTGAAGGGGAAAAATGTGCCGGGCCATGGGGAAAGAGCAGGAGTGTGGGACTAATTGGATAGCTTTTTCAAAGAGCTGGCACAGGCACGATGGGCCAAATGGCCTCCTTCTGTGCTCTATCATTCTATAATCACTACTCTTTTCCAACACTGTGCTTCCCCGGGTGCCTACACGTGCCTTTCTATCTCCTATTCTACTGCTCCTTCTAAGTGCCACCTGAGGGCCTGGATTGCGGGATGTGGTTGGCTCCTTAAACTGGACAGAAGGCTCCTGAGACTGAGGTGGGCCTTGTCTCGTGGCAGCTGGGTACTGCCTTCATCTTTGGAGGGTGCTCCTGGGCAGCCTGGTCCTGAGAGACGGCAGCATCAGGCATGTCCTTAACCTGTGACCTCAATGATCGGCATTGGTCTAATGGCAGCAGATCCTGAAAGCCCTGACACACAGCAGTCACCCCGCTCTGGAAGCTGTAATACCATTGCTTTGCTGGCCGGTCTCCCATCTTCTACCCTCCGTAAACTTTGGCTCATCCAAAATTCTGTTGCCCATATCGTAACTCGCACCAAGTCACGTTTAGCCCAACATCCGCCATTGGGAAAATGCTGGAATCGATTATTAAGGAAGTAGTAGCAGGACTTTTAGAGACTCAAAATAAAATCAAGGAGAGTCAACATGGTTTTATGAAAGGGAAATCATGTTTGACAAATTTATTAGAGTTCTTTGAGGAAGTAATGAGCAGGGATAAAGGGGAACGAGTAGATGAAGTGTATTTGGATTTCCAAAAGGCATTCGATAAGGTGCCACATAAGCTCAAGGTAAGAGCTCATGGTGTTGGGGGTAATATATTAACATGGGTAGAGGATTTTCTAACTAACAGAAAACAGAGAGTTGGGATAAAAGGGATCATTTTCAGGATGGCAGGCTGTAACTAGTGGGGTGCCGCAGGGCTCAGTGCTGAGGCCTCAACTATTTACAATCTATATCAATGACTTGGATGAAGGAAGCGAGTGTACTGAGGCCAAATTTGATGATGATACAAAGATCGGTGGAACAGTAAGTTTTGAGGAGGACACAAAGTGTCTGCAAAGGGATATAGACAGGTTAAGCGAGTGGGCAAAGATTTGGCAGATGGAGAATAATGTGGGAAAATGTGAAGTCATCCACTTTGGTAGGAAGAATAAAGAAGCAAAATATTATATAAATGGAGAAAGACTACAGAATGCTGTGGTACAGAGGGATTTGGGTGTCCTCGAACATGAAACATAAAAAATTAGCATTCAGGTGCAGCTGGTAATTGGGAAGGCAAATGGAATATTTGCCTTTATTTCAAGGGGGATGGAGTATAAAAGCAGGGAAGTCTTGCTACGACTGCACAGGATGCTGGTGCGACCACTCCTAGAGTATTGCGTACAGTTTTGGTCCCCTTATTTAAGGAAGGACATGCTTGCATTGGAGGCGGTTCAGAGAAGGTTCACTAGGTTGATTCCGGGTATGGAAGGGTTTTCTTATGAGGAAAGATTGAGCAGGTTGGGCCTATACTCAATGGAGTTTAGAAGAATGAGAGGAGATCTTATTAAAACATATAAGATTCTGAGGGGGCTTGACAGGGTAAATGCTGAGAGGATGTTTCCCCTCATAGGGGAATCTAGAACTAGGGGGCATAGTCTCAGAATAAGAGGTCACCCATTTAAGATGGAGATGAGGAGAAATTTCTTCTCTCAGATGGTAGTAAACCTTTGGAATTCTTTGCCCCAAAGAGCAGTGGAGGCTGAGTCATTGAATATATTCAAGGCTGAGTTAGACAAATTTTTGATCAGCAAGGGAGTCAAAGGATATGGGGAACAGGCGGGAAAGTGGAGTTGAGGCCAGAATCAGATCTGCCATGATCTCGTTGAATGGCGGAGCAGGCTCAAAGGGCCAAATGGCTTACTCCCACTCCTATCTCTTATGTCTTATGTCTTACCCATCACCCCCTGTGCTCGTTGACCTACATTGGCTCCTGGTCCAGCAACGTCTCGATTTTAAAATTCTCTTCCTTGTTTTCAAATCCCTCCATGGCCTCGCCCCTCCCTATCTCTGTAACCTCCTCCAGCCCTACAACCCTCCGAGATCTCTGCGCTCCTTCAATTCTGGCCTGTTGTGCATTCTCAACTTCCTTTGCCCCACCATTGGTGGCCGTGCCTTCAGCCGCCTAGGTCCTAAGCTATGGAATTCCACCCTAAACTTCTCCACCTCTCTACCTCTCTCTCCTCCTTTAAGACACTCCTTAAAACCTACCTCTTTGACCAAGCTTTTGGTCACCTGTCCTGATATCTCTTTATGTGGCTCGGTGTCAAATTTTGTCTGATAATCCCTCCTGTGAAGCGCCTTGGGACGTTTCACTACTTTAAAGGCGCTATGTAAATGCAAGTTATAGCTTTAATTGATACTGCACTCCAACCTGTCCCCTATTGCCTCTAGAGATGCAGCCCGTGCTTCTTTAGAGGTGGAGGCACCCACTGGTCCCCATCACTTCTTGGCTGGGGATCTGCTGCAGATTCCGATGAAGCCGCCAATCACTCCATTGGTGCCTGCAAGGAAGAGATAACTTTTTGTGATGTTACCACAAAGGAAAGCCATTTGCAGCACAATCCTCGACTTCAGAGCCTGCACATTGGTATAATGTTTATCAAACTTCCTTCTTTAAGGGGATCATCAGATCTGGGTCCCAAAGACATTGACAGCTCCTTCGGTTCCCTCATGTTTCTGTGAGTCACCCAGGGCCACATCCGTGCTACCTACATCTCATGCGTCACGGATGAAAGAACCTGAGTTGGTGCCTGGCAGTGAGGGAGTAAGTGTGGCAGGTTAATGAGTTGGCAGGGGTTGGGGAAGAGGAAGACGGAAGCCAATGGAAATAAAAATGGGGAGCGATGCAGTGCCGACCGGCTATGGCCCATTTTACACTATCTGACAAAGTCAAGATCTACCCCGATTTGTCTTAAGGAGGCATGGCAATCATAGCTTCTTATATTTCAGCAGCATGAGGCCTTCTGATATACTTACCTGGTGACTAAAGAGCACCTCTCCAAAGTAAGCAATGCCCGCTGTTGGAATTGAGGTGAAACCTTCTAAAACCTCTAAAACTTGAACTATCGGAATTCTTGCTGGGGGCTAGAAAAAAACATTGTTCAAAACGCTGATCGGGTTACCACTGTACAGTTTGATAGAGGGTTGTTATTGACTTGTGCTTCTGCTGTGGGTGTTGTAGTCATTATTAATACTAAGGTAGGCAGTGCTTTCTTGCTCCTTTATTTTTTTTTGTGCTGCTAGAGTTTGAAAACCAAAATGCTTTTTTTCAAGTAAAGTACTTGCAGCTGCATTGCCTCTACCTTGGCCTCAGAACACAACATGTAGCCATTGTCCAGTTATAGTCACTGGCCCCTCTTGCAGGTAGAACGGTGGTCACAGCTAGTGAGAGTTGGTTCTGCTCTTCATTCTCACGACCTTCTTTGGTGATTAATTCCTTTCTACATTTCATCGTGCTGCAAAGGTACGGCATCTCAAATCCTTTAAGTGGCTCAGCAGTCACAACTTAAGCAAGTGGGTGGATCATCGAGACCAAAGGATGTTGCGAATGCTTCAAAATGTGGCTCAGAACAATCTTGATCCTTTTAAAAAAAAAATGTCATGATTAATTATCACCAAAAACATTTTACAAAACATCGTCACAATGAGGCTGCAACCAAATGTCTAGGGTGTGCCTCCAACAGCCATCTCAGCTCTGCAAGGACTTGTTTCTATTGCTGATGCTTCATTGTGCTGATGGGTTTTTGCATGCTCTTCGTGGGAGTACCCATACACAATACAGGAAATCCACGGCTATGTATCGGGGAATTAGGCTGTAACCTCAACATTCAAACCTCAACATTCCATTGAAATCCTTCGACTGCTAGTCACGTAGAGTTAATCTCCAACATGTTCCAGTCTATCATCAGTCTGTAACACAAAATTTTAACTTTTCTTACCTTGGAGCTGATCGTCTCCAAGTCTCAAACTAAGTTAAAGTCTTATAGGGGACGAGGAACATTGGAAACATAGAATCATACAACGCAGAAGGAGGCCATTTGGCCCACCGTGCCTGTGCTGGCTCTTTGAAAGAGCTATCCAAATAGACTCACTCCCCTGCTCTTTTCCCATAGCCCTGCAAATTTTCCCCTTCAAGTATATATCCAATTCCCTTTTGAAAGTTACTATTTAATCTTAGGCAGTGCACTCCAGATCATAACAACTCGCTGCATAAAAAAAATTCTCCTCATCTCCCCTCTGGTTCTTTTGCCAATTACCATAAATCTGTGTCCCCTGGTTACTGACCCTCCTGCCAGTGGAAACAGTTTCTCTCTATTTGCTCTATCAAAACCCCTCATAATTTTGAACACCTCTATTAAATCTCCCCTTAACCTTCTCTGCTTGAAGGAGAACAATCCCAGCTTCTCCAGTCTCTCCACATAACTGAAGTCCCTCATCCCTGGTACCTAGGATTGTAGGATTGTTATGGTTTTATCTGGGATTGTTATGGCTTAACATTTGTTTGTTATTTATTAAGTTAACAAGCCCTTTTCAGTTACATTCTCGCTTCCCCCAATTGACTGTTTCTATGCGACATACCATCCACAGTCACGGGGGGATGGTTGGGTTACTTGGTCCCAACCCTCTGTCAGTGCTCCTCTGAAGCAGTCACTTGATTGCATGGTTGGATGAAATTCTCTTTGATTTTTCCCTCCTTCCACTCATCATTTCTCCATATTAATAGAGTAACATCACAAGTAATTCATCAGTTTGGGGAATCGCATGTAAAAACCCACACCCACCATTTTCGTGGCATTATATGTTAATGCCATCATGTTGGCAACTGGAATCATTATGCCCTTTTAGTGAACCTTGTGTGTACTCATCACAATAGTGTTCCATTCACTTGTCCATGACATTGACTATATCTGTGCTTGTACTTTTTATCAGCACCAGTTATATCGGCCCAGAATTTGCTGGACTGGGGCGTCTTGCGGCGAGCACCGTTAGTTAGACTTTTTCCCTCACCGTTGAGCTCGGAATTTTTTTGCCCTGCAAGTTGCTGGAAGTGCGAGCTGTTACTGACGCGGTGAGGGAAAGGGGGCTTCCCGGACCTTAGTGAATGATGGGACCAACTGTCTATCTCCTTAACCGATAAGATTTAAGGGTTGAGAAAGAAACAGAGGAACGATGGAAAAGGGAATAGGGTGAATTAGAGTCAAATCAGGTACAGAAAGAGAAATAAAGGGAGGGAAAGAAAGACTGGATTAAGAGAGAGAGAAAAAAAAGAGACAGAAAGGAAAAGTAAGAAAAAAAATTTAAAGTTTAAAATTTAAAAATCTCTAACAACAATTTACTACCTGTACGAATGAGACACCACAGTTTAAATTATTCCCTTTCTGGGCTGGAGAGGTTGAATGACAGTGCAAGGACATAAATCTCCTCATTAAAAAGGTACTTATGCTGTTAAGGACCAGCCCTAACTTCCTGCGGTGAGTTTAATGGGCAGTTAATGTGCAAATGCAGCAACTTCATGAAACTCACAGGGAGGTTGAGGGCGAGATGCCAATTTCGCGAGGCTAATGGTGGAGCGACGCAAATCGTCCAGCAACTTGTGGTGATTTGCAATTCCCGAGGTATTTCTTCCTCGCCACAAGTTGCTGGACAATTTATGCATTAATAACAGCTAGTGCCATTAAACTCGCCGTTATTTTGGCAATAAATTCTTGGCCAATGTTACCCACATGGATAAGATTTGGTGAAGTCTCCTACAGTCACAAAGACATGTGCTCTCGGTTGAATTTCTGATCAAGTCCTGGGCCTGAATGACTCAGCAGCAGTTTGGACTTTCAGGCCCAATTGATCTTAGCTGACACTCAGCACATTGAACTTGAAGCCAAATATAACCCATTAAAGTTGGAAGACGAACAGAGAACAGGTTGGCACTGCTCTATTTGTCAGATAACGGTTCTTAAACAAGGTTTGGCAAAATCTCTCGACCCAGACAGTTCAAGCCCGGTTTATGGATTAGCTCAGTGATTCAATCAACCATGTTCCGGAGGAACTTCTGGAGTAAGGTTCATTGGTGCAGGACATCTACACTCCTGTAAGCATGTCACAGCCTGGATCACAAAGCACGTCAGCAAATCAGCGGATTGAACTTAACGACAAAAAAAAAAGAGAAAAAGAATTTGAATTGCTAGAAACCAGCAAAGCTTTTTCTGCTCTATCAGAATCTGATGCAAACCTAGAGGACTTGAGTTGCCCAATCTGCAAACGGCAAGGGTTTTCCGTCCATTGGTTTTAACGGACAAAGCAAAATCATGCCAGCTGTAGATCAGGGGCGGAAGTCAATCTTCAAATGTCCTCACCAGCGACACACAGGGTAAATCTTATGATTCAGCACCTAGCTTTGCACTGCAGGAGGTCACGTTGGGAATTCAGTGGCAGAGATAAGTCCGCAGCCAAAACATTAAGGTTTGAAATCAGTCTGGTTGCTGCCGTGTGTTTTTTTTTTCCTCCCTATTCCTGCTTTTACCGAGTGAAATGATGTTTCCGATAATAGTTGGCAAACGATCAGCATGTTTGCAAGGCATTCACTCATTTAACATACGGTATCGCCATTAGAATAGTAAAACTGGGCATGTCATATCAATGCATTTAGGGGTAAAAGTTCAGACATGCCTGGCTCCCGGAACACATTAAAAACACACATCCCTTTGTGGCCTCACTCTTCCCTTTCTCTGTTTGCTTCTCCAGCCCCACAACCCCCTGAACTCTCCATTCCTCATAGAAAGAAAGTAAAACGTGCATTTATGTCACACCTTTCACAACGTTCCAAAGTGCTTTCCAGCTAAAGAAATACTTTTGAAGTGTAGTCACTTTTGTAATGTAGGAAACACAGCAGCCAATTTGCACAGAGCAAGATCCCACAAACAACACTGAAACAAATGACCAGATAATCTATTTTAGTGACGTTGGTTGAGGGATAAATATTGGCCAGGACACCGGGAGAACTCCCCTGCTCTTCTTTGAAATGGTGCCGTGGGACTTTTTAAGTCCACCTGAGAGAGCAAATGGGGTCTCGGTTTAACATCTCATCCAAAAGACAGCACCTTCAACAGTGCAGCACTCCCTCAGTACTGCACTTGAGTGTCAGCCTGGATTTTGTACTGAAGTCTCTGAAGTGGTACTTGAACCCAGAGTCGAGGGTGCTACCCACTGAGTCACCGCTGACATGCTCTGGTCTCTTGTGTATTCCACCCTCCTTTTGTCCCACCATTAGCGACCGTGCCTTCAGCCAGCCAGTCCCCATGTTCAGGAATTCCCTTCCTAAATCCCTCCCTTTCAGCGGGGGCTGAAATCAGGACACTGCAGCTGGCCTTCGTCCTCTTGTACAGAAGGGGGGAAAATAAACCAGTCGGAGTTCCTCCATTGGCCACGGCTAAAATGTGCAGGGCTATGGGGAAAGAGCAGGGGAGTGGGACTAATTGGATAGCTCTTTCAAAGAGCCGGCACAGGCACGATGGGCCGAATGGCCTCCTTCTGTGCTGTTTGGATCTATGAATTGCTTCTTTCAGGGGCTAAACGGGTCACTATGAGCGATGACTCCACCAGGAGCTGGCTTGCAGGGAACAACAATTAATTCTGCTTTTCTTTCCTGTGTTTCTCAGTGTTGCTGCTCCAGGTGTTAGTGCGGCTGTTGGAAGAGTCCATTTTCCAGAGGGGGGCAGGGAAGAGATGTGTAACAATCACACTCAATTGGAACAATCCAGATAAGGCACACCTGTGATCCAATATTGTGATCTCAATGCAGCAAACCGCTTCCCATTTTCTCCCATTCTGATCCACACAAATGAAAGGCTCCCCAATGACCAACACTGGGAATTTCCATGGGGCTTTCCCCGCTCCGCGCACCGTAATTTCGTTGGAAAATGAAAGAACTTGCACTAATAGAGCACCTTTCACAACCTCAGGACGTCACAAAGTGCTGCACAGCCAATGAAGTATTTTTGAAGCGTAGTCACTGTTGTAATGTTGGGGGATGAAACAGCCAATTTGCGCACAGCAAGGTCCCATAAACAGCAACGAGATAAATGACTGACCAAGTTCACCAGTCCCTCTGTACTCTGAGACAGAAGGTCATGGATTCAAATCCCACTCCAGAGACTCGAGCACAAAATTTAGGCCGACACCCCCAGTGCAGTACTGAGGGAGTGCTGCACTGTCGGAGGTGCCGTCTTTCAGATGAGACATTAAACTGAGGCCCTGTCTGCCCTCTTAACTGGACATAAAAGATCCCGTGGCACTATTTCGAAGAAGTGCTGGGGAGTTCTCCCTGGTGTCCTGGCCAATATTTATCCTTCGACCAACATCACTAAAACACATTGCTGTTTGTGGGACCTTGCTGTGCGCAAATTGGCTGCCGCGTTTCCTAAATTACAACAGTGACCACACTTCAAAAAAGTACTTAATTGGCTGTGAAGCACTTTAGGACGTCCTGAAAGGCTCTATAAAAATGCAAGTCTTACTTATGGCACTGGAGTGGGGCTTAAACCCACAACTTTCTGCCTTAATGGCAAGAGTGCTGAGCCACTGAGACAGAGCTGACCCCTGTTTGTATGCCTGGATGGAGTTTCCACTGAACGTATTGCAGCAGAGCCGGGGTGGGGAGCCCGAGGGAAATTCCCGATGAAGGATTTCAGTCCTGCTGCTTCACGTCCAGCGAGTTGAGGGTCTCATTTCCGCGGGTGGTGAACATTTGCGTGAAGTTCCTTTGGGCGTTATTTTAACTCAGGCGTTTATCGTTAATAGCTCACAAGGAAATTGCACACAGATATGTTTACCACTGCGCTAGGAGAGGAAATGAGGACCCTGGAAACCGTGTCACTTCCAGCTAAGAGAGGTTGTTAATCACCTTATTCTGTTCTTGTTTTGAATGGACGCACAAGCCCTTAAACCACTGCCAGTTTCAGGGATCTGACAGTCTCCCTTGGGCCAGACAGTTCCTTTTGCTTTCAGTTCATGCTGTGACATTTAAAAATGGCAACAAAAGAAGGTCATAAGCATACATTAAATGTTCTTCCACTATTTTCCCCCTACAATCATTTCTAGTCTCAAGCCACTTTGGGTATTTTGCTCACTTTTTTGTGAAGTCTGATAAGCAGCTGTTAGACATCAGTAATGATCCCACCTCCCTCCTGGTGTTATCCGATGTGATACTCAGATACACAGACCAGAAAGTCCCAGCTTCGTATTCCTGGCCTGTGCTCAGTTAGTTGCTCTCAGCTGGTAGTTAAACTTAGTGTTCTTGGGCTAGGTGGGAGGTGGGGGGGAAACCAGCCAGTGCCTCCCCAACCACTGACCCCCCCCCCGAAAAACCCCAATAGACGGAGGTAGAGTGAGACTGTGACACTGTGACTGATATTACTCAAACATGAAAAGTACCTTTATTACTGTAATATTAACAAGAGGATGTAAAAATAGATATCTGATACACAACTTACATCAAAAAATTAAACACTTAATCCTGTTCAGACCCCTTCCCCTTATCTTGTCTTTTCTCTATCTCTGTCCTTTTTTAAAATAAATCTAATTTAACTTTTAATCCCATCCAATTTAACTGAATCCTTCTATTCTAACTTTAAAGGGTTAATTTTACAAGTCAGAGCCGTCTGAAGTGGGGGGTCTCACCCGACAGAAACATCTATTATAAATTGGGGTGGGCACTGCTCATTACTTTCCATCAATTTTGCTCGTCAGAAATTTGTGGGCAGTGCCCACCCGAACTGATGAGGGTCTCCGACAGTAGCATCAACTTACAAAATCTACCCCTTAAAAGTATCTTCGCTCTCTTTCCTCCTATACTTTAGGTGTCAGCCTTGGCTCAGTGGGTAGCATGCTTGCCTCTGATAGTGGAAGGTTGTGGGTTTAAATCCCACTCCAGAGGCCCAAGGCTGACACTCCCAGTACTGTGCTGCCTTTTGGATAAAATGTCAAACCAAAGGCCCGTCTGCCCTCTCAGGTGGACATAAAAGTTCCTATGGCACTATTTCCAAGAAGAGCAGGGGAGTTCTCCCCTGTGCCCTGGCCAATATTTATCACCCCTAACAGATTATCTTCTTGTTATCACAAATTGTGGGAGCTTGCTGTGCGCAAATTGGCTGCCGCATTTCCTAAATTACAACAGTGACTACATTTCAAAAGTACTTCATCGGCTAAAGCACTTTAGGAACATAGGAATATAGGAACAGGAGTAGGCCATTCAGCCCCTCGAATGCTAAAGCTTCCAGAAACATTGCAAGTGACGTAAGTATAAAACCTTTGACTGAATATTGAAGTTTTGCGGATGTCAAGTCCTATTGCATCATTTGGAATGTATAAAACTGCAAGTCATTTCTAATCGACCACAAGGAGCTAAAGTTTATTTACATCGAACATAGGAAGATAGGAACAGGAGTAGGCCATTCAGCCCCTCGTGCCTGCTCCGCCATTTGATAAGATCATGGCTGATCTGTGATCTAACTCCATATACCCGCCTTTGGCCCATATCCCTTAATACCTTTGATTGCCAAAAAGCTATCTATCTCAGATTTAAATTTAGCAATTGAGCTAGCATCAATTGCCGTTTGTGGAAGAGAGTTCCAAACTTCTACCACCCTTTGTGTGTAGAAATGTTTTCTAATCTCACTCCTGAAAGGTCTGGCTCTAATTTTTAGACTGTGCCCCCTACTCCAAAAATCCCCAACCAGCGGAAATAGTTTCTCTCTATCCACCCTATCCGTTCCCCTTAATATCTTCAGGGATCTTAATATCTTTGGGACGTCCTGAGTCGTGAAAGGCGCTATATAAATGTAAGTCTTTCTTTCTTTCCCAGCTTCCACTATATACGTGAGAAAAAAATGTGCCAAACCAGGAAGCGGCTTCTTCACACGATCCCTCCCATGCACTGAGCCCAACCATGGCTGTGGCACTGTGGAGGTTAAATGGGTGGTTGCATCTAAGTACCCGCAGATAGACACTTCCCCTTACTTCATGCAGTGTCAGATCACTATGGAAAATACCCCAGCCAAAATAAATAATGCACTCACTGAGAATGAACTAAGAGAAAATTTTCCAGAACTTGGTCCTGTTTCCTGGCCTGATGCCAAAGAGAGATTGACGCACCAATGGATATCCCCTTCCTAGGACCAACAACAGAACAGTTACAAAAACCATAATACCAATAGTATTTTCTTTAAAACTTGAAATAGAATTCCTGATCCAGTTTTAGCCGAGATCCAACACGACTATTTCCTGGGCAAAACTGTGGCAGATGGAATTCAAGGTGGGAAATGTGAGGTCATCCACTTTGGACCCGAGAAAGACAGATGAGAGTATTTTCTAAATGGTGAGAATCGAGCAACTGTGGAGGAGCAGACAGATTTCAGGTTCCAAGCACAGAAATCACTAAAAGCTAGTGGACAGGTCCAAAAAAATAATTTAAAAAGCTAATGGAATGTTGGCCTTTATCTCAAGAAGGCTGGAATACAAGGGGGTGGAAGTTATGTTACAGCTGTACAGAGCTCTGGTTAGAGCCCATCTGGAGATACTGCATTCAGTTCTGGGCACCGCACCTCAGGAAGGATGTATTGGCCCTGGAGGGGGTGCAGTGCAGATTCACCAGAATGGTACCTGGGGCAAAAGGGATTAAGTTATAGGGTACGGTAGCATAGTGGTTATGTTACTGGGCTAGTAATCCAGAGGCCTGGACTAAAATCCAGAGTCATGAGTTCAAATCCCGCCACGGCAGCTGGCGAATTTAAATTCAATTAATTAATTAAAATTCAATTAATTAAATAAAAATCTGGAATTAAAATACGAGTATCAGTAATGATGGCCATGAAACTACCGGATTGTCGTAAAAACCCATCTGATTCACTAATGCCCTTTAGGGAAGGAAGCCTGCCGCCCTGACCCGGTCTGGCCGATATGTGACTCCAGACCCACAGCAATGTGGTTGATTCTTAATTGCCCTCTGAAATGGCCCAGCAAGCCACTCAGTTGTAAAATCTCGCTACGAAAAGTCATAACAAGAAGAAAACCGGATGGACCACCCGGCATCGGACCACTAGGCACCGGACACGACAACGGCAAAACACCAAGCCCAGTTGACCCTGCAAGGTCCTCCTTACTAACATCTGGGGACTTGTGCCAAAATTGGGAGAGCTGTCCCACAGACTAGTCAAGCAACAGCCTGACATGGCCATACTCACAGAATCATATCTTTCAGCCAATGTCCCAGACTCTTCCATCACCATCCCTGGGTATGTCCTGTCCCACCGGCAGGACAGACCCACCAGAGGTGGCGGTACAGTGATATACAGTCAGGAGGGAGTGGCCCTGGGAGTCCTCAACATTGACTCTGGACCCCATGAAATCTCATGGCATCAGGTCAAACATGGGCAAGGAAACCTCCTGCTGATTACCACCTACCGTCCTCCCTCAGCTGATGAATCAGTCCTCCTCCATGTTGAACACCATTTGGAGGAAGGACTGAGGGTAGCAAGGGCACAAAATGTACTCTGGGTGGGGGACTTCAATGTCCATCACCAAGAGTGGCTCGGTAGCACCAACTACTGACCGAGCTGGCCGAGTCCTGAAGGACATAGCTGCTAGACTGGGCCTGCGGCAGGTGGTGAGCGAACCAACACGAGGGAAAAACTTACTTGACCTCGTCCTCACCAATCTACCTGTCGCAAATGCATCTGTCCATGACAGTATTGGTAGGAGTGACCACCGCACAGTCCTCGTGGAGATGAAGTCCCGTCTTCGCACTGAGGACACCATCCAACGTGTTGTGTGGCACTACCACCGTGCTAAATGGGATAGATTCAGAACAGATCTAGCAGCTCAAAACTGGGCATCCATGAGGCGCTGTGGGCCATCAGCAGCAGCAGAATTGTATTCCAGCACAATCTGTAACCTCATGGCCCGGCATATTCCTCACTCTACCATTACCAACAAGCCAGGGGATCAACCCTGGTTCAATGAGGAGTGTAGAAGAGCATGCCAGGAGCAGCACCAGGCGTACCTGAAAATGAGGTGCCAACCTGGTGAAGCTACAACTCAGGACGACATGCATGCTAAACAGCGGAAGCAACATGCTATAGACAGAGCTAAGCGATTCCATAACCAACGGATCAGATCCAAGCTCTGCAGTCCTGTCACATCCAATCGTGAATGGTGATGGACAATTAAACAACTAACGGGAGGAGGAGGCTCTGCAAACATCCCCATTCTCAATGATGGCGGAGTCCAGCACATGAGTGCAAAAGACAAGGCTGAAGCGTTTGCAACCATCTTCAGCCAGAAGTGCCGAGTGGATAATCCATCTCAGCCTCCTCCCGATATCCCCACCATCACGGAAGCCAGTCTTCGGCCAATTCGATTCACTCCACGTGATATCAAGAAACGGCTGAGTGCACTGGATACAGCAAAGGCTATGGGCCCCGACAACATCCCAGCTGTAGTGCTGAAGACTTGTGTTCCAGAACTAGCTGCGCCTCTAGCCAAGCTGTTCCAGTACAGCTACAACACTGGCATCCACCCGACAATGTGGAAAATTGCCCAGGTATGTCCTGTCCACAAAAAGCAGGACAAATCCAATCCGGCCAATTACCGCCCTATCAGTCTACTCTCAATCATCAGCAAAGTGATGGAAGGTGTCGTCGACAGTGCTATCAAGCGGCACTTACTCACCAATAACCTGCTCACCGATGCTCAGTTTGGGTTCCGCCAGGATCACTCGGCTCCAGACCTCATTACAGCCTTGGTCCAAACATGGACAAAAGAGCTGAATTCCAGAGGTGAGGTGAGAGTGACTGCCCTTGACATCAAGGCAGCATTTGACCGAGTGTGGCACCAAGGAGCCCTAGTAAAATTGAAGTCAATGGGAATCAGGGGGAAAACTCTCCAGTGGCTGGAGTCATACCTAGCACAAAGGAAGATGGTAGTGGTTGTTGGAGGCCAAGCATCTCAGCCCCAGGGCATTGCTGCAGGAGTTCCTCAGGGCAGTGTCCTAGGCCCAACCATCTTCAGCTGCTTCATCAATGACCTTCCCTCCATCATAAGGTCAGAAATGGGGATGTTCGCTGATGACTGCACAGTGTTCAGTTCCATTCGCAACCCCTCAGATAATGAAGCAGTCCGAGCCCGCATGCAGCAAGACCTGGACAACATCCAGGCTTGGGCTGATAAGTGGCAAGTAACATTCGCGCCAGATAAGTGCCAGGCAATGACCATCTCCAACAAGAGAGAGTCTAACCACCTCCCCTTGACATTCAACGGCATTAACATCGCCAAATCCCCCACCATCAACATCCTGGGGGTCACCATTGACCAGAAACTTAACTGGACCAGCCATATAAATACTGTGGCTACAAGAGCAGGTCAGAGGCTGGGTATTCTGCGACGAGTGACTCACCTCCTGACTCCCCAAAGCCTTTCCACCATCTACAAGGCACAAGTCAGGAGTGTGATGGAATACTCTCCACTTGCCTGGATGAGTGCAGCTCCAACAACACTCAAGAAGCTCGACACCATCCAAGATAAAGCAGCCCGTTAGATTGGCACCCCATCCACCACCCTAAACATTCACTCCCTTCACCACCGCCGCACTGTGGCTGCAGTGTGCACCATCCACAGGATGCACTGCAGCAACTCGCCAAGGCTTCTTCGACAGCACCTCCCAAACCCACGACCTCTACCACCTAGAAGGACAAGGTCAGCAGGCGCATGGGAACAACACCACCTGCACGTTCCCCTCCAAGTCACACACCATCCCGACTTGGAAATATATCGCCGTTCCTTCATTGTCGCTGGGTCAAAATCCTGGAACTCCCTTCCTAACAGCACTGTGGGAGAACCGTCACCACACGGACTGCAGCGTTTCAAGAAGGCGGCTCACCACCACCTTCTCAAGGGGCAATTAGGGATGGGCAATAAATGCCGGCCTTGCCAGCGACGCCCACATCCCATGAACGAATAAAAAAAAAGTTATGAGGACAGGTTGCATAAACTAGGTTTGTATTCCCTTGACTATAGAAGATTAAGGGTTGATCTAATTGAGGTGTTTACGTTGATTAAAGGAGTTAATGGTGTAGATAGAGAGAAACTATTTCCTCTGTGGGGGAGTCCAGAACAAGGGGGCATGACCTTAAAATTAGAACTAGGCCGTTCAAGGGTGATGTCAGGAAAGACTTCTTTATACAAAGGCTCGTGAAAATGTGGAACTCTCTCACCCAAAAAGGGTGTCAATTGAAAATTTCAAACCTGAGATCGATAGATTTTGTTAGGAAAGGCTATTAGGGGTTACGGAACCAAGGTGGATAGACGGAGTTAAGGTACAGATCAGCCATGATCTAACTGAATAACGGAGCAGGCTCGAAGGGCTGAATGGCCTACTCCTGTTCCTACGACAGTCCATTATTCCACCAACCCATCAAAGGAACTACTTGCCCCGTTTTCTTTAATGGAGGTTTTCTCTCCTGCCAAGTCTTTTGATTGTCTCTTTGTGGTTTGTAGTGCCAGCACTCTCACCTCTGAGTCAGAAGGCTCTGGGTTCAGGTCCCACTCCAGAGACTTCAGCACAAAATCTAGGCTGACATTCCCAGTGCAGTACTGAGGGAGTGCTGCACTGTCAGAAGTGCCGTCTTTCGGATGAGGCGTTAAATCGGGGCCCCATCTGCCCTCTCAGGTGGATGTAAAAGATCCCACAGCACTATTTCAAAGAAGAGCAGGGGAATTCTCCCTAGTGTCCTGGCCAATACTTAAGCCTCAACCAACATCAATAAAAAGAGATTATCTGGTCATTATCACATTGCTCTGACTAGGGACACTTTCTTAGCCTATAGATGGTGAGGCTAAATGGTACAGCACCACTCTAATGGGATCAGGTGATTTGGCACAGCTCAGGGACTGAATCCATATCCTCTCTAAAGAGAAACTATTTCCTCTGGTGGGGGAGTCCAGAAGAAGGGGGCATAACCTTAAAATTAGATCTAGGTCATTCAGGGGGGATGTCAGGAAGCACTTCTTCACACAAAGGGTGGTAGAAATCTGGAACTCTCTCCCCCAGAAAGCTGTTGATGCTGGGGTCAATTGAAAATTTCTAAAATGAGATTGATAGATTTTTGTTAGGCAAGAGTATTAAGGGTGATGGAACCAAGGCGGGTAGATGGAGTTAAGATACAGATCAGCCTCGATCTAATTGAATGGATGAGGAACAGGCTCGAGGGGCTGAATGGTCTACTCCTTTTCCTATGTTCCTTGTTCCTAACCAATTTTGTGATAATTCAAGATTCAATTAAACTTCCCTCTGTTGAACACTTGAACACTTTCCTGAGTTTGGGGATCCCATGTTTGTGGGCACCATTTTGGACTGGGCGGGCGTGAGCCAACTGCGCTCCCTGCAGGTAAAAGTCCAGTGGCCCTCACAGCAGACCTAAGACACGTTTAGTATTTATTGCAATGAATCCCCACTGCACAGCTTTAATTAACTCTCCCTCCAGCTTGTGCTGTCAATTGAACAACTTCAATTACTGCCTCCGCTTTTATTGAGTGTGCAGCTTTGTTTGTAATTCATATCTGTTTCACTGGGTCTATGAAGAGAAACATCAGATTCAAAGTGACTTCTATTTAATATGCAGAACATTACTTTCATGTCTGGTTCCCAGCACAACTTCGCTGTTACCACTTCATCTACATTGGACAAGCTTGTTTATAAATGGATGTTTTACACTTACTGACAGCAGCCATCGACCGATGTGCAGAGACTTTTAGCAACCTCCTATTCTCAGGTAATGATGTCACCCTACTAGCTGTTGCCAGCTAAGAAAGAAAGACTTGCAACGATATAGCACCTTGTCACGGCTCTCAGAAATATCTCAAAGCACTTCACATATAATTGATTACTTTTCAGGTGCAGTGATTGTTGTTACGAGGGCGAACATGGCAGCCGTTTTGCACACAGCAGGATCCCACAGACAGCAATAAGGTAAATGACAAGTTAATCCGTGTTCTTCGGTGCTGTTAGTTGAGGGACGAATGTTACTCAAGAGGGGGAAGATCAGTCCGTAGTCCCATTCCTGATCGCAAACCATGCTGGAAATTGCGCACGTGTAGATGTCAGATGAGTCAGGGCTTGGCATGTCCTCCTTGCGTTCAAAGAATAGCCACTTGGGTGTTGTATTAAGGGGCTGCCTTATCCGTGCGTGGATCAGCACCTTCAAGAGAAGGTAAGAGACATTTTTCTTCGCATTAATATGATATTTTCAATTGATCATAAAACAATCGTCGCTGAATCACAGGGTCGGGTGGTTTAATTCAATCGTTCAATGAAATAGCGTAATAGACTGAATGATGCAATAATTAGATCATGCAACTAGATGACAAATTTGTGGCAGGTAAATGATGGACACATTTCCCAGAATTACTACTTCAACAACAGCTTAGAAGCATAGAATCTTACAGCACAGAAGGAGGCCATTCGGCCCATCGTGCCTGTGCCGGCTCTTTGAAAGATCTATCCAATTAGTCCCACTTCCCCTGTTCTTTCCCCATAGCCCTGCAAATTTTGTCCCCTTCAAGTATTTATCCAATTCCCTTTTGAAAGTCATTATTGAATCTGCTTCCACCACCCTTTCAGGCAGTGCATTCCAGATCAGAACAACTCGCTGCGTAAATAAAATTTCTCCTCAACCCTCCATCTGGTTCTTTTGCCACTTATCTACATTTACATTTAATGCAGTAGAATGTCCCAAGGTGCTCAGGCCCAAGCAAAGGTGGGAAGGAGGTTTGGAGAGGCGGCTGAAGGTGATGTTGAAGAGGTAGATTTTAAGGAGGTTTTGGTAGGTGGGGGAGGTACAGCGAATGGGGTTTATGGAGGTTAGGTGGCTCGAGGCTCTTACCATCAACGGTAGAGCGGAAAGAATTGGAAGAGAGAGGGTGCGTGAGTGGATGTGGGCTGGAGGAGGTTGCTGGAGTAGGGCAAGCTGCTTTGGGATGCCCGTTTGGTGTCCGCTGCTCGCCTGTCAAATGCAAATGAGGCCATGGCCTCAAAATGAAGGCTGCCTCTTCGCTGCAGGTGGAGGCAGATGGCGGGCGTATTCCGTCAATTGGCCGCCCAAGAGTCAAAGCGACCCCATTGTCTAGGCTCATGGTGAGCTATCAGAGGACGACAAGAACCTCAGCATCCCAACAAGAGTCACTACCGTGAGAAAGGAGGAAGAAAACTGGGCCAGAAAAGGGAAGCATCAATTAATGTTAGATTATATCTGAGCACCACAAGTGTGAGCAAATTGTGGAGTTGGATGTTCTGACACAGACACAATGGGCTGAATGGCCTCCTTCTGTGCTGTGTGATTCTATTTATAGAGCGCCTTTAATGTAGAAAACCGACCCAAGTCTTTTTACACAGCGAGTGGTTATGATCCGGAGTGCACTGCCCGAGGGGGTGGTGGAGGCAGATTCAATCTCGGCCTTCAAAAGGGAACTGGTTAAGTATTTGAAACGAAAAAATGTGCAGGGCTACGGGAACAGGGCAGGGCAGTGGGACTAGCTGGATTGCTCTTGCAGAGAGCCGGCGTGGACTCGATGGGCCGAATGGCCTCCTTCCGTACTGTAACCTTCTATGATTCTATGAAGTCACTTCACAAGAGGCATAATCAGGCAAAAGTGGACGCCAAGCCAAAATCAGGAGGTCTTGGTCAAAGGAGGAGAGGGAGGTGGTAAGGCAGAGGGGCAAAGGCACAGCCACCAATGGTGGGCAAAGGGAGGGAGGGAAGGGAAGGATTGGTAGTTCTGAAGCTAAAGTAAGGTGGTGCAGAGAGTAAGTGAGATGCAAAGGGGAGTCTTTCCTTAGCAATTTCGGTGAGGTCGTCCTGGGAGTAATGCTTGTGGCATTTATTAGTTCTGCCACCTCTCTGCGTTGCTGGTAAGAAATGTTCCTGGGTACCTGGTGCTCCTCACAGGGGAAGAGGACCTCGTCCCTCCTGCTCACTTGCTCAATTAGCACCTCCATAGGACCATCTAAAAAATCTGGGGCCCGACTGCAGTCATCTTGCCAGCAGATTCTGAAAAGCCAGTGCCAGTCACCAGCAAGTGGAAAGTGGACCTCCCCTTTAAAAGGTGCAGGCTACCTTTAAATAGTGGCAGCCCAGTTGAATTTCCCAGCCTCCCAATCGGCGAGCTGCCTTTATTATAATGAGGCCTGATCACAAAAAATGGCTCGGGGCTGCCTGCCGACATCATCAGGCGGTACCCCCGCCCAACTCCTGCCAGATTTACGCCACTATACAACAACAAACAAACAAACAAACAAACAACAACAACTCCCATTTATATAGCAACCTTTAATGTAGTAAAACATCCCAAGGCGCTTTGCAGGAGCGATTCTCAAATAGAAAATTGACACCGAGCCACACAAAGAGACATTAGGGCAGCTGACCAAAAGCTTGGTCGAAGAGGCAGGTTTTAAGGAGTGGCTTAAAGGAGGGTAGAGAGGAGGAGAGGTCCAGGGAGGGAATTCGAGAGCTTAGGGCCTAGGCAGCTGAAGGCACGGCCGCCAATGGTGGAGCGATGAAAATTGGGGACACGCAAGAGGCCAGAATTGGAGGAGCGCAGAGTTGATCGCCCCCAAGGACTTCCAGGTGAAAGTACAATACTTTGATATCATGCAGCCAGCGACTAACCAAATGTAGATCTGCCAAGACTTACCAAGACGGGTTGCCATAAAGATCCATTTTTAGCGAGTCCTCCTGACAGTTTTAAATTTGGCGTCCAGCCGATTGCATAAAACCCCGGGCTTAACCAACAGTAGAAAAGTACCTTGATATAAATACTCCCCACATCACCAAATAATATTCTAGATGCAATTTATACCATGGAAGGATCGCTGGAGTTATTCATTCAGAACAAACTCATTAGTATGTTAACCCTTTGCTAATACTTTCTCATTTTTACCTGTAACACTGCCCATCAGGAAAAGAATGACATAAAATCACATCCTTCCGAGCCCCCTTCCAATTTATCATGTTTAACGGAAAGTGAATTAGTGCAATTTATTACAATTAATTTACAATAAGTCTCTTTACTAGAATCACATTACAAATGTATTACCGGATTATGTTTGAATCTCGTGGGTCATTTGCTGCCTGGGTTGCTAGCCAGAGAATAGGCTTGAGGAAACAATCTAACGCAATGGGATTGGTGGCCAGTACTAATATTACACTTGGTCGCTGTATATGTTTTGTTCTTCTGCGCGTCTCCAACTCCAACCATCATTCTTCCAGTTGGAAAGGTGGGCTGGACACTCAAGGACCTTCACTATAAAGTCAGGGCATGCTCTGAAAGGTCCTCCTTTTCTCCTTCCCTTGGAACTGCACCTTGACGCGGTAGGAAGGCTTGTGTGCACATTTTGGGAGGTTTCACTACGTTAATGGCGCTTTACAAATGCAAGTTGTAAAGTAGTGGAGTAAAGATCCCGGGATCAGTTAAGGAACAGCCGGATGGGACGAAAGGAGGAGTGGAGAGAGGGGGATTGTAGTTTTGTTCCAGATAGATGAGCTAGGAAGGGCTTGATGTCTAGTCTCATCCATATATAGAGTCATAGAGTCATAGAGTTATACAGCACGGATAGAGGCCCTTCGGCCCATCGTGTCCGCGCCGGCCATCAAGCCCTGTCTAATCTAATCCCATATTCCAGCATTTGGTCCGTAGCCTTGTATGCTATGGCATTTCAAGTGCTCATCCAAATGCTTCTTGAATGTTGTGAGGGTTCCTGCCTCCACAACCCTTTCAGGCAGTGAGTTCCAGACTCCAACCACCCTCTGGGTGAAAAAGTTCTTTCTCAAATCCCCTCTAAACCTCCCACCTTTTACCTTGAATCTATGCCCCCTTGTTATAGAACCCTCAACGAAGGGAAAAAGCTCCTTAGTATCCATCCTATCTGTGCCCCTCATAATTTTGTACACCTCAATCATGTCCCCCCTCAGCCTCCTCTGCTCCAAGGAAAACAAACCCAATCTTCCCAGTCTCTCTTCATAGCTGAAGCGCTCCAGCCCTGGTAACATCCTGGTGAATCTCCTCTGCACCCTCTCCAAAGCGATCACATCCTTCTTGTAGTGTGGCGACCAGAACTGCACACAGTACTCCAGCTGTGGCCTAACCAGTGTTTTATACAGCTCCATCATAACCTCCTTGCTCTTATATTCTATGCCTCGGCTAATAAAGGCAAGTATCCCATATGCCTTCTTTACCACCTTATCTACCTGTTCCGCCGCCTTCAGGGATCTGTGAACTTGCACACCAAGATCCCTCTGACCCTCTGTCTTGCCTAGGGTCCTCCCATTCATTGTGTATTCCCTTGCCTTGTTAGTCCCTCCAAAGTGCATCACCTCGCACTTTTCCGGGTTAAATTCCATTTGCCACTGTTCCGCCCATCTGACCAACCCATCTATATCGTCCTGCAGACAGAGGCTATCCTCCTCGCTATTTACCACCCTACCAATTTTTGTATCATCAGCGAACTTACTGATCATACCTTTTACATTCATATCCAAGTCGTTAATGTAGACCACAAACAGCAAGGGACCCAGCACCGATCCCTGTGGTACCCCACTGGCCACAGGCTTCCAGTCACAAAAACAACCTTCGACCATCACCCTCTGCCTTCTGCCACTAAGCCAGTTTTGTATCCAAAGTGCCAAGGCACCCTGGATTCCATGGGCTCGTACCTTCTTGACCAGTCTCCTGTGCGGTCAAGAAGGTATGAGCAGGACAACCTCCGCATACATGTGACTATCCAAACTCCAATAAATTCCAGAGTTTAGGAACTTTTCTCATGGAAACATGATTGTTTGTCCTATGAGGGTCCTATTTGACCCGGAGCTGAGCTTCCGACCCCAAACCCGCTCCATCACTAAGTTTGCCTATCACCAACTCCGTAACATCGCCCACCTCCAACCCTGTCTTGGCTCATCTGCTGCTGAAACCCTCATCCATGCCTTTGTTATCTCTAAACTCGACTATTCCAATGCTCTTCTGGCCGGCCTCCCAACTTGCACCCTCAACTTGAGCTCATCCAAAACTCTGCTGCCCGTATCCTAACTTGCACCAAGTCCCGTTCACCCATCACCCCTGTGCTCAATGACCTACACTAGCTCCCGGCCTCGGCAATGCCTCGATTTTAAAATTCTCATCCTTGTTTTCAAATCCCTCCATGGCCTCGTCTCTGTAACCTCCTCCAGCCCTACAACCCTCCGAGATCTCTGCGCTCCTCCAATTCTGACCTCTTGCACATCCCTGATTTTCATTGCTCCACCATTGGCGGCCATGCCTTCAGCTGCCTAGGCCCTAAGCTCTGGAATTCCCTCCCTAAACCTTTCCGCCTCTCCACCTCTCTCTCCTCCTTTAAGAAGCTCCTTAAAACCCACCTCTTTGACAAAGCATTTGGTCACCGTTCGAAAGCGCTCGTGTGAAGCACCTTGGGACATTTTACTACGTTATTGGCGCTATATAAATGCAAATGTTGTTCACGTACAGAATTCGTCAAATGGAAAATTCTGGAAACTTTTCAGGAGCACAGCATTTTGTGGATCCTTAAATTTCAGAAAAAATAGGAAAACAATTGAGAGTGAATGAAGATTTCCTCATCACAAGGTTATCCTAGGAATTTGCTTCCACTCAGTTTAAGTGAATACAGTGGAATGTCCATTATCCAGACTCCAATTATCCAGCTTATTGGTTTTCCACCAGAATTCTTGTGAGACAAACTTTGAGTGCGGTGTTGAAACTAATAATGTTCCATCATTTATGTGTTGCCCTTGTCTTCATTCCCATGTCTAAGTATTGCTCCAGTGTGCGTGTAAGAGCAAAACTTTTGGGATTCTCAACCATCTGCCAACTTCCATTATCCAGTAGGGGGAGGGGAAGGAAATGGGGGAGGAGGGGTGTGACGAGATGGAGAGAACCTACCTTATGGCAGATGCTGGAGGTTTCTGCAAACATATACGTCTGCTAATGAACAGATTTGTTGAAACCCTAAGCCATTTTCTCTCCAGGACGATTGTATCTTCCAGAATGCCCATTGTACTTCGCACAGAGCCCACACCATCAACAGCCACACTTTGTACAAGCAATTCTACCCTGTCTTAGTGGAGCTGATGGAGAGAGATTCCAGTCTCCAAAGGCCTTGGAGGGAGTGCAGCGTAGGTTTACTTGAATGATACCCGGACTTCAAGGGTTAAGTTACGAGGAGAGATTACACAAATTGGGGTTGTATTCTCCAGAGTTTCGAAGGTTAAGGGGTGATCTGATTGAAGTTTATAAGATATTAAGGAGAACAGATAGGGTGGATAGAGAGAAACTATTCCCGCTGGTTGGGGATTTTAGGAGTAGGGGGAACAGTCTAAAAATTAGAGCCAGACCTTTCAGGAGCGAGATTAGAAAACATTTCTACACACAAAGGGTTGTAGAAGTTTGGAACTCTCTTCCGCAAATGGCAATTGATACTAGCTCAATTGCTAAATTTAAATGTGAGATAGATAGCTTTTTGGCAACCAAAGGTATTAAGGGATATGGGCCAAAGGCAGGTATATGGAGTTAGATCACAGATCAGCCATGATCTTATCAAATGGCGGAGCAGGCACGAGGGGCTGAATGGCCTACTCCTGTTCCTATGTTCCTATGCGTAATCAAGCCCACCTCACTTATGACAACTGCTGGCTTGGCTCAGTTGGTAGCACTCTCACTTCTGAGTCAGTGGGTTGATGGTTCAAATTTCATACCAGGGCTTAAGTTCATAATCTAGGTTGATGCTTTGGTGCAGTTCTGCATTAAACTGATGGACATGCACAATCTCACAACACAAGATGAAGTAGAGTAGGTGCTTCTCCTGGTGTCCCAGTCAACACTCATCAGCTGGTGTTGGTTGAGGGAGGAATGTTATTCATGGGATCGTGAATACTCTGTGCAAATTGGCTGCCCTGTTTGCCTATTTAATATCAAAACAGTGACTGTGTTTCGAAAGTAATTCATGGTATGTGGGATGTCATTATGTCTTAAGGTGCTGTATAAATGCAAGTCTCTCTATCAGAGATCCATTAAACTGTGGGGTCTATGATCCTATCAGCCCTTTAATGGGTCTTTTGTAGTAATAGAACCACTGCATCTTTTATCACCAACGTAGAAATGTAAATGTTATTTAATCCCACTGTTGATCACTGTTATGGGTCTTGCAAACTCCCTGTCCTTTCATCCCAAACAGCATGCATTTGTGTAAGGGATACGGGAGCTAGTTGCACCATTATAAATGCAGGGAGCCTGTTAAAGGAGGTCAGTCTCCTGTAATGTTCCCTTATGCTGATCTTAGATAGAATTACCTAGAATTTACAGCACAGAAACAGGCCATTCGGCCCAACTGGTCTATGCCAGTGATTATGCTCCACACGAGCCTCCTCCCAACCTACTTCATCTAATCCCTTCAACATATCATTCTATTCCATTCTCCTTCATGTAGTTATCTAGCTTCCTCTTAAATGTATCTATGCTGGTCGCCTCAACTACTCCTTGTGGTAGCGAGTCCCACATTCTAACCACACTCTGGGTAAAGAAGTTTCTCCTGAATTCCCTATTGGATTTATTAGCGACTATCTTATATTTATAGCCCCTAGTTTTGGACTCCCCCACAAGTGGAAACATCTTCTCTATATCTATTCTATCACTCCCTTTCATAATTTTAAAGATATTAAGTCATCCCCTCAGTCTTCTCTTTTCTAGAGAAAAGAGCCCCAGCCTGTTCAATCTTTCCTGATAGGTATAACCTCTCAGTTCTGGGATTATCCTTGATCATTTCACAAATCTGCCAAACAATCAAATCACTGAGACAATCTTTGGATATCATCCAGCACTTTTCACCTCTTCTCAAAATAAAGAGCCCTATTCATTGACTGTTAAACCCATTAACTGCCCCTATGTGATAGAGTCACCACCTATTGTTCTACCTCCTCTCCTCATTCTTCATTCATATTAAAGCCTCTCAATTATCTCCCAGTTTCCAAGTCTGATGGAGAGCCTGCACCTGTAACATTAACATGCTCTCCCCACCCACCCTCCCCTCTTTCAAATGCTGACTGTATTCTCCGTTTTAATTCCGGATTTCTGATATTTGTAGTCTTTCTTTCCATCGGAACAAAATCAGAAACGCAGTGTGAAGCTGTTAACATATCCGTTCCTGTTAAATTTACACCAAGCAATTGCAGGGCAGGCCTGTTAATACTGGGAACTCCTTGTAATTAAATAGCAGAATACCCAGTGTTGCCATAAATGTTTAAGATCACCTCTCCCCCTCCCATAAAACCAATGACGAAACATTAAACTGATGTCGAATTAATCTCATTTTATGTTGCCCAACAGATTGCAGTGATGAACATGTCACATATATTTGCATTTCTGGCTAATTTAGATTCTAATATTACATGGAATGTCATCCCATACCCAAGATATATGTAGGGGGTCTTGAAGACCATCTGGAGGCTTCAGCATTCTCCCCCACTCCCATTGCCATTCCCACCTATCTCCCAGCTTTCTGCTGCTGATGGTGGCACTGGGGGAATTCTCATAATAAGAAGAAATATTTGCATTTATATTGCATCTTATTACATCTGCCAGAAGCATCATGAAGTGCTTCCCAATGTGGTGAATCACTGGGCAAGCATAACATTCCTCCTGCACACAGTAAAACATTGGAGCAACAAGGAGATGAATGAGCAGTTTTGGATGGTTGGGTGGTGTTGGGTGAGGGTGGAATGTGAATCAGGACTCGGGGAGATCTCCCCTGCCCCTCCCACTCTTCTTTGAACCGTGCCCTGTGATCATTCATATCCATTTGAAAGAAATGAAATGGAAAGAACTTGCATTTATATAGCGCCTTTCACCACCTCAGGACGTCCCAAAGCGCTTTACAGCCAATGGAGTATTTTTGAAGTGTAGTCACTGTTGTAATGTAATTTGCGCACAGCAAGATCCCACAAACAGCAATGTGATACTGATCAGATAATCTGTTTTTAGTGATGTTGGTTGAGGGCTAAATATTGGGCAGGACACCGGGGACAACTCCTCTGCTCTTCTTCAAAATAGCGCCTTGGGATCTTTCACATCCACCTGAGAGGGCAGACGGGGCCTTGGTTTAACGTCTCATCTGAAGGACGGCACCTCCGACACTGCAGCACTCCCTCAGTACTGCATTGAAGATAATCTGATACAACAACAATAACTTGCATTTATATAGCACCTTTAACGTAGTAAAACGGCCCAAGGTGCTTCACACGGGCAATTATCAAACAAAATTTGACACCGAGGCACATAAGGAAACTTAAGGACAGGTGACCAAAAGCTTGGTCAAAGAGGTGGGTTTTAAGAAGCGTCTTAAAGGGGGAGAGCGAGGTATTGAGGCAGAGAGGTTTAGGGAGGGAATTCCAGAGCTTAGGGCCTAGGCAGCTGAAGGCACGGCCACCAATGGTGGAGCGATGGAAATCGGAGATGTGCAAGAGGCCAGAATTGGAGGAGCGCAGAGATCTCGGAGGGTTGTAGGGCTGGAGTCGGTTACAGAGATAGGGAGGGGGCGAGGCCATGAAGGGATTTGAAGACAGGGATGAGAATTTTAAAATCAAGGGGCTCTCTCAGTGCTGCACTGGACTGTCAGGGTGGATGATGTGTTCAACGTCTGGAGTGGGGCTGGAACCAGTGACTCTTTGATCCAGAGGGACAAGTGCTATCAACTGAGCCAAGGTGGCCCGAGCAGGTGAATGCATGTTAGAAGAAATTATCTGACAGTAGTTGATATTTTAGATTTGCACCTATTCTAAAAGCAAAAACTATTGCATATGGATGAGTACAGGTCAGCTGCCTCTAGGTAGAAGCAATTGTCCTTTAGTCAGCCATCTGGACGTTCTTTGTGTGCAAGCCTAGACAGTGAGTGTTAGCAGGCTATCTGACTGTGGGTTGGCATCAAAGCTGGGCTCGACCCTCTCCTTACCTTTGCACTGTGTAGCAGGGGTCACCTTCTTAGCCTAGGGATGCTGAGGCCAAAAGGTACAGCACCACCAACACCCTGATGGGATCAGGTGATTCATCACAGGCCAGGGACTGAATCCATATCCGCTCCATCAGTAAAAACGTCTACTTCCACCTCCGTAATATCCCCTTTCTCTGTCCCTGCCTCAGCCCATCTGCTGCTGAAACTCTCATCCGTGTTTTTGTTACTTTCAGACTCGACGATTCCAATGCTCTCCTGGCCGGCCTCCCACCCATCCACCATCCATAAACTTCAGCTCATCCAAAGCTCTGCTGCCCGTATCCTAACTTGCACCAAGACTCACTCACCCATCGCCCCTATGCTTGCTGACCTACATTGGCTCTCGGTTCGCCAAAGCTTCAATTTTAAAATTCTTATCCTTGTTTTCAAATCCCTTCTTGGCCTCACTCCTCCCAAGCCCTACAACCCTCCGAGAATTCTGTGTTCCTGCAACTCTAGCCTCTTGCGCATCCCCGATTTTCATCGCTCCACCATTGGCGGCCGTGCCTTCAGCCGTCTAGACCCTAAGCTCTGGAATTCCCTCCCTAAACCTCTCCGCTTCTCAACTCTTTCTCCTCCTTTAAGAGGCTGCTTAAAACCTACCTCTTTGACCAAACGTTTGGTCACCTGTCCTAAAGTTTCCTTCTGATTACGTCCTGTGAAGGGCCTTGGGATGTTTTAATGTGTTAGAGGCGTTATATAAATGCAAATTGTTGAACCTGGGTCCTTACCATTCCATATAAATTAGTACTACACCAGGCACGTGCAACTTTCAACTAAACCACCAGGGGTCTTTAAATGTAAGGATAAGTCATACTCAAGGGAGAGCTTCACTGTCACTTTGCTCTGAGATACCAGAGTCCTGTTGCAGAAGGATAAAGATGAAGGAGTGATCAAAAGAAAGAGCTGTGAAAGATTTCATCGAAAAGGCGAAAGGTAAAGATCCTGCTTCCCGTTCAATCCGATGCTCTGCTTTAATGTAAAACATAGAACAGAATCAGAGAATCTGACAGCACAGAAGGTCATTTGGTCCCGTCTCTTTGAAAGAGCTACCCAATTAGACCCACTCCTTTGCTCTTTCCCCATAGCCCTGAAAATTTTTTTCCCCTTCAAGTATTTATCTAATTCCCTTTTGAAAGTTACTATTGAATCTGCTTCCACCGCCCTTTCAGGCAGCGCATTCCAGATCAGAACAACTCGCTGCGTTAAAAAAAATGTTTCCCTCATGTCGCCCTCTGGTTCTTTTGCCAATTGTCTTAAATCTGTGTCCTCTGGTTACCCACCCTCCTGCCAGTGGAATCAGTTTATCCTTATTTACTCTATCAAAACCCTTTCACAGCTCTTGCTCTCGATGACTTCCTCGCCTTTGTCCTTCTGCAGCAGCAGCAACCATTCCCTCAGCACCTTGATGAGCATGCACATCAACGTGCGTTGATATCAACACCAATCCCGATCTGCAATCTGTAACAATCCTTTTTTTTTAACATTTAGGCAGTTTCAGGTGCAATTAACTCACATTGCAAATTGTGGAACATAGGAACATAGGAACAGGAGTGGGCCATTCAGCCCCTCGTGCCTGCTCCGCCATTTGATAAGATCATGGCTGATCTGTGATCTCGCTCCATATACCTGCCTTTGGCCCATATCCCTTAATACCTTTGGTTGCCAAAAAGCTATCTATCTCAGATTTAAATTTAGCAATTGAGCTGGCATCAATTGCCGTTTGCAATTGTGCTCAACATTTTTTTTCCCCTGGTGAAATCTGTCCAGTGTTACCAAATCTCCTTATTTCCAGCCACCCACATGTGGCCAGCTGTAATGAGCTTGCAGCTGTTTCCCCCGGCGGAGTGAGACTCGGTGACAGCTTCGACTGGCAGCCATTGGAAAACAGGGATGGGAGCGCCCTCTGCAGGCTGTCGGGCCGAACAGCAGCCAACCAGAAACAGAAAGGAGACGAAGACCTTGCATTTTTATGGTGCCTTTGACGACCTCAGGACGCCCCAAAGTGCTTTGCGGCTGAATAGCGTAGAGGCATTTAAGGGGAAGCTAGATAAGTACACGAGGGATAAAGGAATAGAAGGGTATACTGATAGGGTTAGATGAAGCGGGGAGGGAGGAGGTTCGTGTGGAGCATAAATATCGGTATGAATGGCTGAATGACCTGTTTCTGTGCTGTAGTTTCGATATAACTCGATGTAATGACTTTTTTTTGAAGTGTACTCACTGTTGCAATGGAGGAAACATGGCCGACAAATTGCGTAAAGCAAGGTCCCATAAACAGCGACGAGATAATGGCCAGATAATCTGTTTTTCTAAATGATGTTGGCTGTGGGATGAACATCGGCCAGGACATCAGGGAGAACTCCCCGAGCTCGTCTTCAAAATAGTGCCCTATCTCTGCAGCCACCTCCAGCCCTACGAGAACTCTGCGTTCTTCCAACTCCGGCCTCTTGTGCATCCCTGATATCCTTCGCCCCATCGTTGGCCTATCTTCGGCCTTCTAGGCCCGATCAGCTCTGGAAATCCCTCCCTAAACCTCGCCACCTCTCTCTCCTCCTTTAAGTCGCTCCTTAAAACCGATTTCTCTGACCAAGCTTTTTCGGTCACCTGTCCTAATATCCCCTTATGTGGCCCGATTTCAAATTTTGCCTGAAAGCGCTCCTGGGACGCTTTCACTATATTAAAGGCGCTATATAAATTCAAGTTGTTGTTGTTATATCGTCAATATAATGCGCTAGCATCATGAATGGTTAAAAAGTAAGTTAAAGACCAAACATATGCCATAGGTTAAACTTGTTCCCCTGATCACTTAGTGGATGAAGTGCATTGCATGCGTGGCACTTGGCCTAACAGGTTACGAAAGCCCGAACTCTGACCTGTTCACAGTAAGCTGACCTCAGTCATGGCAGCAGAAAGGGCACAGATAAAATATCAGTGAGGGTTTGTACTCCTGATCACTACCCAGTGACCACCCCCCGGTCCTTGCTGGAAAGTTCCCAGGCGAGGATGTCGGCTAAGGGCAGCATTGGGCTTGGGTGTGATGCCATCCTTAGCAGAATAGCCTGCAAGCAGCTATTCGAACACGGACGCCCTGTCGAGGGTGGGCAGTTGGATGAGGTACGAGTGGGCTACCAGCGCCCGTGGAACTGCACCCCAACATGGAGCCAGCACTTATAGATGAAAAGAGGAAGAAAGGGAAGAAAATTAGAAGAGACCGGAGTGGAACTGTGCAGAAACAGTTTAATACCAAAGGTATTCAGGGATATGGGCCAAAGGCAGGTATATGGAGTTAGATCACAGATCAGCCATGATCTTATCAAATGGCGGAGCAGGGACGAGGGGCTGAATGGCCTACTCCTGTTCCTATGTTCCTATGTTCCTAACCTGGTAGCATTACCTAACCGAATAATGACCAGAACAGGCTGCGGTTATGGTAGTGAGGGTTAAATTTCGTGGGCTTCACTTCTGGCAAGGAGCCTCGCTCGAAGAAATGAATCACCAGAAAATCAGGAGTGACGCAAATCAGGCCCATGACTTTCCAATCTGCGATTTTTTTTTTATTCGTTCGTGGCAAGGCCAGCATTTATTGTCCATCTCTAATTTCCCTTGAGAAGGTGGTGGTGAGCCGCCTTCTTGAACTGCTGTAGTCCGTGTGGTGAAGGTTCTCCCACAGTGCTGTTGGGTAGGAAGTTCCAGGATTTTGACCCAGTGACGATGAAGGAACGGCGATATATTTCCAAGTCGGGATGCTGTGTGACTTGGAGGGGAACGTGCAGGTGGTGTTGTTCCCATGTACCTGCTGCTCTTGTCCTTCTAGGTGGTAGAGGTCGCGGGTTTGGGAGGTGCTGTCTAAGAAGCCTTGGCGAGTTGCTGCAGTGCATCCTGTGGATGGTACACACTGCAGCCACGGTGCGCTGGTGGTGAAGGGAGTGAATGTTTAGGGTGGTGGATGGGGTGCCAATCAAGCGGGCTGCTTTATTCTGGATGGTGTCGAGCTTCTTGAGTGTTGGAGCTGCACTCATCCAGGCAAGTGTAGAGCATTCCATCACACTCCTGACTTGTGCCTTGTAGATGGTGGAAAGGCTTTGGGGAGTCAGGAGTTGAGTCACTCGCCGCAGAATACCCAGCCTCTGACCTGCTCTTGTAGCCACCGTATTTATGTGACTGGTCCAGTTAAGTTTCTGGTCAATGGTGACCCCCAGGATATTGATGGCGGGGGTTTCGGCGATGGTAATGCCGTTGAATGTCAAGGGGAGGTGGTTAGACTCTCTCTTGTTGGAGTTGGTCTGGGCCTCAAGGCCGTCGTGGAGCCTGTGAAATTGACCCTATAATCTGCACGTAAACATTTGATATCTGCACATGCAATACTGTAGGAGAAACTCTCAATGGTGAAATTGACTTTCTTCAAGAATTGCGGCTAATCATACAATATGGCAATGCAGATAAATTCTGATGGAGAACAAGCCATTAGGTAGGGAATGAGTTCAGGAGGCTGTGCTTTCTCCTCTCACTCTGATAAAGCCAATTCTGCTTCCAACGGGATAGAGCCACCTGAATTAATGGGATTCAGTGAGACTGTGATTACCGATAATAATTGCTTCTGAAACGGTTATCATACTGTCAGAGAATTGTATTATGCAATCCCCAGCTAATAGACACAGCCTCCATCTGGTGGAATTGTTATAGCAGGTGCACACAGTGCCTCAGCTCTGCTCAGACTAACTGCCTGGGAGAGTGGAGAGAAAATCAAGAAATCACATTCATTTGATGCCTTATCATGTCTCTCAAAATGTCCGAAATGTATGGTGTACACCTTGGCTCAGTGGTAGCACTCTCGCCTCTCAGTCAGAAGGTTATGGGGTTCAAGTTGAACACATAACGCAGGCTGACACTCCCGTGCAGTGCCAAGGGAGCGCTGCACAGTCGGAGGTGTCTTTTGGATGAGATATTAAACCGAGGTCCCATCTGCCCTCTCAGGCGGACGTAAGTGATCCCATGGCAACCACCCGGTCCAGATGGGATGCACCCTAGGTTACTGAGGGACGTAAGGGTGGAAATTGCAGAGGCTCTGGCCACAATCTTCCAATCCTCCTTAAATATGGGGATGGTGCCAGAGGACTGGAGGATTGCAAATATTACACCCCTGTTCACAAAAGGGAAGAGGGATAAACCCGGCCATTCCGGGCCAGTCAGCCTAACGTCGGCGGTGGGGGAACTTTTAGAGACAATAATCCGGGACAAAATGAATTGTCACTTGGAAAAGCATGGGCTAATAAATGAAAGTCAGCACGGATTTGTTAAAGGAAAATTGTGTTTGACTAACTTGATGTTGTGTACACGGACTTTCAAAAGGCATTTGATAAAGTACCACTTAATAGACTTGTTAACAAAATTAACACCCATGGGATTAAAGGGACAGTGGCAGCGTGGATACAAAATTGGCCAGGGGACAGAAATCAGAGAGCAGTTTTGAACGGTTGTTTCTCAGACTGGAGCGAAGTATACAGTGGTGTTCCCCAGGGGTCGGTATTAGGAGCACTGCTCTTTCTGATATAATGTGGAGATGCCGGTGATGGACTGGGGTTGACAAATGTAAGGAATCTTACAACACCAGGTTATAGTCCAACTGTTTTATTTGAAAATCATAAGCTTTCGGAGGCTCTCTCCTTCGTCAGGTGAGTGTGGGATTCGGATTCCATGGAAGGTTGCCGCATTTATAGTCAGAGAACAATACCTGGTGATTACAGATAATCTTTCCAACTGCCCGTTGTCAAGGCAATCAAAGTGTTCAGACAGTGAGATGTTACCTACAGGACTACCGAATAGACAAACGGCCAGAACAAAAGACAGACAGAGAGAGAGAGAGAAACATCCGAAAGGACGAGAAAGACAGAGAATGACCCGTTGTATTAAAAACAGATAACTTTTTTTCGCTGGTGGGGTTACGTGTAGCGTGACATGAACCCAAGATCCCGGTTGAGGCTGTCCTCATGGGTGCGGAACTTGGCTACCAATTTCTGCTCGACGATTTTGCGTTGTCGTGTGTCTCGAAGGCCGCCTTGGAGAACGCTTACCTGAAGATCGGTGGCTGAATGTCCTTGACTGCTGACGTGTTCCCCGACTGGGAGGGAACCCTCCTGTCTGGCGATTGTTGCGCGGTGTCCGTTCATACGTTGTCGCAGTGTCTGCATGGTCTCGCCAATGTACCATGCTCCGGGGCATCCTTTCCTGCAACGTGTGAGGTAGACAACGTTGGCCGAGTCACAGGAGTATGAACCATGTACCTGGTGGGTGGTGTCCTCTCGTGTGATGGTGGTATCTGTGTTGATGATCTGGCATGTCTTGCAGAGGTTGCCATGGCAGGGTTGTGTGGTGTCGTGGACGCTGTTCTCCTGAAAGCTGGGTAATTTGCTGCTAGCAATGGTCTGTTTGAGGTTGGGTGGCTGTTTGAAGGGGAGTAGTGGAGGTGTGGGGATGGCCATAGCGAGGTGTTCGTCATCATCGATGACATGTTGAAGGCTGCGGAGAACATGGCGTAGTTTCTCCGCTCTGGGGAAGTACTGGACGACGAAGGGTACTCTGTTGGTTGCGTCTCGTGTTAGTCTTCTGAGGAGGTCTATGCAATTTTTCGCTGTGGCCCGTCGGAACTGTCGATCGACGAGTCGAGCATCATATCCCGTTCTTACGAGGGCGTCTTTCAGCGTCTGTAGGTGTCCATCGCGTTCCTCCTCGTCTGAGCAGACCCTGTGTATTCGCAGGGCCTGTCCATAGGGGATGGCCTCTTTGACGTGGTTAGGGTGGGAGCTGGAAAAGTGGAGCACCATGAGGTTGTCCGTGGGCTTGCGGTAGAGTGAGGTGCTGAGGTGCCCGTCTTTGATGGAGATTCGTGTGTCCAAGAAAGAAACCGATTCTGAGGAGTAGTCCATGGTGAGCTTAATGGTGGGATGGAACTTGTTGATGTTATCGTGTAGTCTCTTCAGTGATTCTTCGCCATGGGTCCATAGGAAGAAAATGTCGTCAATGTATCTGGTGTATAGCGTTGGTTGGAGGTCCTATGCAGTGAAGAAGTCCTGCTCGAACTAGTGCATGAAAATGTTGGTGTATTGGGGTGCAAGTTTGGTCCCCATGGCTGTTCCGTGTGTTTGGGTTAAAGATCTGGTTGTCGAAGGTGAAGACATTGTGATCCAGGATGAAGCGGATGAGTTGTAGGATGGTGTCTGGAGATTGGCTGTTGTTGGTGTTGAGTACTGAGGCTGTTGCAGCGATGCCGTCATCGTGGGGGATACTGGTGTAGAGTGCCGAGACGTCCATCGTGGTGAGAAGTGTTCCTGGTTCAACTGGTCCGTGGGTGCTGAGTTTTTGTAGGAAGTCTGTAGTGTCGCGACAGAAGCTGGGGGTTCCCTGTACGATGGGTTTCAGGATGCCCTCGACGTATCCAGAGAGGTTCTCACACAGGGTTCCGTTGCCTGATACGATAGGACGTCCGGGTGTGTTGGCTTTGTGTATCTTTGGGAGGCAGTAGAAGTCTCCCACGTGGGGTGTATGTGGGATGAGAGTGCGTAGGATGCTTTGAAGGTCTGGATCGAAGGTCTTGATCAGTTTATTGAGCTGGTGGGTGTGTTCCTTGGTCGGATCTGCGGGAAACCGTCTGTAGTGTTCCTGGTTGTCCAGTTGTCAGTATGCTCAGACGAGGAGGAACGCGATGGACACCTACAGACGCTGAAAGACGCCCTCGTAAGAACGGGATATGACGCTCGATCCGTTGATCGACAGTTCCGACGGGCCACAGCGAAAAATCGCATAGATCTCCTCAGAAGACTAACACGGGACGCAACCAACAGAGTACCCTTCGTCGTCCAGTACTTCCCCGGAGCGGAGAAACTACGCCATGTTCTCCGCAGCCTTCAACATGTCATCGATGACGACGAGCACCTCGCTAAGGCCATCCCCACACCTCCACTACTCGCCTTCAAACAGCCACCCAATCTCAAACAGACCATCGTTCGCAGCAAATTACCCAGCTTTCAGGAGAACAGCGTCCACAACACCACACAACCCTGCCACGGCAACCTCTGCAAGACATGCCAAATCATCGACACAGATACCACCCATCACACGAGAGGACACCACCCACCAGGTACATGGTTCATACTCCTGTGACTCGGCCAACGTTGTCTACCTCACACGTTGCAGGAAAGGATGCCCCGGTACATTGGCGAGACCATGCAGACACTGCGACAACGGATGAACGGACACCGCGCAACAATCGCCAGACAGGAGGGTTCCCTCCCAGTCGGGGAACACTTCAGCAGTCAAGGACATTCAGCCACCGATCTTCGGGTAAGCGTTCTCCAAGGCGGCCTTCGAGACACACGACAACGCAAAATCGTCGAGCAGAAATTGATAGCCAAGTTCCCCACCCATGAGGACGGCCTCAACCGGGATCTTGGGTTCATGTCACGCTACACGTAACCCCACCAGCGAAAAAAAGTTATCTGTTTTTAATACAACGGGTCATTCTCTGTCTTTCTCGTCCTTTCGGATGTTTCTATCTCTCTCTCTGTCTGTCTTTTGTTCTGGCCGTTTGTGTATTCGGTAGTCCTGTAGGTAACATCTCTCTGTCTGAACACTTTGATTGCCTTGACAACGGGCAGTTGGAAAGATTATCTGTAATCACCAGGTATTGTTCTCTGACTATAAATGCGGCAACCTTCCATGGAATCCGAATCCCACACTCACCTGACGAAGGAGAAAGCCTCCGAAAGCTTGTGATTTTCAAATAAAAGAGTTGGGCTATAACCTGGTGTTGTAAGATTCCTTACATCTTTCTGATATATATTAATGATCTAGACTTGGGTATAGAGGATATAATTTCAAAGTTTGCAGATGTCACGAAACTCAGAAATGTAATAAACAATGTGGAGGATAGTAACAGACTTCATGAGGAGATAGTCAGACTGGTGAAATGGGCAGACACATGGACAGATGAAATTTAACGCAGAGAAGTGTGAATTGATGTATTTTGGTAGGAAAAATGAGGAGAGGCAATATAAACTAAATGGTACAATTTTAATGGGGTGCAGGAACAGGGAGATCTGGGAATGCACATACACAAATCTTTGAAGGTGGCAGGACAAGTTGAGGAGGCTGTTAAAAAAGCATATCGGATTCTGGTTTTTGATTAATAGAGGCATAGAGTACAAAAGCAAGGAAGTTATGCTAAACCTTTATAAAACACTGGTTAGGCCTCAGCTGGAGTATTGTGTTCAATTCTGGGCACCACACTTTAGGAAGGATGTCAAGGCCTTGGAGAGGGTGCAGAAGAGATTTACTAGAATGGTACCAGTTACATGGCAAGCCTGGAGAAGCTGGGATTGCTCTCCTCAATACAGAGAAGGTTAAGAGGAGATTTAATAGTGATGTTCAGAATCATGAATGGTTTTGACAGAGTAAATAAGGAGAAATTGCTTCCAATGGCAGAAGGGTCGGTAACCAGAGGACACAGATTTAAGGTAATTGGCAAAAGAACCAGAGGCGACATGAGGAAACATTTTTTTAGGCAGTGAGTTGTTATGATCTGGAATGCGCTGCCTGAAAGGGCGGTGGAAGCAGATTCAATAGTAACTTTCAAAAGGGAATTGGGTAATTACTTGAAGGGGAAATATTTACAGGGCTATGGGGAAGAGCAGGGTAATGGGACTAAATGGATAGCTGTTTCACAGAGCCGGCACAGGCCCGGTGAGCCGAATGGCCTTCTCCTGTGCTGTACCTACTATAATACTATGATAAGAGCAGGGGACTTCTCCCTGGTGAACTGGCCAATATTTATCTCTCAACCAACATCACTGAAAAAAACAGAGTATCTGGTCATTATCACATTGCTGTTTGTGGGACCTTGCTGTGCGCAAATTAGCTGCCGCGTTTCCTACATTACAACAGTGACTACATTTCAAAAATACTTAATTAGCCATAAAGCACTTTGGCATTTCCAGAGGTTGTGATAGGCGTTATATAAACGCAAGTCTTTCTTTCAATTTATTTCCCAATGTGTCGTAATCATTGTTCTATATAACTCTGCGTGAGCATTTTGTTTTCTTGAAAGATGCTCCAAGGACCTGTTCGTCTATTCTGTTTATCCTGTGCTGTATATTTTTTTTTTACCCTCTCTGCTGACATGTACTGTATTGAAATTGAAAACAATAAATCAAGCTTCATAAATAAATCCACCAATGCAAAAAATGCCCGGAGGCCCGGAGCTATTTATAGACAATGGTGACGCTGTCAAAATTGGAATCAAAATGCTAATTTTAGCTGGCGAGCACCGAGGGGGAACGAGGCATTAACATGTCTAAAATGGCAGCTGGCAAGGCTTCCCTTAGGAGGCACATGCAGAGAGCAGGCGGTGCACGCAGTTTGTCCCACAGTTTGCCAGTATTCAATGATCATTTGCTCCGGGCATCGGCTCCCCCTCTTAACTAGTCAGGCAGAGAAAAAAGAGGTAGCTTAGTTTGCAATAGACGGTCACGCATGATCAGGAGAGCGTCCAGCCAGGTAAGTCACTGCAACATGGCCATTTGTCGCATCTGCAGTACGTGTTAGTTCACTGGTTTAAAAGCTTTCAATGGTAGGTGTCTGCTAATGCAGGCTTTACAGCCACATGGAAGTCTTAAAGGGGCCACCTGCCTCTAAATGAAAAAAAATAGAACATTTTGCAAGTTTTCTTTTGGTTGCTGGCCAAACACAGCGATGGAATGACGTAACATAGTAACATTAGGAACAGGTGTAGACCATTCAGTCCCTCGGGTCTGCTCCGCCATTCAATTAGATCATGGCTGTTCTTTACCTCCACTGCATTTTCCCGCCTTTGCTCCATATCACCTTGATAACTTTACCTAACAAAAATCTATTGATCTCAGTCCTGAAAATTTAAATTGAACCAACATCAACAACAATAAGATGCATTTATATAGTACCTTTAACGTAGTAAAATGTCCCAAGGCGCTTCACAGGAACGATTATCAAACAAAATTTGACGCTGAGCCACATAAGGAGATATTAGGACAGGTGACCAAAAGCTTGGTCAAAGAGATAAGTTTTAAGGAGCGTCTTAAAGGAGGAGAGAGAGGTAGAGAGGTGGAGAGATTTAGGGAGGGAATTCCAGAGCTTAGGGCGAAGGCAGCTGAAGGAACGGCCGCCAATGGTGGAGTGATGAAGTTCGGGGATGTGTAAGAGCATCCACAGCCTTTTGGGGGATCAAGTTCCAGATTTCGGGAAAATTAAGGGGAAAATTACCTTTTCTAAGCCTGATAATGCTCCCAACCCTCAGTGTTTGATTAAAAATATGAAGAGCAAACAAAAACAGATGGATGCTAATTAGATTAATTATGAATATTTTCTAAGCTGGAGCCCAGTTGACGTGACTCACTGTATATAGAATGGGGCATTCTTTTCTCAGGCCTTTACTTTGATGCTACTGTGCCACTGATTTAGAGGCGCAGATGTAGGAAAAGTAAAACAGGCATCAATGAGAAACATAGCCAAGTGTAAAATAATGCGAGTACCAGGAATTACCATGAGGTGGAGTAAAATTCCCTGCTTTAGCTGCCTGCATAATCCCAGTGCTGCTATCCCATTGGAATTCAGATTCATGTCAGCAATCAGAAACATATGGACTAACAGATCAGCACGAGCATTTCTTGGCAATGACTCAGTCAGTGTCACAGATAAAACGATCCTAGGAAATCATGAATATACATTAAAAGCAGCCTTACTTAAAAGCCTTCTTGACAGGACACAGGTGGATGGGAATGTGATCACAACGTTCCCAGATTACAAAAGCAAAATACTGCGGATGCTGGAAATCTGAAATAAAAACAGAAAATGCTGGAGAAGCTCAGCAAGTGAGGCAGCATCTGTGGAGAAAGAAACAGAGTTAACGATTCAGGTCGAAGATCTCTCGTCAGAACTGGACGATGTTAAAAGAGTTAAAGTTTTTGAGCAAATACAGAGCCAGGGAAAGGGGGGGAGGGAAGGAGGGGAGGGGAGGAAAGAACAAAAGGGACGGTCTTTGATTGGTGTAGAGGGCACGAGGGATTAAATGATAAAACGGATGATGGTGCAAGGCAAGGAAGGTGGTAATGGGACAGGTTAAGAAATAAAAGATTGATCAGTAGCAGTTGTAAATGGCAACAGCAGAACCATTACCAGCATTAGCCGACTGAAAAAATGGGAGCAGTGGTTATGATCTGAAGTTATTGAAATCAATATTGAGTCCAGAAGATTGTAAAGTGCCTAATCGAATATTCCTTGAGCTTCCGTTGAGCTTCATTGGAACAGTGTAAGAGGCTGAGGACAGAGAGGTCAAGTGGGAGTGGGACGGGGAATTAAAATGGCAAACAACCGGCAGGTCAGGGTCACGCTTGTGGACTGATTGGAGGTGTTCAGCAAAGCGATCACCCAATCTGCGTTTGGTCTCCCCAGTGTAGAGGAGACCGCAGCGTGAGCAGCGGATACAGTATAGTAAATTGAAAGAAGTACAAGTAAATCACTGTTTCACCTGGAAGGAGTGATTGGGGCCCTGGACGGTGGGAAGGGAGATGGGGAAGTGGCAGGTGCTGCATCTCCTGCGCTCACATGGGGAGGAGATGGGGAGGAGAGGGTGTGTTGGGGTTGATGGAAGAGTGGACCAGGGTGACGTGGAGGGAGCAGTCCCCTCAGAATGCTGAGAGGGGAGGGGAGGGGAAGATGTGTTTGGTGGTGGGATCGTGCTGGAGGTGGCGGAAATGGTGCAGGATGATATGTTGAATGCGGAGGCTGGTGGGGTGGAAGGTGAGGACAAGGGCCTATCATGGTTCTGGGAGGGAAGGGAAGGGGTGAGGGCAGAAGTGCGGGAAATAGGACGGACACGGTCGAGGGCCCTGTCAGCTACAGTGGAGGGGAATCCTCGGTTGAGGAAAAAGGAAGACATATTGAAAGCACAGGTGCAGAAGGTGGTATCGTCAGAACAGATGCAACGGAGACGGAGAAACTGGGAGAAGGGAATAGAGTCCTTACAGAAAGCGAGGTGGGAGGAGGTGTAATCAAGGTAGCTGTGGGAGTCGGTGGGCTTATAATAGATACTGGTTACAACTGGGTGACAATGACATTTATTTTGCCTGAAACAGGCTTGAGGCTGCTTAAATATGCAAATCGGGGTCTTACACCGGTTATAAGCCCTTGATTGCAAAATTCGGCTACAAACGGGTGGAGCCTGCACCAAGCACACGCTCTGCCCAGTAATAGCAGGTGTTGAGCAGTGTAACCAAAGACCCTTAAAGGAGCCAGTTGGAGCCGCTCAAAAGAAATGCCCAGGAAATAGAGAGTTGTTATTTTTTGAGGGCCCAGGAAAAGCAGGGACGCTCCTCCAGGGCCCACCAAATAAAACCCCAGGTCACTGCCAGCCTGGGTTCTCCGCCCACCCCTCCATGGCCTCGCCCCTCTCTGTAACCTCCTCCAGCCCTACAACCCTCCAAGATTTCTGCGTTCCTCCAATTCTTGCCTCTTGTGCATCCCCGATTTTAATCGTTCCACCATTGGCGGCCGTGCCTTCAGCTGCCTAGGCCCTAAGCTCTGGAATTCCTTCCCTAAACCTCTCCGCCTCTCTACTTCCCTCTCCTCCTTTAAGAAGCTCCTTAAAACCTACCTCTTTGACTAAGCTTTTGGTCACCTGTCCTAATATCTCCTTATGTGGCTCGGTGTCAAATTTTGTTTGATAATTGCCCCTGTGAGGCGCCATGGGACGTTTTATCACGTTAAAGGCGCTATATAAATGCAAGTTGTTGTTGTAGTAGTAGTAGTAGTAGTAGTTGTTGTTTGAGGACTAAATGATGGCCAGGGCACTGAGGGAACTCCCATTGTCCTTCTTTGAATAGTGCCATGAGATCTTTTATGTCTCACCTGAACAGGTAGATGGGGCTTCAGTTTATCTAAAAGAAAGCATCTCCAATAATGCAGCACCCTCTCCGCATTGCACTGAAGTGTCAGCCTGGATTACATGGTCGATCCTTCGATGGGGCTTGAGCCCACAGCCTTCTGATCCAGAAGAGAGGATGATCTCATTGGGCCACAGCTGAGCCCCAGTTGCAAATCTTACCCCGCTGGCTCCAAAGTTGGGAGACTTCTGAATCCAAAACCTGAAATGATCTGGATATTTCTTCTTTGTCAATATGATTGATTTAGATAAGGAAAGTTGGAATTTTCCCTAATGAAGTGCTAATGGTAGAATTAAAGGCCACTGCGATTGTTGCCCTGATGTGGCTGGTGCTTTGTGGCTCAATTATATAAAGCACAACTTCCTTTGAATATAGGAGGATTATTCAACCATAAGATGCAGCAAATTCATTCAGTGTGGTTTATAGCTGACAAACATGTCCATTAAAACCAGACTCAAGCGTGCCAGTTCATAGGGAATAACTCAACTCCCACTTGGAATTAGCAGTAATGACTTTCTGGAAATCAATACGCCCTAATGGTTTATTTTTACCCAGAAACGTTCTCTTTAACTGAGCTCGCATTCGGTCCCATTTGGATTCCGCAAATAAATTAACCTTCCGGCAATTTGGAGGAAGTTTAGCATCCACTGGGATCTGCCTTCCTTGTCTATTCTGATGATGCAGTCAGGAAATGAGATTTGCAAACTCCTGTAGCCGCTCCATGCTGCACCAGATTTAGCCGCATTGGCTGATTCTCCGAGTTCACGCTGCCTGCAGTCAGGCTGCATGCACCAGGAAATCGCTAGAGCACGGCTCGTGTCAACCATGGCTCAAGGGGGTAGCACTCTCGCCTCTGAGTCAGAAGATAGTGGATTCGCAGTCCCCACTCCAGAGACTTGAGCACATAACCCAGGCTGACACTCCCAGTGCAGTACTGAGGGAGTGTTGCACTGTCAGAGGTGCCGTCTTTCGGATGAGATGTTAAACTGAGGCCCTGTCTGCCCTCTCAGGTGGATGTAAAAGATTCCATGGCATTATTTCAAAGAAGAGCAGGGGAGTTCTCCCTGGTGTCCTGGCTAATATTCACCCCTCAACCTACATCAAAAGGCCTTCGATAAGGTACCACATTGTAGACTCATGGCTAAGGTCAGAGCATGTGGAGACAGTGGTGTTAACTGTATCCATGTGACCAATTAGTGTTAATAATTGACACTAATTGATCACATGGATACAATTAACAAGAGGACAGGTAGTAGAATGGACAGCAAGTTGGCTACAAAACAGATAACAGAGAGTACGGGTTAAGGGTAGCTATTCAGAATGGCAAAAGGTGGGAAGTGATGTTCCACAGGGATCGGTGCTGGGACCACTGTTGTTCACAATTTATATTACTGATTTGGATTTGGGAACCGGAAGTACAATTTCAAAATTTGCGGATGACACCAAGTTGGGGGTATAGTTAAAACAAAGGAAGGATGTGTCAAAATGTAAGACTTAGAGAATGGGCGTGTAATTGGCAAATGAATGTCAACATTGATAAGTGTGAGGTGGTGGATTTTGAGAGAAGAATAAGGGGCCCAGATACACTTGGATAATAAGAGTCTAAATGGGGTAGAGGAGCAGAGGGATCTAGGGGTACAGATACACAAATCACTAAAAGTAGCAGCGCAGGTTAATAAGGCCATAAAAAAAAGCAAACCAAGCACTGGGGTTCATTTCTAGAGGGATAGCGTTGAAAAGCAAATAAGTTATGTTAAACTTGTATAGAACCTTGGTTAGACCACACTTGGAGTATTGTGCACAGTTCTGGTCTCCATATTATAGAAAGGATATAGAGGCACTGGACAGGATGTAAAATAAATATTCACAAGGATTGCACCAGAACTGAGAGGATATCCTCATCAGGAAAGGCTGAATAGGCTGGGGCTCTTTTCTCTAGAAAATAGAAGGCTGGGGGGTGACCTGATAGAGGTCTTTAAGATATTGATAGGGTTTGAAAGGGCAGACGAAGAGAAAATGTTTGCACTTGTGGGGGAGTCCAAAACTAGAGGTCATAAATATAAAATAGTCGCTGATAAATCCAATAGGAAATGCAGGAGAAACTTCTTTATCCAAAAAGTGGTAAGAATGTGGAACTCGCTACCACAGGGAGTAGTTGAGGCAAATAGCACAGATGCATTTAAGGGGAAACTAAATTAGCACACGAGGGAGAAAGGAATAGAAGAGTATCCTGACAGGGTTAGATGAAGTAGGGAGGGAGGAGGCTTGTTTGGAGCATAAACGCCAGCATGGACCAATTGGGCCGAGTGGCCTGTTTCTGTGCTGTAGTTTTGATGTAACTTGATGTAATATCAATAAAAACGGATTATTTGGTCATTATCTCATTGCTGTTTGTGGGATCTTGCTGTGCGCAAATTGGCTGCTGTGTTTCCTACATTTTCAACAGCGACTACACTTCATAAAAGTACTTAATTGGCTGTGAAGCGCTTTGGGATGTTTTGAGGTCGTGAAAGGCGCTGTATAAATGCAAGTCTTTCTTCGAATCATAGAATGGTCACAGCACAGAAGGAGGCCATTTGGCCCATCGAGCCCGTACCGGCATTTCTTTACGCCAATAATGGGTGGAAAATTGCAGGAAGTGCGCCCGTGATTTCCTGACTTCCACAACCAGAGGGCGAGGCTCCCACCGGCAATGCAAACTCGTACCCTTTAAATACAATTTGGGTGTCTTCCCTCAAGTTTGGTGCAGCACTCATTTCCTAGTTGAGAGCGAGAAAGGCAACCCCACTCGGCCCAAAGGGCCTGTAGCCCCCGGAAGGTTGTTACTCAACTCTTCCAGGAGTCTGCATAACCACGGCACATGGATTAAGCAATCAAGAGATTCAAGGCCCAGGAGAAGCACAGTGGGAATCAGCGGGAACAGCTTTAGACTGTGGCCACCTTGTTTCCTCGGCAGCATAAATTTCGAATGTCATCAGGAGAAGCTCGATAGACTGCATTCACGGAGCCAATTGGAGATTAGACATTAAGGCTGATTGAATCTATCGCTGCACATCCATCTGTGCAGACAAGTCCTGTGGCAGTGCATTCGCCTTATTCTGTAAGGAAGCTAAGTAGGTAGGAATACTCTCAAATCAGTCAATCTGAAGCTTTAAAAGATGATGCTCATAAAGTGATGCCAAGACGTGGATGAGGACACCTTCAGGGTAAATGATGACCCAAACCCAAGTTAGGTGGAGATGTTGAAGGCAAATGGTGAGAATGTGGAGTTTACTACGACATGGAGTAGTTGAGGCAATTAGCATAGATGTATTTAAGGGCAAGCTAGTTAAGTACATGAGGGAGAAAGGAATAGAAGGATATTTTGATAGGGTGAGATGAAATAAATAGAGTGGGAGGAGGCTCATGTGGAGCATAAACCAGCTGGACCTGTTTCTGTGCTGTAAATTATATGTAATTTGAGACGGCCATGTTTTATGCCCTTTGTTTTGGTTGGCAGCTGAGAATGGGTTTGACAGTGATTAACAACCAGGGTATCGCAAATGAACTTTGTCTTTTATTCCTCCAATTTTCTTCCCTACTCTCCTCAAAGTGCTGGCTCTGCACACTTTGCATTGCTGCGCACCACTTGGCAGCACCACAAAACTATCAGGGTGCATTTTCCTGTCCCTGCACCTGAGCCTATTGGATCGCCTGGGCTCAGCGATTACAGGAAAATCTGCCGGGGAAGGAGATCATGCCTGTAGGTGAGCCAGTCCAATCTTCTATCCGTTTAAATGCATGGATGGAAGATTGAGTGGGTTCCATTATGGCTGTTCACTCCTCCCCATTTTCCTGTGGCTCAGTTGGTAGCACTCTCGCCTCTGAATTGGAAGGCTGTAGGTTCATAGTCCCACTTGACTCCAGCGACTTGAGCACAAAAATCTCAGCTGACACTCCCAGTGCAGTACTGAGGTGAGTGCTGCACTGTTGGAGGTGCTGTTTTTCAGATGAGACATTAAATTGAGGCCCCATCTGCCTTCCTAAGTGGACGTAAAAGGTCCCACAGCACTATTTCGAAGAAGAGCAGGGAATTCCCCCCCCCCCCCCCCCCCCCCGGTGTCCTGGCCAATATTTATCCCTCAACCAACATCACTAAAACAGATTATCTGCTCATTATCACATTGCTGTTTGTGGGACCTTGCTGTGTGCAAATTGTTTGCCACATTTCCTACATTGTAACAGTGACTACAATTGAAAAGTACTTCATTGGCTGTAAAGCACTTTGGCACATCCTAAGGTCATGAAAGGCGCTATATAAATGCAAGTCTTTCTTTTTCTTTCTTTCTCCTCTGTTTACTGGACCCCGGCAATAGAGTACACCCCAGTGCTATATCAGGGGGAAATCTACCCCTGACAGGTTTAGTGCCCTGCTGGAACTACATAAAAGCTATTCAACGAAACTAATGACTAGAACCGATCAATGGAACAAGGTGAGAGAATTTCAAAGGAGATCCAACTCTGCCAGCCGGACTTGTTGTCGAATTGTGTATCAGCTATTTCAGTCATTGTCAGGGGCCTGATGCTGTCCCCTTGGTAACTGCCTTCCCTTGTGGTTCTTTGTATCTAAGGAAGACTAGCTGGAATGTCACTGCAGATTGACTGTTTTTGCATTGTGGTTTTTGTTGTTGTGGCTCTTATTTTTCTGTCGTACAATGTCCAGCTTTCTTGTGGGATTATATTGGTCTGTGTGTGTGCCTTTTCATCTTTTCATCATGATGTTTGCTCCTGTATTTCAAGCCATGGTCAAATCTTTATCTGATCTCTCACATGCACATGCATTCACACACAAACTCAACCTAGATTTATGGGTCAAAAGGTCCTAACATGTTGGTAATTAATATAAATTCCATAATAACATTTCAGTCCGTTTATTTAATTTTCATTTCCTATATTACAACAGTAATGCACTTCAAATGTACCTCATTGGCTGTAAAGCAGTTTGGGGCATCCTGAGGTTGTGAAAGGTGCTATATAAATGCAAGTCCTTCTTTCTTTCTTGTTTTTATTTGTAATTATCATAATACATTAACGTCGGTTACAAAATTGCAGGTATAAGAGATTCAGGATCAAAGAAAATTACAGAGTTTATTGGCCTGGAATTTGCTCTTCAAATAACGGTGAAGCTAACAGGGCTCAGCATTATTTCAACGAAAATATAAGAGCTAGTTCTGGAGAACGCACATGCACAGTGAAACGTGGAAATCCGGAACTTGCTCGTCCTGATTCACCAGTGATCTGAAAGCTTCGTGTTAAAGGGACCGCGCCGGCTGAAATCAATGGACCAGTGCCAACTTGCTCTCCTGCCCGGCTGGAAATGAACTAATCTCACCACAAAAAAAGTAGGCTGAGTATTTTTTAGGTCTAAACTAACTTTAAATGGCCTAGTAAGACTGCCAAACAACATCTCTGGCATTGAAAATTAACTTTTAAAAATGTGGAGTCTCATTACTCCTGATTTTAAACGTTTTTGGACATTTTAAATTGTTAAAAACTTTTTCTTTCTGTCTCTTTTATCTCGGTCTTTTAATCTTACCCTCTCTTTATTTCATTTTGTAGTACATTTATCTCATTTTATAGTACATTTACTAACCTTATTGGGCACCTCCTAGTTTTTAGTATGCGCAGCTTATGGACGAGTTTCACTTCCTGGTTCTCACAGCGTGGCTTGCTTCAAGCTGATTTGGTTGAAGGGACATCGAGATCCTTTCCCCGCTCACACAGCCCCGGAAAGAACACTGACGTTTTTTGAACTTGCAGTTGAAGGAAGTTGCCGCCAAAAAGAACGCGGTAACTTAATGGGTGAATTTAAACCTGATGAGCGATGAGCACTGCTGGTTCACTGCTCAGAGCAATTTACGGTATTTTCAGTACAGATAGCTGTATTGCTGCTTTTTTTGCTCTTGACAGTTAGTAGAAATGTTCCTCTTTAGTGAAGCAAGACCTGTATAAGCAGTGGCTCTGGAATAAACTGTGATGGGACTCCAAGTCAGATGTTACCATATGTGGCTTGTCCATTCCCTGCAGTAACAGCTAAGATTGATATTCCTACACTAGGTAAGATTGGTCATTGTCACTGTCACTCAATGTGGGCTTTGCTCAGAAAAGGTTTACATGCGGCAGAGATCTTATTATACCAACACATCCCCCTTTTGGGAAGGAGAGTTCTTTTTGTTTTGTTCATTAACGGGATGTGGCATTCATTGCCCCATCCCTAGTTGCCCTGAAAAAGGTGGTGGTGGGCCTTATGGAACGGTTAGATACAACCGAGGCCACTTAAGAGTCAACCATGTTGGTGTGGGACTGGAGTCATGTGTAGGTCTGACCGGCTAAGGGAGGATGGCAGGTTTCCTTCCCTGAACCAGCTAAAGAGAAGAATTTTTTTTCACGCAGAGGGTGGTGGGGGTCTGGAACTCACTGCTTGTAAGGGTGGTAGAGGCAGAAACCCTCAACTCATATAAAAACTTAGATATGCACTTGAAGTGCTATAACCTACAGGGCTACGGACCAAGTGCTGGAAAGTGGGATTAAGCTGGAAAGCTCTTTTTCAGCAGGCACGGACACGATGGGACGAATGGCCTCCTTCTGTGCCGTAACTTTTTATGATTCTAACCAGCCAGGTTTTTAGCGACAATCCGATGGCTTCATACTTTACTGACGCCAGCTTTTCGTTTCCAGGATTTTTAATGACTGAAGAGCAGAATAGCAGAGGTGGGGGGAGGGAGGGAACCATGGAAAATCTGGCAAAGCGGAGAAGGATCCCGTGGCCCGGGAATGTGGTGGAGGAAAGTCGGGTCCAACTTACCCTGAGTGCACTGCGAGTGTAAAAGCAGGAAGTTAGAAGCTGCATCTCGATGGGGCCTCATTATCATATATGCAAATGAGGCCATTGAGGACTTGATTGCAGCATGGTGGGCTAAAAAAGTGGGAGTGAATTTTGGGGGGATCATTTTTGGAGGCGGAAAACCAGTGCGATGGGCTTCTGCCCCATTTTTTTCTGCCAAAAAAAGGTTATTTCCACTGATTATTTGCTGAAATTATGCTGAAAATAGCTTGAGAACTCTAGGCTAGAATATTAACATGAATATTTTATAATACTCACAGTTATGCAGCATATTGCAACTATCCTCACAATGTTATTATCGGTTCTTGGCCCAACAACAGTGAACAAGCATGACAGAGTGCAGATAATTGACTGTAATTATAACCCGACCATACGAAAACCAAGATACAAGCAAACAAGAGGCTCTGCGTCACCAAGACCGCCTACTTCCACCTCCGTAATATCACCCATGTCCGCCCCTGCCTTAGCCCATCTGCTGCTGAAACCCTCATCCATTCATTTGTTACCTCTACACTTGACTATTCCAGTGCTCTCCTGGCTGGGCCTTCCATCTTCCACCATCCGTAAACTTGAGCAAATCCAAATCTCTGCTGCCCGTATCCCAACTTGCACCAAGTCCCGTTCAGCTATCGCCCTCTGTGCTTGTTGACTTACATTGGCTCCCGGTCTCTGAATGCCTCGAATTTAAAATTGTCATCCTCGTGTTCAAATTCCCCCATAGCCTTGTCCCTCCCTATCTCCCCTCCCTATCTCTGTAACCTCCTCCAGTCCTATAACCCTCCGCGATTGCTGCGTTCCTCCAACTCTGGACTTTTGCGTTTCCCCAACTTCCTTTGCCCCACCATTGGCGGCCATGCCTTCAGCCGTCTGGGCACTTAATTCTGGAACTCCCTCCCTAAACCTCTCCGCCTCTCTGCCTCTCTCTCCTTCTTTAAGACGCTGCTTAAATCTACCTCTTCGACCAAGTGTTTGGTCACCTGTCTTAATGTCCGCATCTTTGGCTTGGTGTCAAATTTTGTCTGATTACACTCCTGTAAAGTGCCTCGGGATGTTTTACTATGTTAAAAGTGCTTTATAAATGCAAGTTGTTATAGTTGAGAATTAGTAGCCTCTTCTCAAATAAGAAAAGTAAAGCAAAATCTTGGGACACTGAAGAAGAAGGAGAAGGTGCTCGCAGTAAGCCATGTACAAATTGTCAAATTGTTTTTGTTTTATTCTGAATATCATAGAATCATAGAATTGTACAGCACAGAAGGAAGCCATTCGGCCCATCGTGTCTGTGCCAGCCCTTTTTACAAAACTATCCAATTGGTCCGACTCCCCTGCAAATTTTTCCTTTCAAGTATTTATCCAATTCCCTTTTGAAAGTTACTATTGCTTCCACCACCCTTTCGGGCAGTACATTCCAGATCATTACATCTTGCTGCGTAAAAAAAATTCTCCTCATCTCCCCTCTGGTTCCTTTGCTAGCCTAATGTTCTAGCCTAGAGTTCTTAAATCTGTGTCCTCTGGTTACTGACCCACTCACTAGTAGAAACCAGTTTCTCTCTTCTATCAAAACCCCTTCATAATTTTGGACACCTCTATTAAATCTCCCCTTAATTTTCTCTGCTCTAAGGAAAACAACCCCAGTTTTTCTAGTCTCTCCACACATTATACCTCCTTTCCTTTTCCAGAAGGTGCCGACTCATGCTGAGGTCCAAATTCAAGGGCACAGTCGGCTATCTGTTACATGCCTACGTGACCATTCTTCAAGTGTGAAGCTACACTATGAGTGTCAGCAAGCTATTTGACCGTGGGGAGCATCACAGCCCAAACCTGATCGCACTTTCCAGCACAGGGGTAACTTCATGGTGATTAGGAGCAGAAACCGTGTCCAATTTTTTCCCACCTTCTTCAACCAGGGCGCTACAGTTAATTATGCCCCTTTTTGCTGCCCTGCTGAAATCAGAATTGACCCTAGGAGCTCCTTGGTCTGTATGGCTCAGGACCACAGGAGACATTTAGAGCATTGCGTTCAGTTCTGGGCACTGCGCCTCAGGAAGGGTATATTGGCCTTGGAGGGAGTGGTGCACAGATTCATCAGATTGATACCCGGGCAAAAAGGGATATATTGTGAGGACAGGTTGCATAGACTAGGCTCGTATTCCCTTGCATGTAGATGATTAAGGGCTGATCTAATTGAGGTGTTTAAGACGATCAAAGGCGTTGATAGGGTTAGATAGAGAGAGACTATTTCCACTGGTGGGGGAGTCCAGAACAAGGGGGAATAACCTTAAAATCAGAGCTAGGCTGTTCAGGAGTGACGTCAGGAAGCACTTCTTCACACAAAGGGGGGTGGAAATCTGGAACTTACTCCCCCAAAAGCTGTTGAAGCTGGGGGTGAATTGAAAAATTTTTGTTAGGCAATGGTATTAAGGGTTACGGAACCAAAGCAGGTAAATGGAGTTAAGATACAGATCAGCCACAATCTAATCGAATGGCGGAACAGGCTCGAGGGGCTGAATGGCCTGTTCCTATGTTCCGACGAGAGTTCATTATTTTACCTACCCACCATTGGAGCTGCTTGCCCCTGTTTTCTTGAGTAAAGGCTCTTTCTCCAGCCAAGTCCTTTTGATTGTTCCCTTTGTGTGTTGTGTAACAGGTTTCAACCCAGGGCATTGAAGAATGTGAAGTTTCAGTAAATACAGGTCATATGACCCTTGAAATGGCATCATTCCACAACACTTGTCAGCATGGGCACTTAGCAACTTTTAGCTGTGAATGCAGAGCCAAGCAAATTTATTAAGCGTGGGAAAACAAGTCTCGAAAGTTTTAGCGAAAGCAGAAAACAAGCTCACAAATTTTGCAGGAAACAAAGCTTTCAGAATCAAGGTTAAGATCTCAAGTTGTCTTCCCAAGCTGAAATTCCAGCAACATCATGAACAGCAACAACTTGCATTTATCTAATGCCCTTAATGTAAAGACTATCCCACGACACGTCAAGAAAGGCGGAGGTTAGGAGAGTCGGCCATAGGCTTGGATGAAGAGACAGGTTTTGAGAAGGTTTTAAAAGGAGAGGAGGGAGGTGGAGAGGGGGAGATGTTTAGGGAATGGGATTCCAGAGAGTAGGACCTGGGCAGCTAAAGGTTTTGTCACGAATGGTGGGGCAGAGAAGGTTGGGGGGGTGACGGGACGTATAACAGGTCAAATTCAGAGGAATAGAGTCTCCATGAGTGGGGACATAAGGCTGGAGCAGATGCAGAGATCGGGTGGTGTGAGGCCATGAAGCGATTCAAAGATGAGATGGGGAGACAATGTAGGTCAGTGAGAACAGGGATGATGGGTGAGTGGGACTTAGTAAGGGACAGGGTACATGTGGCAGAATTTAAGACAAGCTGAAGTTCATGGGTTTGGAGGATGGGAGGGCAACAAGGAGAGTATTGGTGCGGTCAAGTCCGGATGTTACAAACACATGCATAAGGGTTTCAGTGGCAAAGGGGCTGAGGTAGGGGTGAGGACAATCAATGATACACAGGTGGAAGTAAGTCAAGCCATGCACATCCTTGGTCACTGAGAGACAACATGGCCTCAACCAGTCATTGCAAAAACACACACGGGCATTTCCTCTGCTGGCTACTTTAGAACAATCAAGCTCCATCTTTAGAACTCCAGCTGTAACTGTCACACATACACACAAATGCAATACACACACATATACAACACGTGCACAACACACACATATAAACACATACACACAACACACACACATGCACACACTCTCACACATACACGCATATATACACACACAAACAAAAACATAAGTTTTTTAAAATTCGTTCATGGGATGTGGGCGTCGCTGGCAAGACCAGCATTTATTGCCCATCCCTAATTGCCCTTGAGAAGGTGGTGGTGAGCCGCCTTCTTGAACTGCTGCAGTCCATGTGGCAAAGGTTCTCCCACAGTGCTGTTAGGAAGGGAGTGCCAGGATTTTGACCCAGCGACGATGAAGGAACGGCGATATATTTCCAAGACGGGATGGTGTGAGACTTGGACGGGAATGTGCAGGTGATGTTGTTCCCATGTGCCTGCTGCCCTTGTCCTTCTAGGTGGTAGAGGTCGCGGGTTTGGGAGGTACTGTCGAAGAAGCCTTGGCTGCAGTGCATCCTGTGGATGGTACACACTGCAGCCATGGTGCGCCGGTGGTGAAAGGAATGAATGATTAGGGCAGTGGATGGTGTGCCAATCAAGCGGGCTGCTTTGTCCTGGATGGTGTCGAGCTTCTTGAGTGTTGTTGGAGCTGCACTCATTCAGGCAAGTGGAGAGTATTCCATCACACTCCTGACTTGTGCCTTGTAGATGGTGGAAAGGCTTTGGGGAGTCAGGAGGTGAGTCACTCGCCGCAGAATACCCAGCCTCTGACCTGCTCTTGTAGCCACAGTATTTATGTGGCTGGTCCAGTTAAGTTTCTGGTCAATGCTGACCCCCAGGATGTTGATGGTGGGGGATTCGGCGATGGTAATGCCGTTGAATGTCAAGGGGAGGTGGTTAGACTCTCTCTTGTTGGAGATGGTCATTGCCTGGCACTTGTCTGGCACGAATGTTACTTGCCACTTATCAGCCCAAGCCTGGATGTTGTCCAAGTCTTGCTGCATGCGGGCACGGACTGCTTCATTATCTGAGGGGTTGCGAATGGAACTGAACACTGTGCAATCATCAGCGAACATCCCCATTTCTGACCTTATGATGGAGGGAAGGTCATTAATGAAGCAGCTGAAGATGGTTGGGCATAGGACACTGCCTTGAGGAACTCCTGCAGCAATGTCCTGGGGCTGAGATGATTGGCCTCCAACACCCACCACCATCTTCCTTTGTGCTAGGTATGACTCCAGCCATTGGAGAGTTTTCCCCCTGATTCCCATTGACTTCAATTTTACTTGGGCTCCTTGGTGCCACACTCAATCAAATGCTGCCTTGATGTCAAGTGCAGTCACTCTCATCTCACCTCTGGAATTCATCTCTTTTGTCCATGTTTGGACCAAGGCTGAAATGAGGTCTGGATCTGAGTGGTCCTGGCGGAACCCAAACTGAGCATTGGTGAGCAGATTATTGGTGAGTAAGTGCCGCTTGATAGCACTGTCGACAACACGTTTGCTAATGATTGAGTGTAGACTGATCGGACGGTAATTGGCTGGATTGGATTTGTCCTGCTTTTTGTGGACAGGACATACTTGGGCAATTTTCCACATTGTCGGGTAGATGCCAGTGTTGTAGCTGTACTGGAACAGTTTGGCTAGAGGCGCGGCTAGTTCTGGAGCACAAGTCTTCAGCACTGCAGCCGGGATTTGTCGGGGCCCATAGCCTTTGTTGTATCCAGTGCACTCAGGCATTTCTTGATATCACATGGAGTGAATCGAATTGGCTGAAGACTGGCTTCTGTGATGGTGGGGGTATCGGGAGGAGGCCGAGATGGATCATCCACTCGGTACACGAATGCACATAAAACATACAAATATACATATATAAAGCCCAAAGCTACTTTCAGAGCTTGATGCAAAATAGAACACAAAGGAAGTGAACGCCCTTTCATAACTAACAGCAGGCATTTCAATGCACAAAGTCAATTTTGTACGGTCATCTTATTTTACTCACAAATCATGTTGTGGTAACTGGAAAGCAAATGAAATGTATTGTTGATTATTTCCCTGTTCGATCAATCACATCCATTCTTCAAACTTTACAACAAACTGGCCCTCCTCTCTTCCTGCTTGTTGGCAATTGTAAACAATTTTACAACACCAAGTTATAGTCCAGCAATTTTATTTTAAATTCACAAGCTTTCGGAGGCTTCCCCCTTCGTCAGGTGAACGAGCTTGTTGGCACCAAGCGAACCCTGGTCCTCGCCTGGTGACTGAGAAATGACACGACCGCGGCTCGTCATTGCGATACCCACCCGTAGCTACGACCTCGGCTGGCTCCTTTAGGACCATCTCCTTCTGTTCTTGGTGCGCTGGTTGTAACTGTCACCCTCTGACACCAGCTGCGGTTTTAAGTCACTGGAGTTACAGCCAAACAAACGCACAGCCAGCAAAGGGAACAAAAGCTCAAAGAACGAGCACTTCAAAAGCTAACACAAAAAACAAACAAGAAATGCAGCACAGCCAGAATGAATTTGAATATAGTATCATAGTATGTTACAGCACAGAAGGAGACCATTCAGCCCATCGTGTCTGTGCCGGCTCTTTGAAAGAGATATCCAATTAGTCCCACTTGCCTGCTCTTTCCCCATAGCCCTGTAAATTGATTCCCTTCAAGTATTTATCCAATTCGCTATTTGAAAGTTATTATTGAATCTGCTTCTACGCCCTTTCAGGCAGTGCATTCCAGATCGTAACAACTCGCTGTGTAAAATAATGTTTCCTCATGTCACCTCTGGTTCTTTTGCCGATCACCTTAAATCTGTGTCCTCTGGTTCCCGACCTTTCTGCCACTGGAAACAGTTTCCCTTTATTCAAAACCATTCACGATTTTGAACACCTCTATCAAATCTCCTCTTAACCTTCTCTGTTATGAGGAGAACAACCCCAGTTTCTCCAGTCTCTTCACACAATTGAAGTCCCTCATCCCTGGCACCATTCTAGTAAATCTCCTCTGCACCCTCTCTAAGGCCTTGACATCCTTCCTAAAGTGTGGTGCCCAGAATTGAACACAATACTCCAGCTGAGGCCCAACCAGTGTTTTATAAAGGTTTAGCATAACTTCCTTGCTTTTGTACTCTATGCCTCTATTAATAAAGCCCAGAATCCCATATGCATTTTTAACAGCCTTCTCAACTTGTCCTGCCACCTTCAAAGATTTGTGTACACACATCCCCAGGTCTCTCTGTTCCTGCACCCCCTTTAAAATTGCACCATTTAGTTTATATTGCCTCTCCTCATTCTTCCTACCAAAATGAATCACTTCACACTTCTCCGCATTAAATTTCATCTGCCATGTGTCTGCCCATTTCACCGGTCTGTCTATGTCCTCCTGAAGTCTGCTACTATCCTCCACATTGTTTACTACATTCCCCATCTGCAAATTTTGAAATTATCCTCAGTATACCCAAGTTCAGGTCATTAATATATATCAAATGAGCAGTGGTCCTAATGCTGACCCCTGGGGAGGACCCTCCAGTCTGAGAAACAACCGTTCACCACTACTCTCCCCTTTCTGTCCTCTAGCCAATTTTGTATCCATGCTGCCACTGTCCCTTTAATCCCATGGGCTTTAATTTTGCTAACAAGTCTATTATGTGGTACTTTATCAAATGCCTTTTGAAAGTCCATGTACACAATGTCAACCGTACTACCCTCATCAACCCTCTCCGTTACTGCATCAAAGAATTCAATCAAGTTAGTCAAACACGATTTTCCTTTAAAAAATCCGTGCTGACTTTCATTTATTAGCCCATACTTTTCCAAGTGCCAATTAATTTTGTCCCGGATTATTGTCTCTAAAAGTTTCCCCACCACCAACGTTAGGCTGACTGGCCTGTAATTGTCGGGTTTATCCCTCTCCCCTTTTTTAAACAGGTGATTAACATTTGCAATCCTCCATTCCTCCGGCATCATCCCCATATCTAAGGAGGATTGGAAGATTGTGGCCAGAGCCTCCGCAATTTCCACCCTTACGTCCCTCAGTGACCGAGGATGTATCCCGTCTGGACCGGGTGACTTTTCTACTTTGAGTGCTGCCAATCTTTTAAGTAGCTCCTCTTTATCTGTTTTAGTCCTCTCCAATATCGCTTCTACCTCCTTCTTTACTGCTACACTGGTATGAATAGAAGAACAAGAGGAACATTCTTTTTAGAAATAAGGCAGATTAATTTGGAAGCGATAATCAGACCAAAGCTCAGAAAAGAGATGACTAAAGGAAGCAAGAGAAAAGAGCGAAGATGAAAAAAAAACCTCGCAAATAGCAGAAACGTGAAATAAGTGCTCTCCATGGCGGTGACGGCCGAGTTCCGCGACTACCTCGGGGATTTCATCGAGCGCTATGCGCAGCTGGGCCTCTCGGACGCCGGCCTGAGCTCCGACGAGCCCCGCCGTGCGCTGGAGAGCGAGTTCCTGGTGCGGGAGAACCGCAAGTACTACATGGACCTGAAGGAGAACCAGCGAGGTCGCTTCCTGCGCATCCGCCAGACCTTAAATCGAGGCCCCGGCTTGGGGGGGACGCAAGGCCAGACCATCGCCCTGCCAGCCCAAGGGCTCATCGAGTTCAGAGACGTGCTGGCGAAGCTGATCGACGACTACGGCGTGGACGACGAGCCGTGCGGCCAGTCAGAGTTGCCCGAGGGCACGTCCATCACCGTGGACAGCAAGCGCTTCTTCTTCGACGTGGGCTCCAACAAGTATGGCGTGTTCATGCGAGTGAGTGAGGTGAAGCCCTCTTACAGGATCTCCATCACCATCCCCTATAAAGCCTGGTCCAAGTTCAGCAGCACCTTCAGCAAGTACGCCGAGGAGATGAAGGAGATCCAGAACAAACATCGGGACAAAAGAAAAAAGCAGGAACTAAGTGTCACAAAACATATTTGAAAGTACTTTATCTGAATGCACGTAGCATTCGTAACAAAATGGATGAGTTAATGGCACAAATAACTACGTATGGGTATGATCTTGTGGCCATTACAGAAACATGGCTGCAGGGTGACAACGACTGGGAATTAAATATGCCAGGGTATTTAACAATCAGGAAGGACAGGCAGGAAGGAAGGGGAGGTGGGGTGGCTATGTTAATAAAGGAAGGAATCACTGTAATACAGAGAAATGATATTGGGACAAAGGATCAGGATAATGAAACAGTTTGGGTAGAGATAAGGAATAATAAGGGGCAAAAAACACTCGTGGGCGTAGTATATAGGCCTCCTAATAGTTGCAACTCTGCTGGAAGAAGTATTAATCAGGAAATAGTCGGGGCATGTAATAAGGGAACAGCTATAATTATGGGGGATTTTAACTATCATATTAACTGGACAAATCAAATTGGGCAGGGCAGCCTTGAGGAAGAGTTTATTGAGTGTATTAGGGATGGATTTCTTGAGCAGTATGTAACTGATCCGACAAGGGGGCAAGCAACCTTGGACTTGGTCCTGTGTAATGAGCCAGGATTAATTAATAATGTCCGAGTTAAGGATCCCCTTGGAATGAGTGACCATAACATGGTTAAATTCCATATCCAATTAGAGGGTGAGAAGGTTGGTTCGCAAACAAGCGTACTGAGCTTGAATAAAGGAGACTATGATGGTATGAGGGCGGAATTGATTAAAGTGGACTGGGAAAATAGATTAAAGGGTAAGACGGCACATGAGCAGTAGTGTTAATTTAAGGAGTTATTTTACAACTTTCAAAACAAATATATTCCACTCAGGAAAAAAGGGTGTAAAAGAAATGACAGCCATCCGTGGCCAAGTAAAGAAATTAAGGATAGTATCCGACTAAAAACAAGGACAGAAAAGGTAGCCAAACTTAGTGGGAGGATAGAAGATTGGGAACTCTTCAAAAGACAGCAAAAAGTAACTAAAGGATTGGTTAAGAAAGGGAAGATAGATTATGAAAATAAATTAGCAAAAAATATAAAAACAGATAGCAAGAGTTTCTATCGTTATATAAAAAGAAAAAGGGTGGCTCAGGCAAACGAAGGTCCCTTAGAGGATGAGACCGGGAAATTAATGGTGGGAAACATGGAGATGGCAAAAATGCTGAACAAATATTTTGTTTCAGTCTTTACGGTAGAGGACACTAAGAATATCCCAACACTGGACAAACAGGGGGCTCTAGGGGGGGAGGAGCTAAATACGATTAAAATCACGAAGGAATTGGTACTCAGTAAATTAATGGGACTCAAGGCGAATAAATCCCCTGGACCTGATGGCTTACAACCTAGGGTCTTGAGGGAAGTGGCAGTGGGGATTGTGGATGCTTTGGTAATAATTTTCCAAAATTCTCTGGACTCGGCAAAGGTCCCTGCAGATTGGAAAACTGTTAATGTAATACCCTTATTTAAAAAGGGTAGTAGGCAGAAGGGTGGAAATTATAGACCAGTTAGCCTAACATCTGTGGTGGGTAAAATTTTGGAATCTATTATTAAGGAGACAGTAGCAGAACATTTGGATAAACATAATTTAATAGGACAAAGTCAGCATGGCTTTACGAAGGGGAAGTCATGTCTGACAAATTTGCTTGAGTTCTTTGAGGACATAATGTACAGGGTGGATAAAGGGGAACCAGTGGACGTAGTGTATTTAGACTTCCAGAAGGCATTCAACAAGGTGCCACATAAAAGATTATTGCTCAAGATAAAGAATCACTGGATTGGGGGTAATATTCTGGCATGGGTGGAGGATTGGTTATCTAACAGGAAGCAGAGAGTTGGGATAAATGGTTCATTCTCGGACTGGCAACCAGTAGCCAGTGGTGTTCCGCAGGGGTCGGTGCTGGGTCCCCAACTCTTTACAATCTATATTAACTATTTAGAGGAGGGGACCGAATGTAACATATCAAAGTTTGCAGATGATACAAAGATGGGAGGGAAAGTAGAGAGTGAGGAGGACATAAAAAACCTGCAGGGGGATATAGACAGGCTGGGTGAGTGGGCGGAGATTTGGCAGATGCAATACAATATTGGAAAATGTGAGGTTATGCATTTTGGCAGGAAAAATCGGAGAGCAAGTTATTATCTTAATGGCGAGAAACTGGAAAGTACTGCAGTACAAAGGGATCTGGGGGTCCTAGTGCAAGAAAATCAAAAAGTTAGTATGCAGGTGCAGCAGGTGATCGAGAAGGCCAACGGAATGTTGGCGTTTATTGGTAGGGGGATAGAATATAAAAACAGGGAGGTATTGCTGCAGTTATATAAGGTATTGGTGAGACCGCACCTGGAATAGTGCATACAGTTTTGGTGTCCATACTTAAGAAAAGACATACTTGCTCTCGAGGCAGTACAAAGAAGGTTCACTCGGTTAATCCCGGGGATGAGGGGGCGGACATATGAGGAGAGGTTGAGTAGATTGGGACTCTACTCATTGGAGTTCAGAAGAATGAGAGGCGATCTTATTGAAACATATAAGATTGTGAAGGGGCTTGATCGGGTGGATGAGGTAAGGATGTTCCCAAGGATGGGTGAAACTAGAACTAGGGGGCATAATCTTAGAATAAGGGTCTGCTCTTTCAAAACTGAGATGAGGGGAAACTTCTTCACTCAGAGGGTGGTAGGTCTGTGGAATTTGCTTCCCCAGGAAGCTGTGGAAGCTACATCATTAAATAAATTAAAAACAGAAATCGACAGTTTCCTAGAAGTAAAGGGAATTAGGGGTTATGGGGAACGGGCAGGAAATTGGACATGAATTTAGATTTGAGGTTAGGATCAGATCAGCCATGATCTTATTGAATGGTGGAGCAGGCTCGAAGGGCCGATTGGCCTACTCCTGCTCCTATTTCTTATGTTCTTATGTTCTTATGAAATGCACAGCAAATTGGTTAGCATCTGCAAGAGAACAAAATAGGAAGGAACATCAGAACAGGAGTAGGCCATTCAGCCCCTCAAGCCTGTTCCAGCATTCAATTAGATCATGGTTGATCTGTATCTTAACTCCATCTACCCACCTTGGTTCCGTAACCCTTAATACCCTTACCCAACAAAAATCAATCAATCTCAATTTTGAAATTTTCAATTGACCCCCAGACTCAACAGTTATTTGGGGGAGAGAGTTCCAGATTTCCACTCCCCTTTGTGTGAAGAAGTGCTTCCTGACATCACCCCTGAACGGCCTAGCTCTAATTTTAAGGTTATGCCCCTTTGTCCTGGATTCCCCCACCAGAGGAAATAGTTTCTCTCTATCTACCCTATTAATTCATTTAATCATCTTAAACTCCTCAATTAGATCAGCCCTTAATCTTCTATACTTATGGGAATACAAGCCTAGTCTATGCAACCTGTCCTCATAATTTAACCCTTTTAGCCCTGATATTCTGGTGAATCTATGCTGCACCCCCTCCAAGGCCAATATATCCTTCCTGAGGTGCGGTGCCCAGAACTAAACGCAGTATCCAGATGGGGTCTAATCAGAGCTCTGTACAGGTGTAACATAACTTCATCCCATTGGAACATTCCAAGTGTGATTTTTAACAACAATTTGCAATAACGTTAAGAAATGTTAATGTAAAGGATTGACCCAAGGGCTTCACAACAGGCAAGAGGAGAGTGAAGAAAAGGAGGCCCGAAAGCAGGAGAGGAGAATGAGAGGAGAGCGGTTAACAGGAGGCCCAAGAACGGGAGAGGGGAACGAGAGGAGAGCGGATAAAAGAAGGCCCGAGAGTGGGAGAGGAGATGAGAGGAGAGCCCGAGGTAAGGGAGGCCCGAGAGTGGGAGAGGAGATGAGAGGAGAGCCCGAGGTAAGGGAGGCCCGAGAGTGGGAGAGGAGATGGGAGGAGAGCCCAGAGGTAAAGGAGGCCCGAGAGTGGGAGAGGAGATGGGAGGAGAGCCCGAGGTAAGGGAGGCCCGAGAGTGGGAGAGGAGATGGGAGGAGAGCCCGGAGGTAAGGGAGGCCCGAGAGTGGGAGAGGAGATGGGAGGAGAGCCCGAGGTAAGGGAGGCCCGAGAGTGGGAGAGGAGATGGGAGGAGAGCCCGGAGGTAAAGGAGGCCCGAGAGTGGGAGAGGAGATGGGAGGAGAGCCAGGAGGCAAGGGAGGCCCGAGAGTGGGAGAGGAGATGGGAGGAGAGCCCAGAGGTAAGGGAGGCCCGAGAGTGGGAGAGGAGATGGGAGGAGAGCCCAGAGGTAAAGGAGGCCCGAGAGTGGCAGAGGAGATGAGAGGAGAGCCCGGAGGTAAGGGAGGCCCGAGAGTGGGAGAGGAGATGGGAGGAGAGCCCGGAGGTAAAGGAGGCCCAAGAGTGGCAGAGGAGATGAGAGGAGAGCCCGGAGGTAAGGGAGGCCCGAGAGTGGGAGAGGAGATGGGAGGAGAGCCCGGAGGTAAAGGAGGCCCGAGAGTGGGAGAGGAGATGGGAGGAGAGCCCAGAGGTAAAGGAGGCCCAAGAGTGGCAGAGGAGATGAGAGGAGAGCCCGGAGGTAAGGGAGGCCCGAGAGTGGGAGAGGAGATGAGAGGAGAGCGCGGAGGTAAGGGAGGCCCAAGAGTCGGAGAGGAGATGAGAGGAGAGCCCGGAGGTAAGGGAGGCCCGAGAGTGGGAGAGGAGATGAGAGGAGAGCCCGGAGGTAAGGGAGGCCCAAGAGTCGGAGAGGAGATGAGAGGAGAGCCCGGAGGTAAGGGAGGCCCGAGAGTGGGAGAGGAGATGAGAGGAGAGCCCGGAGGTAAGGGAGGCCCAAGAGTCGGAGAGGAGATGAGAGGAGAGCCCGGAGGTAAGGGAGGCCCGAGAGTCGGAGAGGAGATGGGAGGAGAGCCCGGAGGTAAGGGAGGCCCGAGAGTCGGAGAGGAGATGGGAGGAGAGCCCGGAGGTAAGGGAGGCCCGAGAGTGGGAGAGGAGATGAGAGGAGAGCCCGGAGGTAAGGGAGGCCTGAGAGCGGGAGAGGAGATGAGAGGAGAGCCCAGAGGTAAGAACATAAGAACATAAGAATAGGAGCAGGAGTAGGCCAATCGGCCCCTCGAGTCTGCTCCGCCATTCAATAAGTTCATGGCTGATCTGATCCTAACCTCAAATCTAAATTCATGTCCAATTTCCTGCCTGCTTCCTGTAACCCCTAATTCCCTTTACTTCTAGGAAACTGTCTATTTCTGTTTTAAATTTATTTAATGATGTAGCTTCCACAGCTTCCTGGGGAAGAAAATTCCACAGACTTACTACCCTCTGAGTGAAGAAGTTTCTCCTCATCTCAGTTTTGAAAGAGCAGCCCCTTATTCTAAGATTATGCCCCCTAGTTCTAGTTTCACCTATCCTTGGGAACATCCTTACCGCATCCACCCGATCAAGCCCCTTCACAATCTTATATGTTTCAATAAGATCGCCTCTCATTCTTCTGAACTCCAATGAGTAGAGTCCCAATCGACTCAACCTCTCCTCATATGTCCGCCCCCTCATCCCCGGGATTAACCGAGTGAACCTTCTTTGTACTGCCTCGAGAGCAAGTATGTCTTTTCTTAAGTATGGACACCAAAACTGTATGCAGTATTCCAGGTGCGGTCTCACCAATACCTTATATAACTGCAGCAATACCTCCCTGTTTTTATATTCTATCCCCCTAGCAATAAAAGCCAACATTCCGTTGGCCTTCTTGATCACCTGCTGCACCTGCAAACTAACTTTTTGATTTTCTTGCGCTAGGACCCCCAGATCCCTACAACGGAGGCCCGAGAGCGGGAGAGGAGATGAGAGGAGAGCCCGGAGGTAAGGGAGGCCCGAGAGTGGGAGAGGAGATGGGAGGAGAGCCCGGAGGTAAGGGAGGCCCAAGAGCGGGAGAGGAGATGGGAGGAGAGCCCGGAGGGAGCGCGAGAGTGGGAGAGGAGATGAGAGGAGAGCCCGGAGGTAAGGGAGGCCCGAGAGTGGGAGAGGAGATGGGAGGAGAGCCTGGAGGTAAGGGAGGCACGAGAGTGGGAGAGGAGATGGGAGGAGAGCCCGGAGGTAAGGGAGGCACGAGTGTGGGAGAGGAGATGGGAGGAGAGCCAGGAGGCAAGGGAGGCCCGAGAGTGGGAGAGGAGATGGGAGGAGAGCCCAGAGGTAAAGGAGGCCCGAGAGTGGGAGAGGAGATGGGAGGAGAGCCCAGAGGTAAAGGAGGCCCAAGAGTGGCAGAGGAGATGAGAGGAGAGCCCGGAGGTAAGGGAGGCCCAAGAGTCGGAGAGGAGATGAGAGGAGAGCCCGGAGGTAAGGGAGGCCCGAGAGTCGGAGAGGAGATGGGAGGAGAGCCAGGAGGTAAGGGAGGCCCGAAAGCGGGAGAGGAGATGGGAGGAGAGCCCGGAGGGAGCGCGAGAGTCAGGCAGAAAGGTAAAAAGACACCTAAAGTGACGTCAGCACAAGGGAGGGAGCAGATTGGTGAGTAGCTGGTGAGTGTTTTGGTTTTTTTTGTCCAGATCAAGGACAAGTCTTAAGTTTATTTCTGATAAGTTTAGTTAGTAGTCTAAAAAATAGAGACATAGGCAGGGCACCACAGGCCCGTCAAATGCACATCCTGTGCCATGTGGGAACTCCAGGACGCTTCCCGTGTCCTGGACAACCACAGGTGCAGGAAGTGTTGTCAGCTGGAGGAGCTTAAGCTCCAGGTTTCGGAGCTTGAACAGCAGCTGAAGTCACTCCAGTGAGGCTGAGAGCTACGTGGATAGCATGTTTCAGGAGGTGGTCACCCCGCAACTTAAGAGCGCGCAGGCAGAGAGGGAATGGGTGACCGCCAAACAAGGCGGACCAGGCAGGTAGTGCAGGAGTCCCCTGAGTGCATCTCACTCTCTAACCAGTACTGAATACTGGTGAAGGAGAGGGTTCCTCTGGGGAGTGCAGTCAGAGCCAAGTCCACAGCACCATGGATGGCTCAGCTGTACGGGAGGGGAGGAGAATGGTCAGAAGAGCAATAGTGATAGGGGATTCAATAGTTAGGGGAACAGACAGGCGTTTCTGCAGCCACAGATGAGAGTCCAGAATGGTATGTTGCCTCCCTGGCGCCAAGGATGTCACCGAGCGGCTGCAGAACATTCTGAAGGGGGAGGGTGAACAGCCAGAGGTCACGGTCCATATCGGTACCAACGACAAAGGTAGAAAGAGGGAATGAGGTCCTGCAGGCAGATTTTAAGGAGATAGGAAAGAGATTAATAAGCAGGACCTCAAAGGTAGCAATCTCTGGATTACTCCCGGTGCCATGCGCTAGTGAGTATAGAAACAGGAGGATAGAGCAGATGAATGCGTGGCTGGAGAGATGGCTCAGGAGGGATGGCTTTAGATTCCTGGAGCATTGGGACCAGTTCTGGGTGAGGTGGGACCTGTACAAGCCGGACAGGTTGCACCTCAACAGGGCTGGGACCAATATTGTCACGGGAAGGTTCGCTAGTGCTGTGGGGGAGGGTTTAAACTAACTTGTCGGGGGGATGGGAACCTGAACATAGATTCTGAAGGGAGAGAAGTAGAGCTGGAAATGGAAGGCAGGAAATGAATAAGCAAGTTTGAAAGGCAGAGGAAACAAAGGTTAGAAACTAGACAACAAAGGAATTTGGCAGTGCTTAATGGTATATGCCTCAATGCAAGGAGTATAGTGAATAAGGCAGATGAGCTGAGGGCACAGATAGACGCGTGGAAGTTCGATATCTTAGCTATTACAGAAACATGGCTTAAACAGGGGCAGGAATGGCAGCTCAACGTTCCTGGTTACAGGGTTTTCAGACGAGATAGAGAGGGGGATAAAAAAGGAGGGGGGTCACAATATTGGTTAAAGAAACAATTACAGCTATGAGGAGGGATGATATGTTAGAAGATCATCAAATGAGGCCATTTGGGTTGAAATGAAGAACAAAAAAGGGGCAGTCACACTGCTGGGAGTATATTATAGACCCCCAAACAGTCAGGGGGAGATAGAAGAGCAAATATGTCGGCAAATTTCTGAGAAGTGCAAAAATATTAGGGCAGTAACAGAAGGGGATTTCAACTACCCTAATATTAACTGGGATACAATCAGTGCAAAAGGTATAGAGAGCACAGAATTCTTAAAATACATTCAGGAGAACTTTTTTAGCCAGTATGTAGCAAGCCCAACAATAGAGGGGGGGGCAGTTCTGGACTTAGTCAGCTGGAAGGAGTATCAGTGGGAAAGTATTTTGGTGGTAGTGATCATAATTCAGTTAGATTTAGCAAAGTTATGGAAAAGGACAAAGATTGACCAGGAGCAAAAGTTCTCAAATGGGGAAAGGCCAATTTTACTAAGCTGAGATGTGATTTAGCAAAAGCGGACTGGAAACAGCTACTTGAAGGTAAATCAGTGTCAGAGCAGTGGGAGGAATTCAACGGGGAGATCGTGAGGGTTCAGAGCAAATACATTCCCACAAAGGAAAAGGGTGGGACAGTCAAACCTACAGCCCCCTGGATGTCAAGCAGCATATAGGATAGGATAAGGCAAAAAAGGGAAGCTTACGTCAGATACCGAGAGCTCAAAACTGCAGAAAGCCTGGAGGAATATAGAAAGTGCAGCGATGAAATTAAAAAGGAAATTAGGAAAGCAAAGAGAGGGCATGAAAAAAATTTGGCAAGTAAAATCAAGGAAACCCCAAAGATGTTTTAGAAATACATAAAGAGCAAGAGGATAACTAAGGAAAGAGTAGGGCCTAGTAGAGGCCAAAAAAGGTAACCTATGTGTGGAGGCGGAAGATGTGGGTATGGTTCTTAATGAATACTTTGTATCTGTCTTCACAAAAGAGAGGGCTGATGCAGACATTGTGGTTAAGGAGGAGGAGTGTAAAATATTGGATGGGATAAACATAGTGAGAGAGGAAGTATTAAGGAGATTAGCATCTTTGAAAGTAGATAAATCACCAGGCCCGGATGAAATGTATCCCAGGCTGCTAAGAGAAGCAAGGGAGGAAATAGCAGAGGCTCTGACCATCATTTTCCAATCCTCTCTGGCTACAGGATTTATGCCGGAGGACTGAAGGACTGCTAACGAGTAATTACAGACCAGTCATCCTAACCTTGGTGGTGGGCAAATTATGGGAAACAGTTCTGAGGGACAGTATTAATTGTCATTTAGAAAGGCACGGGTTAATCAAGGACAGTCAGCATGGACATGTTAAGGGAAGGTCATGTCTGACTAATTTGATTGAATTTTTTGAGGAGGTAACAAGGAGGGTCGATGAGAGTAACGCGTTTGATGTAGTCTACATGGATTTTCGCAAGGCTTTTGACAAGGTCCCACATGTCAGACTGTCAGAAAAGTAAAAGCCCATGGGATCCAAGGGAAAGTGGCAAGTTGGATCCAAAATTGGCTCAGTGGCAGGAAGCAAAGGGTAATGGTCGATGGGTGTTTTTGTGGCTGATAGGCTGTTTCCAATGGGGTTCCACACGGCTAGGTCCCTTGCTTTTTGTGGTATATATCAATGATTTAGACTTAAATGTAGGGGGCATGATTAAGAAGTTTTCAGGTGATACAAAAATTGGCCGTGTGGTTGATAGTGAGGAAGAAAGCTGTAGACGGTAGGAAGATATCAATGGACTGGTCAGAGGGGCAGAAAAGTGGCAAATGGAATTCAATCCGGAGAAGTGTGAGGTAATGCATTTGGGGAGGGCAAACAAGACAAGAGAGTACACAATAAATGGGAGGATACTGAGAAGTGTAGAGGAACAGGGGGACCTTGGCGTGCATGTCCATAGATCCCTGAAGGTAGCAGTACAGTTAGATAAGGTGGTTAAGAAGGCATATGGGATACTTGCCTTTATTAGTCAAGGCATAGAATATGAGAGGAGGGAGGTTGTGCTAGAACTATATAAAACACTAATTAGGCCACAGCTAGAGTACTGCGTACAGTTCTGGTCACCACATTACAGGAAAGATGTGATTACACAAGAGAGGGTACAGAGGAGATTTACGAGGATGTTGCCAGGACTGGAGAATTTTAGCTATGAGAAAAGATTGGATAGGCTTTGGAACAGAGGAGGCTGAAGGGAGATTTAATTGAGATGTATAAAATTATGAGGGGCCTAGACAGTGTGGCTAGGAAGGGCCTAGTTCTCTTAGCAGAGAGGTCAATAACCAGGGGGCATAGATTTAAAGTAATTGGTAGAAGGATTAGAGGGGAGTTGAGGAGAATGTTTTCACCCAGAGGGTGGTGGGGGTCTGGAACTCACTGCCTGAAAGGGTGGTAGAGGCAGAAACCCTCATTGTGTTTAAAGGTACTTGGATATGCACTTGAAGTGCCGTAACCTACAAGGCTACGGACCAAGAGTTGGAAAGTGGGATTAGGCTGGATTGCTCTTTTTTGGCCGCTTAGACACGATGGGCCAAATGGCCTCCTTCTGTGCCATAAATTTCTATGATTCTATGATGCAATGATTCAAATAGGTGTGCTGAAACCAGACGCTGGGCAAGGTTGGGAGACTAAGAGTGGTGACTGAAAGCTCAGTGGAATAGATGGGTTTCCAGGTGGAGGAGTACAACGGTTTAAATACATTGTTTCTTTTTCACTTTTTCTTTCTGTCCCTTTTTTCTCTCTCTCTTAATCCAATCTTTCTTTCCCTCTCGTTATTTCGCTTTCTGTACCTGATTTGACGTTGAATTCACTATTCGAACTGACACTTCCTGGTTCAGACTGCAATGATTCTTCCGTCTGATTGGTTAAGGGGATACACAGTTGCTTGCCCTGTTCACACAGGTCCCAGATGCCCTGTAGTGGGCACGGTACTGTTTGGATCTCCCACTGACAGTAACCTGCCATGCAAGGCACCTCAGACAGTCTATGGGCAAGGACATGTCTAACAAATGTTCGCCGCTCACAGTAAAATATGGCTCGTTGACTTTCAGAGGGTGCGAAACACAAATGGAGAAACTTTGGAGGACCAAATGGTCTTTTCTCATCCGTGATTTTTCCTGCACTCTTTCTGAAGGGGGACAAAGGAGCCCTGAGTAGGTCTTAGACACGTAGGCTGTTATACACAGAAACAGACTATTGGACCTATTGGGGTCAATTTTAACCTTGCCCGGCGAGAATGGTGCATGGGGAGGGGGTTAAAATCAGGCCGAGCCCGCTAACCGGCCTGAAGCTGCCCTGTTCCCTGACCCCCAGCCACATCTTACCTTCACCGATTGGAGTTGGCCGAAACTCCCACTGCAGGCCAGCGGGGGGCCTAATTTAAATGTAAAGGTCGCGGTGCCGATGACACGGTTTTCACTTTGACTCGGGGGAAGGCGTGCTCGACGTAAAAGCCGCCGGAGAAACTTGGCGGGACGCAGCAGAGCGGCCGGGAGAGGCCAAGGTAAGTACCATTTTTTATTCACCACGGAGCAGGGAGAAATCCTCGGGCCTCTCTTGCCCCAGCCCTCTCTGTTTGGCTTCCTTCCCCCCCACCGACCTCCCTCCCACCCCCTGCACTTACCTTATGTTGGGGCCCGTTCCCATAGGTCCCTGGCGACGGACGGCTCCCACCTCAATTCCCGCTCTCACCCGCCGACCTTGACATCATTCCTGCTTCGAGCAGGACATCAATCCCAATTATTCAAATATGGCCCTTGAGTTAAAATCATCCGGGGCCTCTCTTCCTTCATGACAGGTGCGACCTCCGTTTCGGGCTCTCCCACGCACCTTACCCACACTTCCATCCCCCCCCCACCCTTTAAAATCGTGGCCATTAAGTCTGCGTTGGTGTTTTTCTCCACATGAGCCATCCCACCCTCCCACTCACTCCCCCACACACTTTAATATTCCCTTTTCCTTTCAAGCAACAATCTCCCTTTGGTAAGGGTGCAGGGATTCTGCTATCGACAGTGGTTTCCGGCAAACAATTCCACATTCTAACCAACCTTTGTGAGCAGAAATTCTTTCTAATCTCCTTTTCGGATCTGGTCGTGATTGTTTTTTCCTTTTGCCCAGTCAGGCGGAGACTTGGCTAATTGACTAACGAGAACTGTCAATTGGCCAAAATCATCCAAATCCTGCCGGGCAGCTCCTCGTCACTGGTGGTAGAGTGAGAGAGGAAAATTGGAGACATCAGAACAGACTCTTGTAACGTGTCACCAGCAGGTGTCCTGGGTTCCAACGACTGCACAACGGCGACAATATAATGCCTTCAAAGTAATAAAACTTCTCTAGGAGCTTCATTGGAGCACAATCAAACAAAAATTGACACCGAGCTAAAGAAGGAGACATTAGAACAGGTGGCCAAAAGCTTTGTCTAAAGAGGTAGGTTTTAAGGAGTGTCTTAAAGGAGGAGAGCGAGGTGGAGAGGCGGAGAGGTTTAGAAAGTGAAGTCCACAGCTTAGGGCCTAGACAGTTGAAGGCACGCCACCAACGGTGGGGCAAAGGGAGTGTGGGGTTGCACAAATCAACGTAACTCTTCCATGACCTGCAAGAGAATTAGAAAGTATTGTGTATCGCCGACATTCCTTTCAACTTCCTCGACAACAATAACAATTATAAGAAAATACTCGGCTGCAGTTGAAAGAGTTTTCTGTGTTCAGAAGCTCGGATCCGCCCAGCATTTTGTTACCGTGACCTGTAAGGAATGTTTTCCTGTCACTCAAGCCAAGAATTGAAACGGAATCTGGTTACTGTCCTCGTTTGTTGAAAATCGTGTATAAATAGACTTTAATTTTTGTCGTAAAGACCTTGGTAAGGGCTGGGAGGACCAACTGCAAAGCAACTGACCATCTCCATTACCGTATGGCAAGAAGCCCCAGTGCCTTAGACGCATGTGGACAGGCAAAAGGGCTGATTTGCTGAGTGTGCATTGTCAGCAGGGAGATTAGCCCCTTACGCAAACATTGCATAGAATTACACAGCAGAGAAGGACACCATTCGACCCATCATGCCTGTGCTGACTCACTGGATGAGCTATCCAGTTAGTCCCACTCCCCCCGTTCTTTCCCCGTAGCTCTGCAAATTTTTCCCCTTCAAGTATTTATTCAATTCCTTTTTGAAAGTTACTATTGAATCTGCTTCCACCGCCCTTTCAGGCAGAGCATTCCAGATCATAACAACTCGCTGCGTAAAAACATTTCTCCTCAACTTGGCAATACAGTATATAGTGAGCAGGATAGTAGCAGACTTCAGGAGGACGTAGACAGGCTGGTGAAATGGGCAGACGCATGGCAGATGCAATTTAATGTAGATAAGTGTGAAGTGGTGCACTTTGGGAGGGACAAGATGGAGAGGCAGTATAATCTAAATGATAATATTTTGAATGGGGTGCAAGAGTAGAGGGACCTGGGGGTGCATATTCACAAATTTTCGAAGGTGGCAGTGCAAGTTGATAAGGCGGTTAAGAAGACATATGCAATACTTGGCTTTTTAAATAGGGGCATTGAATACAAAAACAAGGAAGTCATGCTAAACCTTTACAAATCATTGGTTAGGCCTCAGCTGGAGTATTGTGTACAATTCTGGGCACCACACTTTAGGAAGGATGTCAACGCCTTGGAGAGGGTGCAGGGGAGATTTACCTGGATGATACCAGGGATGAGGGATTGGAGAAGCTGGGATTGTTCTCCTTAAAGCAGAGGGGAGACCTAACAGAGGTATTCAAAATTATGAGGGGTTTTGACACAGCAAATTTTTTTTTAATTATTCCTTCATGGGATGTGGGCGTCGCTGGCGAGGCCAGCATTTATTGCCCATCCCTAATTGCCCTTGAGAAGATGGTGGTGAGCTGCCTTCTTGAAATGCTGCAGTCCGTGTGGTGAAGGTTCTCCCACAATGCTGTTAGGTAGGGAATTCCAGGATTTTGACCCAGCGACGATGAAGGAACGGCGATATATTTCCATGTCGGGATGGTGTGTGACTTGGAGGGGAACGTGCAGATGGTGTTGTTCCCATGTGCCTGCTGCCCTTGTCCTTCTAGGTGGTAGAGGTCGCGGGTTTGGGAGGCGCTGTCGAAGAAGCCTTGACGAGTTGCTGCAGTGCATCCTGTGGATGGTGCACACTGCAGCCACGGTGCGCCGGTGGTGAAGGGAGTGAATGTTTAGGGTGGTGGATGGGGTGCCAATCAAGCGGGCTGCTTTGTCCTGGATGGTGTCGAGCTTCTTGAGTGTTGTTGGAGCTGCACTCATCCAGGCAAGTGGAGAGTATTCCATCACACTCCTGACTTGTGACTACGGAGAAACTGTTTCCTCTGACAAATGGGTCGGTAACCAGAGTTCACAGATTTAAAATAATTAGCAAAAGAACTAGAGGGGAAATCAGAAGAAATGTTTTCACACAGAGGGCTGTTATGATCTGGGACACAGTACCTGAAAGGGTGGTGGAAGCAGATTCCATAGTAACTTTCCAAAGGCAATTCAACATGCACTTGAAGAGGACTAATTTGCAGGGTTATGGGGAAAAAGCTGGGGGGGGGTGTGATTAAATTGGACAGCTCTTTCAAAGAGACAGCACAGGTACGACGGGCCGAATAGCTTCCTTCTGTGCTGTAAGATTCTATAATTCACCTCCCCTCAAACTTTTATGCCCATTATCTTAAATCTGTGTCCTCTGGTTACCGACCCTCCTGCCAGTGGAAACAGTTTCTCTCCATGAAAACCCCTCATAATTTCGAACACCTCTATTAAATCTCCCCTTAACCATTCCTAACCATTAGGTATCCAATGCGCACAGCCGGTGTGCAAGGCCTCTTCCAATAGCTTAAGTTCAGAAAATGATCTCAGGAGGACTTCTTGTCTGGACGAGCTTTTTAAATAGAGCCACGGGGTACATTCTAAGATTGAACGAATCCAGGACAGAGCTACATGTGGCGGGAACGCATATAGGAGATCCGAGCTTTGAGGGCAGCATACTGCGGCCAGTTTTCACGGGCGCTTACCGGGAGAGCTCCGCCTGGATCCACATTGAGACCGCGGGCCGCTGCCGGCTACCTCTCGCCCGCCCCCTCCAGATAACCACCTCCCCTCCCCCCCCCCCCCCACTTTCCTGGGCTCACCTGAGGAGGACCTCGGCAGGAGTTTCAGCCGGTCGAATTCCTTCCCCCCACCCCCCCCCCCCACCCACCCTCGACCGGCGAGCTGCCTCTGGGGCCGCAGAAAACCGCCGGCCACATTGGGGCGACCGCCTGATCCAATGTCCGGGCCCATGTTTGAAAGACAGCAGCTGCAATAACACAGCACTCCCTCTGCAGCGTGCTGAGGTGTCAGCCCAGACTGGGTGAAGTTTGGACCGACAACTTTCCGAATCGGAGGCGAGGGTCCGGCCCGAGGAGCCAAGCCGTCACTTAACCCACGTTGTTGGCTCCAATTTGACTAGGCCGGTTCGTGAGACTACACCAGGCTGTAGCACTGAAGGTTAAAGGTCATTAGCCGCGGTACTGTGCATTGGCTAGTCCCAGGTTTTCTAACCAGCCACCTGGATTCATGGTGACAACCCACGGATTCCAACTCGTTCTAAAGCCCTTTGGGACGCCCAGAGGTCGTGGAAGGCGCTACATGAATGCAAGTCTGTTCTATCTTTCACAAGCATCTGGCCTGCGCTTTTCAGGATTCCCACCGCCAGTGCCCACTCAGAAAACAGGCCCTCATAATTCTGTCGCACCGCGACATCGCAACAACAACAAAAACTTGCATTTAACGTTGGAAAAAGCCCCAAGGCATTTCACAGCAGCGCAAACCGACAAAAAAAATTGAAGAGCGCCCAGGGATTCCCGTATGGAATCTTTATAATGTCGACACAGAGTGGCTGCCCCGCCCGCTCCCCTCTCCCTCTCCCCCTCCCCAAACCGGTTTCTTAACATTAAAAATTAACCATGGAAAACAAGGATCAAAGCTCTGTCATTGCTGCTGCTTGGCGCCAATCGGACTGACGGAATGAGCGTCAGTCTGCAGTATGACCAACTGTGGAATGCAGCCCGACAACCCCGAGTCTCTGACACCGGTAGCTGCTGTATAACTGCCGCTGCGGAGGAAATGATCCGATCTGAGCACAGCCTGGATCTTAAAATAGTACTGCTGTGCATATCAAAGAAAATTCTGAAACTCATTGGGATAACAGTCATGACTAGCGCCAGCTAAATATAATGTCATGGTCGAATAAGAAGGACGGAGAGCTCACTAATGTACTAGAAAATGAATGATTGAATTTTCGAATATTAGAGCTATGCACTTGCAGTATTATCAGGCAACAAATTATACATGGGAAAGAAGACCAGATTAACACAGTTGGTTGGTATTATGAGGTAATGAAGCATATCATAAGAACTTCAGCCATGATGGAATGTAATTGAATGAATAATCGAGAGCTAAACAACATTAGATCATTTAGCTGAGGGTAAGGGCCATGAATTCTCATTGTATCACAAGCCAATTTTTGGAAAGTGAAGCAGTATCATGATTTGGATTTTTACACCAAGCAAACATTTAGCCCTGGGGGCACATTTTAAAATCGTAATCAGTTTCGTGGGACATTTTAAGGACCACAAGAGTTTCAGGATCATCGGTGATTTTGAATGAACTTTCCTGAGGCCCTCATGAACCCCAAGGAGGCCGTTCGTCCCATCGTGTCTGTGCCAGATCTCTAAGTGAGCCACTCTTTCAGAGAGCTCGCGCAGGCACGATGGGCCAATTTTTTTTTATTCGTTCATGGGATGTCGGCGTTGCTGGAAAGGCCGGCATTTATTGCCCATCCCTAATTGCCCTTGAGAAGGTGGTGGTGAGCCGCCTTCTTGAACCGCTGCAGTCCGTGTAGTGAAGGTTCTCCCACAGTGCTGTTAGGAAGGGAGTTCCAGGATTTTGACCCAGCGACGATGAAGGAACGGCGATATATTTCCAAGTCGGGATGGTGTGTGACTTGGAGGGGAACGTGCAGGTGGTGTTGTTCCCATGTACCTGCTGCTCTTGTCCTTCTAGGTGGTAGAGGTCGCGGGTTTGGGAGGTGCTGTCGAAGAAGCCTTGGCGAGTTGCTGTAGTGCATCCTGTGGATGGTACACACTGCAGCCACTGTGCGCCGGTGTTGAAGGGAGTGAATGTTTAGGGTGGTGGATGGGGTGCCAATCAAGCGGGCTGCTTTATCTTGGATGGTGTCGAGCTTCTTGAGTGTTGTTGGAGCTGCATTCATCCAAGCAAGTGGAGAGCATTCCATCACACTCCTGATTTGTGCCTTGTAGATGGTGGAAAGGCTTTGGGGAGTCAGGAGGTGAGTCACTCGCCGCAGAATGCCCAGCCTCTGATCTGCTCTCGTAGCCACAGTATTTATATGGCTGGTCCAGTTAAGTTTCTGGTCAATGGTGACCCCCAGGATGTTGATGGTGGGGGATTCGGCGATGGTAATATCGTTGAATGTGAAGGGGAGGTGGTTAGATTCTCTCTTGTTGAAGATGGTCATTGCCTGGCACTTATCTGGCGCGAATGTTACTTGCCACTTATCAGCCCAAGCCTGGATGTTATCCAGGTCTTGCTGCATGCGGGCTCGGACTGCTTCATTATTTGAGGGGTTGCGAATGGAACTGAACACTGTGCAATCATCAGCGAACATCCCCATTTCTGACCTTATGGTGGAGGGAAGGTCATTGATGAAGCAGCTGAAATTGGTTGGGCCTAGGACACTGCCTTGAGGAACTCCTGCAGCAATGTCCTAGGGCTGAGATGATTGGCCTCCAACAACCACTACCATCTTCCTTTACGCTAGGTATGACTCCAGCCACTGGAGAGTTTTCCCCCTGATTCCCATTGACTTCAATTTTACTAGGGCTCCTTGGTGCCACACTCGGTCAAATGCTGCCTTGATGTCAAGGGCAGTCACTCTCACCTCACCTCCTTCTGTGCGGTATGATTCTAAGTGAAACAATACAAAAAGCAAAAAACACACAGGGAGATATTAAAAATACAGTAACCGGGTTTACACAGTGTACAAATGAACAGTTAATAGGTCCTACTCCCTGCAGTCCTTTTCACTCTTGTGCGTGGGATAATGTGCCACATTTAACAATTGACCCTAACCAAGGCATATTGCTCAGTGGAGAATTGCCAAGGTGCCTAGCATGTTACCCCATCACTTCTGAAAGAGGAAAATATGCATCGCTGGAGCAATGTGTACAGGCTAAAACTATCTGGGCAAATCATTTTACAACTGTTTCCATTGGCAGGAGGGTCAATCACAGAGGACACTGATTTAAGACCATAAGATCATAAGAGATAGGAGCAGAAGTAGGCCATTCGGCCCCTCGAGCCTGCTCCGCCATTTAGTGAGATCATGGCTGATCTGATTTTTACCTCAACGCCACTTTCCCGCCCTTTCACCATATCCTTTGACTCCCTTGCTGATCAAAAATTTGTCTAACTCAGCCTTGAATGTATTCAATGACTCAGCCTCCACAGCTTTTTGGGGTAAAAAATTCCAAAGATTCACGACCCTCTGGGAGAAGAAATTCTTCCTCATTTCCGTATTAAATCTTATCCTGAGACTATGTCCCCTTGTTTCCCCCATAAGGGGTAACATCCTCTCCGCATCTACCCTATCGAGTCCCCTCAGAATCTTGTATGTTTCAATAAGATCTCCTCTCATTCTTCTAAACTCCAATGAAAATAGACCCAACCTGTTCAATCTTTCCTCATAAGACAACCCTTCCATACCCAGAATCAACCTAGTGAACCTTCTCTGAACTGCCTCCAATGCAAGTATGTCCTTCCTTAAATAAGGGAGCCTATTTAAAATAATTGGCAAAAAGTCAGTGGGGAGATGAGGAGAATTTTTTTTTGACTTGGCGAGTTGTTATGATCTGGAATGCACCGCCTGAAAGGGTGGTGGAAGCAGATTCAGTAGCAACTTTCAAAAGGGAATTGGATAAATACTTGACAAGAAAAAAAATCGGAAAATTTTGGGCTATGGGAAAAGAGCAGAGGAGTGGGACTAATTGGATAACTCTTTCAAAGAGCCGGCAGAGGCACGATGGGCTGAATAGCCTTCTATTATTCTAAGTGAAACAATACACAAAGCAAAAAAACACACAGGGAGATATTAAAAATACAGTAACTGGGCCTGCACAATATACAAACGAAAAGGGAATAAGTCTTAATCCCTGCAGTTCTTGTGACGGATTGTTTAACATAAGAATCTGTATTATTTTGTAACAATATTCTGAACTGGCTAAGTGACAGGAAACAGAGAGTAGTGGTGAACGGTTGTTTCTCGGACTGGATGGAGGTGTACGGTGGTGTTCCCCAGGGGTCGGTGCTGGGACCACTGTTTTTCTTGGTAAATATTAATGTCTTGGACTTGGTTGTACAGTGCACAATTTCAAAATTTGCAGATGACACAAAACTTGGAAGGGTAGTAAACAGTGAGGAGGATAGTGATAGACTTCAAGAGGATATAGACGGGCTGGTGGCATGGGCGGACACGTGACAGATGAAATTTAACGCAGAAAAATGCGAAGTGATACATTTCGGTAGCAGGAAAGAGGGGAGGCAATATAAACTAGAGGGCACAACTCTAAAAGGGGTACAGGAACAGGGAGATCTGGGGGTATATGTGCACAAATCCTTGAAGGTGGCAGGGCAGGTTGAGAAAGCGGTTACAAAAGCATACGGGATCCTGGGCTTTATAAATAGAGGCATACAGTACAGAAATATGGAAGTCATGATGAACCTTTATAAAACACCGGTTCTGGGCACCGCACTTTGGGAAAAATGTGAAGGCCTTAGAGGGGGTGCAGAAGAGATTTACGAGAACGATTCCAGGGATGAGGGACTTTAGTTACGTGGATAGATTGGAGAAGCTGGGGTTGTTCTCCTTGGAACAGAGATGGTTGCGGGGAAATTTGATAGAGGTATTCAAAATCATGAAGGGTCTAGACAGAGTAGATAGAGAGAAACTTCCCATTGGCGGAAGGATCACGCACCAAAGGGCATAGGTTTAAGGTGATTGGCAAAAGAACCCAAAGGTGAGATGAGGAAAAACTTTTTTACACAGCGAGTGGTTGTGATCTGGAATGTACTGCTCAAGGGGGTGGTGGAGGCCGATTCAATCATGGCTTCAAAAGGGAACTGGATAAGTACTTGAAAGGAAAAAAATTGCAGGGCTACGGGGATAGGGCTGGGGAGTGGGACTAGCTGGATTACTCTTACATAGAGCTGGCGCGGACTTGATGGGCCGAATGGCCTCCTTCCATGTTGTAACCTTTCTATGATTCTATATTCTGGCCATTTGAGGAAATATGCATGTTTGGGACCGAGGACGCAGAATGGAAGTTCTCTTGTCCTGTTGTTCAACATCTAAGAGAAGACCCATCGCCCACCCAGCTGATAGAAACAATTAATATGGATCATGGGCTGTGATCTTCCCCTAGTTAAAGTTTATCTTATTTGTAATTATACCAGACAGTCGAAGAGGCTCAACAGGGGGTTTCATTCATCAAGCTCACAGCTCTGGCGACAGGCACCTGGGGGTGGGTGGTGGGGTGGGTGGTGGGTGAGAAGCAGACACCTGTGATTGACAATGCTGTGGCCTAAATTGCCTAAAAGCTCATCTGCTGCTGAAACCCTCATCCATCCTTTGTTACCTCCAGTCTCGACTATTCCATTGCTCTCCTGGCCGGCCTCCAACCTTCCAACCTCTGTAAACTTGAGCTCATCCAAAACTCTGCTGCCCGTATCCTAACTCGCACCAAGTCCCGTTCACCCATCAACCCCTGTGCTCACTGACTTAAATTGGCTCCCGGTTCAGCAACGCCTCACATTTAAAATTCTCATCCTTGTGTTCAAATCCCTCCATGGCCTCTACATCTCTGTAACCTCCTCCAGCCCTACAACTCTCCGAGATCTCTGCGCACTCCATTTCTGGCCCCTTGTGCATCCCCGATTTTGATCGCTCCACCATTGGCAGCCATGCCTTCAGCTGCCTAGGCCCTAAGCTCGAGAATTCCCTCCCCAAACTTCTCCGCCTCTCTACCTCTCCCTCCTTCTTTAAGACACTCCTTCAAACCTACCTCTTTGACTAAGCTTTTGGTCACCTGTACTAATATCTCCTTATGTGGCTTGGTGTCAAATTTTTTTTATAATCACTCCTGTGAAGCACCTTTGGATGTTTTACTATGTCAAAGGCGTTATATAAATGCAGATTGAGTGAAACTATGACATGCAATCGCTGGTTCACCAGATTAGTTCTCACCACAGGTGGAGATTAAGGAAAGTCTCGTGGGAATTCAGTCTCACCTGAAACTTCTCCCAATGGGTGCCCAGTCCAAACTACAAGTGTTACGACTGAGAACTGAGATGAGTTTATTGATTTGAAAGGGAGACTGTAAATCTTAGTGCTGTAAACTAGTCAATCTGCCGTTCTGAGATATGTGGCCCACCAGAACATTATTTGTCTATCAGGCAAAGAGTTCAGGAATGTATGGACAGTAAATAGGGTTCATCCATTGCCCTGCAGCCTACTATCACAGGTTATCTCACACATAAGGTCATGTTTTGTTTACTAGGGACTAAGGACTTGGCAATGAAGGCGGACTTTAGCATTAGACACAAGAAGTAACTGCAACGAGCTCAAACCATAACAGTCCTTTTCAGTAGTTTCTGAGTCACAGTTTCTGATGGAAGTTACAAGGTATATGATCCTCATAGACGCTTTCTTAGGTTCATTAGAGACAGAACAAGCCAAAGGACTGGGGCCCTCAGCTATCAGCTGGATGTAAAAAAAACCACGGCTCTATTTGGAGAAGAGTAGCGACTTCTCTCAGTCTCCTGGCCAACCATTCTTCTCTCAGATAACACCACTAGAACAGATTATCAGGTCATTAATTCATTTGCTATTTGTAGGATTTTACTGTGAGATAACTGGCCACCATGTTTACCTTCATACTAGACGGTGACTATATTTCAAAAGTAATCTATTGGTTTTACAGGATGCCCATGATCAGCGCTATATCAATGCAAGTTCTTTCTCCTTTTCCTGAATTAGATGAAACCCCAATCTTCTGTTGAAATTGGACTACCCCTTTGCCTTTCAACAAACCAATTATTTGATTATCTTGGGGAAAAATCTACCTTCCTCAAGTAAAGTCGTCAAAAACAGGTTAACTGGTCATTCATCTCATTGCTGTTTGTTGGATCTTGCTGGGCATAAAATGGCTACTTATAAGAGCACTAGGATAGGGAAAGGAGCACGCAAGACAGGGACCGAATGGCTGGCACAAGGGTGTTTCTTAATTATTTCTGTTAACTATTAGATAGAGATGTACTTATGTTGATTGATAAAACTGTGTTTTGTTTTGGTGTTGGTGTTTAGCTTTGCAGTGAGATGAGGGTGAGACCAGTAAGTTTGAATGGAAGGAAGGCGTTTGGATGGTACGGGTAAGGAAACTGGTAAGGATTGTGGGACTGTTGGTGTATTGGGGATGGGAGGGCTGGATTAGGTGATGCAATCCTCGTTGAGCTGGTCTCTGAGCTATCAGGCAGGGAGGGGCACTGGTGGTCGCTGCCTCTCCTCCTCCTCCTCCATCTTCTGGCAGCTGTTCCTGCTCTCTGGTGACTTCCTTGCTGTTCTCCCTCGTACTCTAGCCCCGAAGGCAGCCTTACCAGACCACCCATGACTGCAGCCAAACTATCTGTGTGGCAGGTTCAAGTCCCACTCCAGAGACTTGAGCACTTAATCTGGGCCGACACTCCCAGTGCAGTATTGAGGGAGTGCTGCACTGTTGGAGGTACCGTCTTTTGGATCAGACCTTAAACCGAGGTGCCGTCTGCCCTCTCAGTTGGACGTAAAAGATCCCATGGCACTATTTCGAAGAAGAGCAGGCGAGTTCTCCCTGGTGTCCTGGTCAATATTTATCCCTCAACCAACATTACCAAAAAACAGATGATCTGCATTATTTAATTGCTATTTGTGGGACCTTGCTGTGCACTAATTGGCTGCCACATTGTAGGGTGTTTCCGATCGTGTGAGAGTCGTTCAGCCTTGCTGGTCACAACCGAACTCACTTATTTACGGTCGAAGGCCTGGGCTTATGAATCACACTGAAGGATGATCAATAATGCAATCGAGACAGGTTTCAGATTTTGAATAGTAAAAGTGTGTTTAATATGTACAGCAAATCTCAATATGGCCAAACCGATGCTAAAGTTCCTATATGACTACGAACAAATAGATTACTTCCCCTTGGACTTCTTAAACTAAGCCTCTCCGTGTTCCCTTACTCACGGCTGTTAACTCCCAACACTACACCGCTGAAGTTTGGTCGGGACATGCAGAGGTAACTCTCCACAAGGATGTGAGATGAGTATTCTGCAGGCTGCGGTTGAAATGCTCACCCTGCTGACTTTGGCTGCCGGGTCGTGTCTTCTACGATCGAAGTCCTTGGGGCCGTACCCGTTCCTTGGGGCACGCGACTTCCTTCGGTCCTGGTTGTAGAGAGAGCGGCCTGCTCTGATCTTCTGATGTTGTAGAGCTGTGTGCCTGGTGTCCGTTTGACATCCACTGTGCGACCCTCTGTTTCCTGAGGCTGCAAGAGCTATACTGATCTATGATGTGGAGATGCCGGTGATGGACTGGGGTTGACAATTGTAAACAATTTTACAACACCAAGTTATAGTCCAACAAATTTATTTTAAATTCCACAAGCTTTCGGAGGCTTCCTCCTTCCTCAGGTGGTGTGGAAATGAAATTTTCGAATCCTTCGCATTTGAAAATCACAGAACAATGCCTGGTGCTTACTGCCCGTTGCCAAGGCAATCACAGTGAGCAGACAGAGAGGTGTCACCTAAAAGTCCACCAAATATACAAACCCCCAACAAAAAAAAGAGAGAGAGAAGGAAGATAGTCAATGACCCGTTATATTAAAAACAGATAACATTTGTTCGCTGGTGGGGTAACGTGTAGCGTGACATGAACCCAAGATCCCGGTTGAGGCCGTCCTCATGGGTGCGGAACTTGGCTATCAATTTCTGCTCGACGATTTTGCGTTGTCGTGTGTCCCGAAGGCCGCCTTGGAGTATACTTACCCGAAGGTCGGTGGCTGAATGTCCATGACTGCTGAAGTGTTCCCCGACAGGGAGAGAACCCTCCTGTTTGGCGATTGTTGCGCGGTGTCCGTTCATCCATTGTCGCAGCGTCTGCATGGTCTCGCCAATGTACCATGCTCTGGGGCATCCTTTCCTGCAACGTATGAGGTAGACAACGTTGGCCGAGTCACAGGAGTATGAACCGTGCACCTGGTGGGTGGTGTCCTCTCGTGTGATGGTGGTGTCTGTGTCGATGATCTGGCATGTCTTGCAGAGGTTACCGTGGCAGGGTTGTATGGTGTCGTGAACGCTGTTCTCCTGAAAGCTGGCTAATTTGCTGCGAACGATGGTCTATTTGAGGTTGGGTGGCTGTTTAAAGGCGAGTAGTGGAGGTGTGGGGATGGCCATAGCGAGGTGTTCGTCATCATTGATGACATGTTGAAGGCTGCGGAGAACATGGCGTAGTTTCTCCATTCCGGGGAAGTACTGGACGACGAAGGGTACTCTGTTGGTTGCGTCCCGTGTTAGTCTTCTGAGGAGGTCTACGCGATTTTTCGCTGTGGCCCGTCGGAACTGTCGATCGATGAGTCGAGCATCATATCCCGTTCTTACCAGGGCGTCTTTCAGCGTCTGTAGGTGTCCATCGCGTTCCTCCTCGTCTGAGCAGACCCTGTGTATTCGCAGGGCCTGTCCATAGGGGATGGCCTCTTTGACGTGGTTAGGGTGGAAGCTGGAAAAGTGGAGCATCGTGAGGTTGTCCGTGGGCTTGCGGTAGAGTGAGGTGCTGAGGTGCCCGTCTTTGATGGAGATTCGTGTGTCCAAGAAAGAAACCGATTCTGAGGAGTAGTCCATGGTGAGCTTGATGGTGGGATGGAACTTGTTGATGTTATCGTGTAGTCTCTTTAGTGATTCCTCACCGTGGGTCCATAGAAAGAAAATGTCGTCGATGTATACACCAGATACATCGACGACATTTTCTTTCTATGGACCTTGCGTACTACATGAGGTGTGAACTGGGTTCTGTAGACCCGACCGACTGACTTAATTATATCAACAGGTGGATTTCATTGTCTCCTTAGCCAACTTGGAGCCGGTGATGATGTGAGGCAATGTCTCTGTTGGGTGGGGTGGGTTTTAGTTCAAAAGCTGGTCCTTTCTGGTCTGGGAACTGTGTTTTAAAATGGGTCCTTTTCGCAGCCATTTTCCCAAAACTGGGGTTTTCCCCTGGCGAATAAAATCTTGGATTAAAAATGATAATCCTACAACATTTCCTACATCTACAGCAGTGACTACACTTCAGAAGTGCTTCATTGGCTGTAAAGCACTTTGGGACGTCCTGAGGTCGTGAAAGGCGCTATATAAATGCAAGTCTTTCTGTTTTTTTTCTTTTCTGGTTCGACAAAGGACAATGTGACTCAATGCACAAATACAACTGCCAGCCTTTAAAGAACGGAAACAAGCAGAGAGACTGGAGGCAGTGCCAACAGTGCTGGAATGCTTAGAACTCTGAACAACAATGGATGAAATGAAAGCATTGTGCTCTTCAAAGAAAGCGTTTAGAGAGCAAACAACACCGACCGAGAGGAAAGGCACAAAAGGTCCAAAGTTTGAAAAGGTCTCCCACTGCCTCATCGATCTGAACCTAATTTGCGCAGATGCAACAGGTCAAGACTGATCTTTGCATTCGTGTTACAAGCAAATCCCCTAATGTGGCGGGGAGAAAGCAAGCATTAAAACGCAAAAGCAAAAATGCTGCAGCTGCTGGAAATCTGAAATATAAACAGCAAACCCTGGAAACACTCAGCAGATTGGGCAGCACCAACAGAGAGAGGAAGATAGGGGCTATGTTTCAGGTCGATGACCCTTCCTCAGGTCCCCAGGTTTGAGTGAGTGTTACGTCCGGCAGTTCTCAATGAAAAGACCTAATGAGGGGTGAGAGGCCAGAGGGAGGGCTCCGTGGTGGATCGGGAATTCTGAAGCTAGGAGAAAGGGAAAACTGTGGGTGGGAGTGGGGGGGGAGGGGGAGGGGTGGAGAAGCCTTCTGGCCAAAACGGTGGGTGCTGAGGTGAACGTAATGGGAAGAAGAGATCAGCATCAGGTCGAACTCGGAATGACTGAGGTAAGGGGATGAAGCTGAGGCCCTTTGCTGAGAGCAATCGTTCGGGGTCAGAGAGGGGAAGGTCAGAGGGCATGGTGAAAACACGACAAAGGGTAGAATTGGAAAGAGGGATGTGGTCAGAGGAAAGTGAAGGGCATGAAGGATCAGGAAGAGCTTTGGTATCTAAGAGTCGTGAAGCTTTGCGGTCCTTGACACCTGAAGTGAAGAAAAAAAAAGTTTTTTTGCTAATGCACCGATTGAGGCGAAGGAATAAACGGAACTGAGGACCAGGTCAGTTCTGTAATAGAGTGAGTTGGTGCTGCTGAAGAGGGAGTTTGGGAGCGTGCATGTGGCGCTCGCACGGCATTAAGCATGGATGTCAGGAAGCGCCGAGACCAGTGTTTCGAGGAACTCTCAATATCGTGGAGGTATATGGGACCGTGGGTGGTTCCAAAACAGGGAAGGTGGAATTTAGGAGGGAATCCATGCGGAATGAGTCGGAGCCGGAGAGAGACAGTGGCTGAGAAAAGAGATGTGGCTGTGAAGATAAGTTTCAGGGAACACACCATCAAAGACAAGAAGGGAAAGCAACGAAGGTGAACGGAGTAAAAGGGACAAACAGAAATCCCATCGGAGAGAAGAGCAGAACTTCTTCAAGGTGGGGCATTCCTGGAAGAGAAGTGGCCGTGAATTGAAGAACAAAACAAACAGCAAAATACTGCGGGTGCTGGAAATCGGAAATAAAAACTGAAAATACCGGGTGACACTCGGCAGGTCAGGCAGCTTCTGGAGAGGGAGGAAGCCAGAGTTTACGTTTCTGATGAGAGGTCATTGACCTGAAACATTCACCCTACCTTCCTCTCTCCACACACGCTGCCTGGCCTGCTGAGCATTTCCAGCATTTTCTGTTTTTATGCAGTAAACAAACATTGCCGGGATAGTGAAACCAAGATCCTGGGCAGATGAAGAGAAGCCAATGCTTTTCTTCCAGAAAGCAAAACGTAGTGGCTTAGAGATTCGACTGTGAAGCTCCCGTTTTTCGGGCACTAAACGGCCTCTTAATCTTACAACATGGAGGGCAGGAAAGCACACGCTCATTATGAAATGGAATTGTGCCGCCCGCCATATTGGTAAAGGCCATAAAATCGGCATGCAGGGCCCACGCCTGAAACAGGTGGGTCCTTTGCATATGCAAATAATGGGCCTACCTCCTGTTTGAGGCCCCCACTGCAAGATTGGTATCCCCCGAGGCTCATCCCAAACTCTGCTGCCCGTATCCTAACTCGCACCAAGTCCTGTTCTCCCGTCACCCCTGTGCTCGCTGACTCACGTTGGCTCCCGATCCGGGAACATCTCGATTTTAAAGTTCTCATCCTTGTTTTCGAATTCCTCCATGGCCTCACCCCTCCCTATCTCTGCAACCTCCTCCGGCCCTACAACCCTCCGAGATCTCTGCGCTCCTTCAATTCTGGCCTCTTGCGCATCCCCGATTTTCATCGCTCCACCACTGGCAGCTGTGCCTTCAGCTGCCTAGGCCCTAAGCTCTGGAATTCCCTCTCTAAACCTCTCCACCTCTCTACCTCCCTCTCCTCCTTTAAGATGCTCCTTAAAACCTACCTCTTTGACCAAGCTTTTGGTCACCTGTCCTAATATCTCCTTTCGTGGCTCGGTGTCGGTTGGGCCTGTATACGCTGGAGTTTCGATGAATGAGAGGTGATCTTATTGAAACATATAAGATCCTGAAGGGCCTAGAAGGGGTAGATGCTGAAGGGATGTTTCCCCTTGTGGGAGAGACTAGAACTATGGGCCACAGTTTAAAAATAAGCGGTCGCCCATTTATGACAGAGATGAGGAGAAATGTTTTCTCTCAGAGGTCTTGAGTCTGTGGAACTCCCTTCCCCAGAGAGCGGTGGAGGCAGGGTCATTGAATATTTTTAAGGCTGAGTTAGATAGATTCCTGATTAACAAGGGAGTCAAAGGTTATAGTAGGTAGATGGGAAAGTAGGGTTGAGGTCACAATCAGATCAGCCATGATCTTATCAAACGGCAGAGCAGGCTCGAGGGGCCGAATGGCCTATTCCTGCTCTTAATTCGTATGTTCGTATGGTGTCAAATATTAGAACATAAGAAATAGAAATAGGAGCAGGAGTAGGCCAATCGGTCCCTCGAGCCTGCTCCGCAAATATTGTTTGAAAACACTCCTTGTGCAGCGCCTTGGGATGTTTTACTACATTAAAGGCTCTATATAAATGCAGGTTGTTGTTGTTGTTGTTGTTGTTGTTGAGGCAACCAGCACCGGCTGCACTCAGGAAAACCAGGCCTACATGCGGCCTAACAGGTGGTCCTTAAAGGGACCACTACAGGCCGCAACCAACAAGATTAAGTTTTTTGAAGTATATTTACTCTGGAGCCGGAAGGAGCAAGAGTTCCCCAGTATTTTGCTCCAAAGGCTATTCTTCGTGTGTGAGGCTAGACGGTGTTTCTGGTCACTGGATCAGGATCTGAGGTACTCTGCCCCAGGTCTGCTCTGTGCTGCTTAATGCTACACCACGATCTGCATTTACCCACTAGATCATCAGGGGAGCCCAGATATGGCAAAAGTTACAATAGCAATTACAATACTGAAGAGCAAAGCAAGACTAGGAAATGGAAATCTTCCTATACAGTAACTGTACCAACTGACAAAGTGCACAGATTAATGCCCTACACTCTCCCTACTAGAGTAGTCAGTTTGGCTCAGTTGGTAGCACTCTTGCCTCCCAGTCAAAGGGTTATGGGTTGAAGCCCCATTAAAGAACTTGAATACGTAATGGGCTGAATGGCCTCCTTCTGTAACGTACTATGATAACCTAGGCTGGCACTCTTAATGTGTGGCTCTTAATGCTACATTGTTGAAAGCGTTGTCCATTGGATGAGCCGTTGAAGTGAGGTCTCATCTGGTGGTTCAGGTAGACGTTAAGAATACCATGGCACTTTCCAAAGAAGAGCAGGGAGTCCTCCTGGTGTCCTGCCCAACGTTCCTTCCTCACCAACACCACCAAAAATACATCGGCCGGTCTTTCATCTTATTGCGGTTCGTGGGATCTTGCTGTGTATAAAATGGCTACCGTGTTCAAAGTAATCCGTATGCGAAGCACAAGTTCCCCTCCAAGTCACACACCATGCCGACTTGGGCATATATCGCTGTTCCTTCATCGCCACTGGGTCAAAACCCTGGAACCCCCTACTGAACAGCACTGTGGGAGAACCTTCGCCGCACGGACTGCAGCGATTCAAGAAAGCCCACCCTCAAGGGTAACTAGGGATGGGCAATAAATGCTGGCCTTGCCAGCAATGCCCACTTCCCAAGAATTCATTTTTTTAAAAACTTTGACAGATGCGATAAGGTGCCCTATAAATGCAAGCCTTTTTTACTCATTTTGCAGTAAGAATGTTACGTAGAGTTAATTAGAATTACATAGAATTTACAGCACAGAAACAGGACATTCAGCCCATCTGGTCCATGCCGTGTTTGTGCTTCACACATGCCTCCTCCCACCCCTTTGGATGTAACCCTATCAGCATAACCTTCTGTTCCTTTCTCCCACATGTGTTTATTCCTCTTTCCTTAAATGTATCTATGCTGTTCGCCTCAACTACTCCTTGTGGTAGCGAGTTCCACATTCTAACCACTCTCTGGGTCAGGCAGTTTCTCCTGAATTCACTCTTGGATTTATTACTGACTATCTTATATTTATGGCCCCTCGTTTTTGATCTCCCCCATGAGCGGAAACATCAGTAAAAAAAAAACTATGCATGAAAAAATTGCAATCTGTCCACAAACTTAATAAAACCTTGCATAAAATAAGGTAATTGCTTTATGATTTTATTGTTGCACCTTTGTTACTGGCCCCAGTGTTACAGGGTTAATGTCGATGAGCTGTTATCTTTGATAACATGGTAAGTTTAACATGCTGCTCATCTTGGCATGCTGTACACGTATTGGAATAGCAACAACAACACGATACACCATACAAACGCACAGCTGGCGCATTGAGAGAAAGGGGGAACAGTTAAACGAGCTCTTGTTTTTGCAAAGAGTTTATGGCCGACAATCTACGACAAGAAGATATGGAAGCACAAAGGGGGAGGTTCGAAGAATTGCTTTGATGCAAAGGTTATTAGAATATGGAATGCATTATCACAAGGGGCTAGTGAATCTGAGTCAATCACGGCATTTGAGAGGGAAGTGGATAAATACTTGAAGAAGGAAATATTAACAAGTACGGGGAAAGAGCAGCGGGGATTAGACTAGATAGTCCTGATATGGAACTACTGCAGTCATGCTGAGATGAATAGTTTCCCTTTGTGCCAACATTTTTATGGTTCTAAGACTCCAGCATGTTTAAACATCAATACAATCTCACCCAGTTAGATAAAATCCAACAAGGTGTTTCGTTTGCTGCTAAAAATTACCTGGTGTTAAAACAAGCAGTCAATATGCCATCAAAAGACATAGCTCCCCCATTGGTTCAATTGGTAAATGCACCACTTAGCGTTAAACTGAATCATACAGAATAGACTCCTTCCATATGGGGTCAGCTGTGGCTCATTGGGTAGTATGCTCACCTGTGAGTTCTAAGAAGGTTGTAGGTTCAAGTCCCACTCCAGGAACTTAAACACAAAGTCTAATCTGACACTCTGGTGTGGTTCTGAGGGAGTGCTGCACTGTTGGAGGTGCCATCTTTTGGATGAGATGATAAACCAAGGTTCTGTTAGGTAGTTGTAAAAAACCCTCGGGCACTATTTTGAAGAAGAGCAGGGCAGATCTCCCTGGTGTCCTGGGCCAATATTTTTTCCACAATCAACATGACCAAAAACAGAGTATCTAGTCATTACCACATTGCTGTTTGTGGGATCTTGCTGTGCACAAATTAGCTGCCGCGTTTCATACATTGTAATAGTGACTACACTTCAAAAGTTATGAAGTACTTTGGGATGTCCTGAGGTTGTGAACGGCGCTATATAAATGCAAGTTCTTTCCGTTCTATCCCTGGACTGTGCTAAGTTAACTTATCTCAGCTACCACAGTTGGGTGACAGCATCCCTGAGCCATTGATGGGAATAGTTCAGGTAAGACTCCTTTCCCCGGGCGATTCATATTGGACACGTATCAGGTCAAATTCAACGACACTGTGGGGCACAATGCAGGCAGTAGTGGATTGGTCACTTGTTATACTCCCCGCCCGTTATACCCCCGGCTAGTGATACACCCACCCGTTATACACCCCAGTCAATATTCACCCCGGTCAATATACACCCGCCCAATATACACTGGCCCGTTATACTCCCGCCCATTATACACCTGCCCATTATACACTCACCCGTTATACACCCGCTCGGTATACACACGCCCATTATACACACGCCCATCATTCACCCGCCCATTATACACCCGCCCATTATACACCCGCCCATTATACACCCCGCCCATTATACACCCCGCCCATTATACACCCGCTCATTATACACCCCGCCCATTATACACCCGCCCCTTATACACTCACCCGTTATACACCCACCCATTATACACCCCGCCCATTATACACCCCGCCCATTATACACCCCGCCCATTATACACCCCGCCCATTATACACCCCGCCCATTATACACCCCGCCCATTATACACCCGCCCATTATACACCCGCCCATTATACACCCGCCCTTTATACACTCACCCGTTATACACCCGCCCATTATACACCCGCCCATTATACACTCACCCGTTATACACCCGCCCATTATACACCCCGCCCATTATACACCCCGCTCATTATACACCCCGCCCATTATACACCCGCCCATTATACACCCGCCCTTTATACACTCACCCGTTATACACCCGCCCATTATACACCTGCCCATTATACACTTACCCGTTATACACCCGCCCATTATACACCTGCCCATTATACACTCACCCGTTATACACCCGCCCATTATACACCCGCCCATTATACACCCGCCCGTTATACACCCCGCCCGTTATACACCCGCCCGTTATACACCCACCCATTATACACCCACCCATTATACACTCACCCATTATACACCCACCCATTATACACCCCACCCATTATACACTCACCCGTTATACACCCGCCCATTATACACCTGCCCAATATACACCTGCCCATTATACACCTGCCCATTATACACTCACCCGTTATACACCCGCCCTTTATACACTCACCCGTTATACACCCGCCCATTATACACCTGCCCATTATACACTCACCCGTTATACACCCGCCCTTTATACACTCACCCGTTATACACCCACCCATTATACACCTGCCCATTATACACCTGCCCATTATACACTCACCCGTTATACACCCGCCCTTTATACACTCACCCGTTATACACCCGCCCATTATACACCTGCCCATTATACACTCACCCGTTATACACCCGCCCATTATACACCTGCCCATTATACACTCACCCGTTATACACCCGCCCATTATACACCCGCCCATTATACACCCGCCCGTTATACACCCCGCCCGTTATACACCCGCCCGTTATACACCCACCCATTATACACCCACCCATTATACACTCACCCATTATACACCCACCCATTATACACCCCACCCATTATACACTCACCCGTTATACACCCGCCCATTATACACCTGCCCAATATACACCTGCCCATTATACACTCACCCGTTATACACCTGCCCATTATACACTCACCCGTTATACACCCGCCCATTATACACCTGCCCATTATACACTCACCCGTTATACACCTGCCCATTATACACTCACCCGTTATACACCCGCCCTTTATACACTCACCCGTTATACACCCGCCCATTATGCACCTGCCCATTATACACCTGCCCATTATACACTCACCCGTTATACACCCGCCCATTATACACCCGCCCATTATACACCCGCCCATTATACACCCGCCCGTTATACACCTGCCCATTATACACCCACCCATTATACACCTGCCCATTATACACCCACCCATTATACACCCGCCCGTTATACAACCTGCCCGTTATACACCTGCCCATTATAGACCTGCCCATTATACACTCACCCGTTATACATCTGCCCATTATACACCCGCCCATTATACACCCACCCATTATACACTCACCCATTATACACCCCGCCCATTATACACTCACCCGTTATACACCCGACCATTATACACCTGCCCATTATACACCCATCCGTTATACACCCCGCCCGTTATACACTCACGCATTATACACCCACCCATTATACACTCACCCATTATACACCCCGCCCATTATACACTCACCCGTTAAACACCCGCCCGTTATACACCCCGCCCATTATACACCCGCCCATTATACACCCACCCGTATACACCCACCCGTTATACACCCGTCCATTATACACCCCGCCCGTTATACATCCGCCCGTTTTACTCCCCGCCCGTTATACACCCAACCCATTATGCACCCCACCAGTTATACTTCCCGTTCATTGTACATCCCTTCTATTATACACCACCCCTTGCTATACCCCCTGCCTGTTACACACCCACCCATTTTACTCACCGCCCGTTTTACTCCCCGCCCGTTATACCCCCCCGCCCGTTATACACCCAACCCATTATACACCCAACCCATTATACTCCCCGCCCGATATACTCCCCGCCCGATATACTCCCCGCCCGTTATACACCCAACCCGTTATACACCCAACCCGTTATACACCCAACCCATTATACTCCCCGCCCGTTATACCCCCCCCGCCCATTATACTCCGCGCCCGTTATACCCCCTCACCCATTATACTCCCCGCCCGTTATACACCCGCCCATTATACCTCCCCGTCCATTTTACTCCCCACCCGTTATACCCCCCGTCCGTTATACACCTGCCTGTTATACCCCCCGTCCATTATACACCTGCCCGTTATACCCCCCGTCCATTATACACCCCGCCCGATTTACCCCCCGACCATTATACACCCCGCCCGATTTACTCCCCGACCATTATACACCCCGCCCGATTTACCCCCCGACCATTATACACCCCGCCCGATTTACTCCCCGACCATTATACACCCCGCCCGATTTACTCCCCGACCATTATACACCCCGCCCGATTTACCCCCCGACCATTATACACCCCGCCCGATTTACTCCCCGCCCGTTATACCCCCGCCCGTTATACCCCCGGCCCATTATACCCCCTGCCCATTATACCCCTGACCCGTTATACTCCCCGCCTGTTAAACCCCCCGTCGGTTATACTCCCCGCCTGTTATACCCCCCCGTCCATTATACACCGCGCCCGTTATACACCCCACCCATTATACACCCCGCCCGTAATACAACCTGTCTGTAATACATCCCACCCGTAACACACCCCGCCCTTAATACACCCCATCTATCATATACCCCCCTGTAATACACCCAGCTCGTCCGTTACACCCTGTCCATTATGAACCCGGCCTGTAATATACCCCGCCCGTTATACACTCCGCTTGAAATACACCCCATTATACACCCCCCCATAATACACCTCGCCTGTTATACCCCCCACCCTTAATACACCCCATCTATTATATACCCCACCAGTAATACACCCCGCTCGTCATTATACACCCCGCCCTTAATACAACCTGCCTTTTATACACCCCGCCCGTTATACACCCCACCCGTTATACACCTGCCCATTATACACCACGCCCGTTATACAACCTGCCTTTTATACACCACGCCCGTTATACACCCCACCCGTTATACACCCCACCCATTATACACCCCACCCATTATACACCACGCCCGTTATACACCCCACCCGTTATACACCCCACCCATTATACACCACGCCCGTTATACACCCCACCCGTTATACACCCCGCCCATTATACACCATGCCCGTTATACACCACGCCCGTTATACACCCCACCCATTATACACCATGCCCGTTATACACCCCACCCGTTATACACCCCGCCCATTATACACCATGCCCGTTATACACCCCACCCGTTATACACCCCGCCCATTATACACCATGCCCGTTATACACCACGCCCGTTATACACCCCGCCCTTATAAACCCCGGCCGTTATACATCCCGCCCATTATACACCCCGCCCTTATGAACCCCGCCTGTTATACACCCGCCCATTATACACCCTGCCCGTTATACACCCCGCCCGTTATACACCCTGCCCGTTATACACCCCGCCCTTATACACCCCGCCCTTATACACCCGCCCATTATACACCCCGCCCTTATACACCCGCCCATTATACACCCTGCTCGTTATACACCCCGCCCGTTATACACCCTGCCCGTTATACACCCCGCCCTTATACACCCGCCCATTATACACCCTGCCCGTTATACACCCCGCCCTTATACACCCCGCCCGTTATACACCCCGCCCTTATAAACCCCGCCCGTTTTACACCCCGCACATTATACACCCTGCCCATTATATACCCCGCCCGTTAAATACCCCGCCCGTTATATAACCCACCCGTTATACACCTTGCCTGTTATACACCCTGTCCGTTTTACACCCCTCCCGTTATACTCCCTGCCCATTATATACCCCGCCCGTTAAATACCCCGCCCGTTATACACCCTGCCCTTTATATACCCCGCCCATTAAATACCCCGCCCGTTAAATACCCCGCACGTTATATAACCCACCCTTTATACACCTTGCCCATTATACACCCTGGACATTATACACCCCGCCCATTAAATACCCCACCCATTATACACCCCACCCATTTAATACACCGCCCGTTATATACCCCGCCCGTTATACACCCTGTCCGTTATACACCCTGTCCGTTATACACCCCGCCCGTTATACACAAAGCCCGTTATACACCCCACCTGTTATACACCCAGCCCATTATACATCCCACCCATTATACACCCTGCCCATTATACACCCCACCCATTATACACCCCACCCATTATACACAAGGCCTGTTATACATCCCGCCTGTTATACACCCAGCCCGTTATACATCCCGCCTATTATACACCCCACCCATTTTACACCCTGCCCGTTATATACTACGACCATTATACACCCCGCCCATCATATATCCCACCCATTATACACCCCGCCCGTTATATATTCCGCCCGTTATACACCCTGTCTGTTATACACCCTGCCCATTATATACCTCGCCGAAGGAAAATTTGTGCTCTCGCCGTAATTGAATTTCACCTCCCCCCGCCACTCCCGATGTTGGAAGAGGGCAGCTTCGATCTTGGCTGTGATGCAGCCTGTGGTTGAATAGGCTGGTGAGACTCACTGAGTAGGTTCATACATGAAAAGGGAACCTACTTAAGTGAGGAGCGCAGCTGAATCTGTACAAGACTCAGGAGAGAAATGTGAAAGGAAAAATAAATAACTGCATAAACATAGCACCATTAATTAGTGCTGTGCAGCGGCACAGTGGTAGCACTCTCGGCTCTGAGTCAGAAGGTTGTAAGTTCACTAGTCCATTATTCACTATTTTGAAGAGTAGAGGAATTCGCCCCGGTATCCCAGCCAATATTTATCTCTCAACCAACATCATTAAAAACAGATTATCTGGTTATTATCACATTACTGTTTGTGGGACCTTGCTGTGCGCAAATTGTCTGCTGTGTTTCCTACGTTATCGCAGTGAGGTTGTGAAAGGCATTATATAAATGCTAGTCTTTCTTTCTTCTTTTAATGCGTGAGGAAGTGACCGTAGGTATTTAGACTGTACATGTGTAAAGTGGTCGCATTTAAGCTGCCCCTGCAGTATATGAATTCATGGTAACATCGTACTGGCCTTTGTTGGAGTTTACAATCTGTCCTGTAGGATTATAATAGAAACTGTATCCTATGCTGTGTTCTCTATTACCATAACTTGTGCATTCATATCAAATTTTTTCCATTATTTTAACAGAAGCATCATCTCACTTATGTTAAATGAGTTAACTCCTCCATTAAAACAGCAAAGGGATTTGATACACATCCACAAAGTGTTCATATTAATAATATCACACATGGTAATTTAGGCTTATAAATATGTTACAAATTCAGTACAATTGAGAAGTTTCTTCTTTTCCTAATTGTTTATTCAAGTCTTTACTCTCAGTGGGATTTCAATAGAAAAATAGCAATTTTAGTTCGTCAAAACAAAACACACTGATTCACATTCCCAGAAGGAAGGTTCGGCAATATTTCAGCTCGAAACATGCCTCTTTCCAAGATAGTTAAAATTCTATAATATTCATCTACACTTAAATCTCCATTACTCAAGCCTGCTCAGCGTCCCTCTACAAATGACACTTCCAATGGTTCCATCAGCAAAGAAATCATGGCCTTGTCCCCCTCCCCCCCCCACTAACTCTATAACCTCCTCCAGCCCTACCACCCTCCAAGATCTCTGCGCTCCTCCAATTCTGGCCGCTTGCGCATCCCCAATTTTCTTCAATCCAACATTGGCCGTGCCTTCAGCTGTCTAGGCCCTAAGCTCTGGAATTGCCTCCCTAAACCTCTCCGCCTCTCTAACCTCTCTCTCCTCCTTTAAGACGCTCCTTAAAACCTGCCTCTTCGACCAAGCTTTTGGTCACCTGTCCTAATATCTCCTTATGGAGCTTGGTGTCAAATTTTGCTTGATAATCGCTCCTGTGAAGCGCCTTGGGGCATTTTTAATACATTAATGGCGCTACATAAAAGCAAGATGTTGACATGTTCCATGGGTTTTATATCCCGTGACTTTGCTCACACTGGGGTGATATTTTCAACTTGCCAATTGGGTGTAAAACTGGCACCGCCAATCGCCTGCCTTTTATAGAAACCACCCGATCTTCAGACAAAGGGTGGTGGAAATCTGGAACTCTCTCCCCCAAAAAGCTGTTGAGGCTGGGGGGGTCAATTGAAAATTTCAAAACTGAGATCAATAGATTTTTGTTAGGCGAGGGTATTAAGGATTACGGAACCAAGGCAGGTAGATGGAGTTAAGATACAATCAGCCATGATCTAACTGAATAGCGGAACAGGCTCGAGGGGCTGAACGGCCTACTCCTGTTCCTATGTTTCTATTTTTATTTCCATTGATTTCAATGGAAATGATACAAGGCGTTTTCCATAATGGATGACCTCTCCTTAGCATTGGTTTTACACCCGGGCAATAAGGTGAAAATCCACCCTATTGACATCACTTTGTACTAATCGGGATGTTATCAACAAAGCATGATGGGGAAAGTGTGACAGGAAAATGTTACAGGAAGTAAGTGTGACATGTACAGGAAGCACATCTTATAGGCAAGACTACAGACACACACATCTAGATATAGATTGATATGTATCCCTGCAACCCGGTCCTAACCAAAAGTTTCTCTAAAAAGAATTAATCGACAGAGCATTAGCTGCTTAAAAGGCACAAAGAATTTTCATTAGATTAGAGCAATGTGACCAAGAAAGAATCATCAACAACATTAAACATTGTCTTTCCCAAGACGCTTCCCAGAGACATAATCAAAAAAATCATCCTCTCATTATATTTCTCTTTGAAAAGCTTAGCATATTTATTCACATATAGACCACACCTCAAATTGGAGCCCGCCCCTGCTCCAAGAAAAAAATTTAGTAACTCACATATAGGCTGTATCCTTTACATAGAATTTACAGCACAGAATCAGGCCACTCGGCCCAACTGATCTATGCCGGTGTTTATGCTCCACACGAGCCTCCTCCCATCCGTCTTGATCTAACCCTATTACCATATCCTTCTATTCCTTTCTCCCTCATGTGTTTATCTAGCTTCCCCTTAGATGCATCTATGCTAGTCACCTCAACTGCTCCATGTGGTAGTGAGTTCCACATTCTAAACACTCTCTGGGTAAAGAAGTTTCTCCTGAATTCCCCATTGGATTTATTGGTGACTATCTTATATTTATGGCCCCTAGTTTTGGTCTCCCCCACAAGTGGAAACATTTCCTCTATGTCTACCATAATTTTAAAAACCACTATCAGGTCACCCCTCAATCTTCTCTTTTCTAGAGAATCTAGAAGTATCCTTAACTCAAACCGATTTTCTGCGTTTAAAAAGTGCCGCCCACATTCAAGTAAATATGGTACATTAATGAGCACTGAAGCTCTATGAAAGAGATGCACTAATAGGGGCGTAACTCACAGATCTGCTTAGCTTGTGTTACCTTTCTCGCTCTCCTTTGCTTTGGCGTCTTGCACAACGAGACAGCCCTCATTCAGAGAACCATTTCCAATCTTCTGGTCAAGGAAAACACCAGGGATACTCATTACTGGTTTGCTGTGGGCCACAATCCTGAACAATGTTTGGTTCTCATGGACCCACCACAGAAACAAACCCATCTGCTTATTTTAATTTGAACCGTTTAGCAACACTTTCTTTCTCTTCCACCACATGAATCCCCAGCTCCAACAACAGCCCAGGATGGCAGACTGTGAGCTGAGACCTAGAAACACATAAGGCAACAAGCCTGCTGAAGGGTGAGAGGGAAAGAGGAATGGAAGTGACCCTTAATCGGGCCCAATTAGTTAATTGTGTTGTGAATGTCAGTGCTGTTTATTATCTTGCAGAACTCATTCCAGTAACACACAGGGACTGTGCAGGGTTCAGAGGGAGTATGTCAATTGGCTGTTTATAGGGCAGTTAAATTAACTCTAAAGGGTAGAAATTTATAGATGACGATCCTGCCCTATAAAATTCCTCTCCTCTCTATCTTAGCTGAGGCGTTAACCTGTTTATTTTAAAGGGGTTGATGCCTTCGTTAGAATAATGGAGAGAGGAATTTGATACACGCATACGACAACAGCACCAACAATAATTTCAATAAGACAGAACTATCAAAATTCATTATCGCTAATACTAAATTTGAAGCATATAAATCGAGTGTGGAGGCTGGAACTACAAAGAAAAGTGGTTGGGAAACCTGCCTGAAGAGAGTCTCACTCCAGTTCACTCCTGTGTGAAATTCTGATAGCAGCTGGGAGTTTGGAGTTTCTCTTCATCCCATTCACACTCCCCGTCTCCCCCCATCCACCGCACAGCCCTCCCGATGGCTGCTCGTTGAGTACAGCTCCACACGTTCCAGTGACTCTCTGGCACCTCACCCAGGTGGCCACTATTCACCCGTGAGCCTTGACGGTGCCAGTAGCCTAATGGGCAAGAGCGGAGACAGTCTCAATTCCCCGACACCGCTGAGTTTTCAGTCGCAGTCCTATTGAAGTGAGGAAGGTTTTGAGCAAAGTTCAATGTCAGGAGTGGAGCTACAAATAATGACCCCTTAAATGTCCTGCCTTTGATGTAATTGGCAGTCGCGCACGCGTTTACTGTACATTATTTCATTTTCCGCTCAAAAGGTCCATACTGGTGTTTATGCTCCACACGAGCCTCTTTCTACCCTACTTCATCTAACCCTATCAGCATAACTTTCTATTCCTTTCTACCTCATGTACTTATCCAGCTTCCCCTTAAATGCATCTATTTTATTCGCATAATGCAACAGACAACCTCCACCCTCCCCTTCCCCCACCCCACAGCGGGCGATGGCAACTGGCTGATAATCGAGAGTGTCCACATTGTGGCTTTACACATACGATGTAACAATACCCTAGGCACCAGAATGAAGGCAAGTGCTGTACAAATAGCATAAACTGAACTGAGTCTACCAGAAGGAGGTTGATGTTAGCTGGCTGTGCAACATGGTGAGATCTCAAGCAAGGCTTCGTCCTGTAACAATTACGGCTGATAGGGAAGGCAGATAATTGAGCTGCACTTAACGGAGTTTCCACTGCAGATGCCTTGAGAGAAAAGTTATTGTACTGGAGGGATGGGCTTTGATGGGCTGATTGGCCTTTTCACGTCCCTAATTTTCTTTGTGTACTCCTTTCTTCATCTTGGCAAGGTTGACAGCTTCATGCATTTCTTTACATCGAGCCAATATAGACTGGCTCAAAGGGTCTGAGGTACAGGTAAAATTTCTCTTCATCACAAATTATATCTCACCATGTAAAAAACAAACTCTGAACACAGCTAGATTATATTTTACAGGCAAAAGTGGAGCACAACAGTCAAAACATTACAGGCTTCATAAATATGCAACAAATTTCTATTAACAATCACCAGAACATGGCAGTATTACCAGAACAAGGGGGCATAAACTTAAAATTAGAGCTAGGCCGTTCAGGGGTGATGTCAGGAAGCACTTCTTCACACAAAGGGGAGTGGAAATCTGGAACTCTCTCCCCCAAAAAGCTGTTGAGACTGGGGGTCAATTGAAAATTTCAAAACTGAGATTGATAGGTTTTTGTTGGGTAAGGGTATTAAGGGATACAGAGCCAAGGCGGGTAGATGGAGTTGAGATACAGATCGGCTATGCTCTAATGGAATGGCGGAACAGGCTCGAGGGGTTGAATGGCCTCCTCCTGTTCCTAAGTTCCTAAGTTTTTCACATCGTTCACCTGACGAAAGAGGAAGCCTCCGAAAGCTTGTGAATTTAAAATAAAATTGCTGGACTATAACTTGGTGTTGTAAAATTGTTTACAATTAAGTTCCTAACGGCAGAGGAAACCCAGCAGCCCTGCAAATTATCAGCATTTCCAGTCCGTACAGGGTATCAAGGATTGGGGATCAATTGTCACCTTTAAAATGAACTTGACTGATTTCTGTTGAGAAGGAGAATTGAGGGTCAAGAGAGACATTAGTGCCCCTAAAGTAGGGAATCAATCAGACTTCACACCCGTGAACGTGATTAACATAATCAGGGATTGATGGATGAAATATTGGATTCATACATTTGATGGTAGGCTGTTTAGGATCCCACTGGTTGCTATGGGTTGATCTGTATTCGACTCATAGGTCAAATCAAATTGGATTTGGGTGATTCCCACATTAACCAGACCTCGATTACAATAGGAATATGCAAGCATTGGAGAGTGTGTAGACAAGTGTTAAAACACCACAATTTAACACAAATGCATTAACCAGTGCGCTAAAGATAACGCACAGAGAATATTAAACACCTAGATGTTTTAAAGGGTCACTAGATGGACCTTAGCATTTAATAGTAGTTTGGGAAATATGGTTAAGAAAATTAGCATATTGAAAACTTAGTTCGATATCAACTAGCTTCATGCAACACCAGTATACAGACTCCAAAAACAGGGATGGAATCACATCGAGATGAAGCCCTGATACTATAAAGCTGTTGCCCTCACTAGGGGAAATAACATTCTTCTTGATGGATCAGTCTCCTATTGATTATGGCAGGGGAATAACACAAAAACTATTATAATGATAAACATTAGAAAATATATTCATTATAATGGAATAAATGCTCCTTTGCTGTTATCAAAGGTGTGTTATATTTCACTGTGACGAATAAAATATTCTAGTATTGATTGGTATGATGGAATTCAGGATGAAACACACATAGTACAAAGGATGAAACGTACACAGTAAACATACATTTTTTTCACAAGAATAGCTGACAGTGATAATTATCTGTTCAGCTTCACAATACGACAGAGCATTTCTGTAATTGTTTAGTTTTCATTGTTTAAATGTTACAATGTCAACCGGATAGGTGCAATACACATATTTCACGGTGTTTGAACTCATGCGGAGACCAAAAAAAGGTTTTCATTTTGACTTTGTGCGATTGTGTAAAACAGGTGATAGCGAGTCACCAGCCCGTTTTACATCTCTCCCCATTTTTATTTGCATTGTTCGGGAGAGGTGTAAAACAAGCTGCAGACTCACTATCGTCTGTTTTAAACTATCGTACAAAGCCAAAGGGACCCAAAATGAATTTTAAGATGCCCGATATGTCTCACACAAATTCTAATACTGTAGATGTCAGACTTTGCTCTGTGCTATTGATGCTTTGTAACATTCAGACTAGACTTGGTTCAAACTATTTCGGCACTGCAAAAAAATGGAAACATTCACAATTGTCTTTTCTTTCAGGTGAAAATGACCCCTATTTTCAAAACTCTCAATAAGTATAAAAGATCCACAATGCAAGCACATCCTCCATTAAAAACCTGGTTATTTGCCAAAAATATTGGGGCTAAGAAAATGTTCCCTCTGGCCGCTGTATGTTAGCAACATGAAGGTTAGCGACATGGGGGTAAAGACAAAAATCGAACCCATCGTAAACACAGCAGGAAGGCTGCCTCTGGCCGCCATGTAATGGTCGCACTGTAAAAGAGTGTTTCTACGATTCCCGTTACGATATTGCTACACATAGTGACCACAGGAATTCTTACCACCACGGCAGGTAAGGTTTCTCTGCAATGTTTTTACTGTGGTGACAACAGTGAGACAAGACTCAAGGCTGTGGATTGCCTCAGGGATTGTGACACTTTACTTGCAAACAAGGATTTTTTTGTCTGCTTTCCTCCACCCCCTGCCACCTCCTGGCAAGAGCTGAAAAGCTTTTACGAGTCCAAAAATAGGCCTTACAAAAGTAAACCATTCTATCTACGAGGACACTTGCTGGGACTGTTTCTGGCTTTGTGGAATTGCAAGTGTCTTTATTGAGAAGAAAAGCCAATTTTTTTTTCTCTCTCCATCAAACCTGATTCTCATGTGCACAATGGTTATTTGTAATTCAATCACAGCAGGCCAATCTCACCGCACTGCGCCAAGTTAAAGAAAAGAAAAAGAAAGAGGGAAAGAAAGAAAGATTTGCATTTATATAGCACCTTTCATGACCTCAGGATGCCCCAAAGTGCTTTACAGCCAATTAATTACTTTTTGAAGTGTAGTCGCTGTTGTAATGTAGGAAACATGGGAGCCAATTTGAGCACAGCAAGATCCCACAAATAGCAATGTGATAATGATCAGAAAATCTGTTTCTTTCAGTGATATTGGCTGAGGGATAAATATTGGCCAGGACACCGGGGAGAACTCATGGAAAGCTCCTGTTTTTGCACTACCTCCCGAGACCAGTTTCACCTTCACTGAGTCTCCTCCCCCTTTTTCCTTCTCTGCAACACCTGAGATCTCAGCGCTCCCAAGACCGCCATGGAGAGGAACGCCAGGGCCATTGTCTTCGAACCCTTTCAGCCCTGATCATCCTTTGCACCTTCTAGAGTATATGCAACAAGAAAAAAAAAGAGGTTTCCAGCACATTTCTGATGTTCAAGGTTATAAAGCGGAATTAGAAAAAACTTCTGAAAAGATAAAAAACTTTTTTTAAACTCCTGTCATTCGTAGCTTTTAACAGTGGGCACTGTATTAGATGGGACTGAAACTAACCAGCACTGATGAATGACAACCATAGTGCTTTACACTTACGTACAAACTCATGAATATTCAGAAGGTTTCCCCTCAATCCAGAAGATAAAAGTTAATTTAGATCACAAAACTTTTGTTCAAGTTACTGTTTAACAGGCGGGTGACGAGGAACTAATGACATGTCTCCACCAAGCAACTTATCTAATTATTGGTCCGGGCCCTAAGTCCTGGAATTCCCTCCCTAAAGCTCTCCAACTCTCTACCTCTCTTTCCTCCTTTAAGACGCTGCTTAAAACCTACCTCTTTGACCAAGCTTTTGGTCACATAAGAACATAAGAAATAAGAGCAGGAGTAGGCCATACAGCCCCTCGAGCCTGTTCCACTATTCAATAAGATCGTGGCTGATCTTTGACCTCAACTCCACTTTCCCACCCGATCCCCATATCCTTGATTCCCCTAGAGTCCAAAAATCTATCTATCTCAACCTTGAATATACTCAACGACTGAGCATCCATGGCCCGGTGGGGTAGAGAATTCCAAAGATTCACAACCCTCTGAGTGAAGAAATTCCTCCTCATCTCAGTCCTAAATGTCCGACCCCTTATCCTGAGACTATGCCCCCTAGTTCTAGACTCTCCAGCCAGGGGAAACAGCCTCTCAGCATCTACCCTGTCAAGCCCTCTCAGAAATCTTATATGTTTCAATGAGATCACCCCTCATTCTTTTAAACTCCAGACAGTAGAGGTCCATTCTACTCAATCCCTCCTCATAGGACAACCCTCTCATCCCCGGAATTAAACTAGTGAACCTTCGTTGCACCGCCTCTAAGGCACGTATACTCAGCTGGTCAAGTTCAGTGAAGCCTGGGTGTTGGGCTCAAATTCATGCCGATCCCAAGGGCTGTAAAAGACAAGAGGCCTCAGTGAACATCCTCAGCCACCGGCTTATAATGTCCCAAATAACATTTAGACAGTGACACGTCGACGCAGTTCTGACCCCGCATTCCTCCCTTTTTGATGAGTTTTCTACTCTTCGAGGTGAGGGATGTTCGTGCTGCAAAAGGGAAGGACTTTGATTTCAGACACCCAGAGGGTGAAATAGTTCTCTGGTGACAGTGCAGAACGGGCAATAGCAAATCGACAGCCGACTTTACACCCCCGCCTGATAGTAAGCTCTGATTAGACCCCATTTAGAGCACTGTGTTGAGTTCTGGGTACTGCACCTCAGGAAGGATATATTAGCCAGAATGAAACCTGGGCTAAAAAGTTTAAATTATGAGGACAGGTTGCATAGATTAGGCTTGTTTAGAAGCCTAGTTTAGAAGAGTTTAGAAGATTAAGGGGTGATCTAATTGAGGTGTTTAAGATGATTAAAGGAGTCGATAGGGTAGATAGAGAGAAAATATTTCTTCTGGTGGGGGGAGTCCAGAACAAGGGGCCAAAACCATAAAATTAGAGCTCGGATGTTCAGGGGTGATGTCAGGAGGCATTTCTTCGCAAAAAGAAAAAAATCTGGAACTCTCTCCCTCAAAAAGCTGTTGAGGCTGGGGGTCAATTGAAAATTTCAAAACTGAGATTGATTTTTGTTAGGCAAGGATATTAAGGGTTATGGAACCAAAGCGGTCGATGGAGTTAAGATACAGATCAGCCATGATCTAATTGAATGGCAGAACAGGCTCAGGGGCTGAATGGTCTATTCCTGTTCCTATATTCTTTTGCCTTAAATGGAAAAGAAACTAGAACAGGGATGTAAAATTTTTAATTACGGGGTAATTCACTCTTTGTCATTTCCTACAACAGACTAAAGCCTTAAATTGAAACCAATCTCAAACACAAGTCTTACTGTACCTCCCAAACATAAAAAATATTTGTCATAAAATTCACCAACAAAAAATATAAGTTCACAGGGAAGTGTCGCCATTTTGTGAAATGTTCATCACAGCCTGAAGTGGACTGTCTTCACTCCTAAACTGTAGGTTGGTCTCACCTCGTCTAGACATGAACCTTGAGGCTGCGTTAGTGAACCTCCTCCTGAAAGTGTCTCCGGCCAGAAAGTACAGGATAGGGTCCACGCAGCTATTAAGGCTGGCGAGGCCCCGAGTCACTTGATACGTGGCGTAGACCCTCCTGTTCCACTCGCACGTGTCCTGTCCCTGGTAATAAAGTCTAGACTGAAGATTGAGGTTCTTCATCACATGGAAGGGGAGGTACGAGACAGCAAAGACCGCCAGCACAATGATGACGAGACGCACGGACTTGCCCCGGAGAGGAGTCCTCATGTTGTTGGATATTAGCGCCTTCACTATAAATCCGTAGCAGACGAGGATGGTGATAAAGGGGATACAGAAGCCGAAGAATGTCGTGAACATGCTGTAAATAAAGTAAGTGTGCAAGAGCTCTTTAGACGTCGTATCGTAACATGTGATCGTCTTATTTCTCTTCAGCCCTGTTCTGGAGAAGTACAGTATTGGGGCAATGCCGGCCATGACTATAACCCACACACACACGCACACAATGGTGGCCGATTTCTTCTTCAATCTGCCCAGTGATTTCAAAGGGTGGACTACTCCTGTGTACCTGTGGACGCTGATGCAGGTCAGGAACAAGATGCTGCCGTATAAGTTAACGTGGAAAATAAACCTTTGCAGTTTGCACAGGATCTCCCCGAAGATCCAGTCAGTTTTATTGAAATAATAAAATATTAAAACCGGGAGGGAGAAGACGTAGAAGAGGTCAGCCAGGACGAGGTTAAACATGTAAATGGTGATGCTGCTCCAAGGCCTCATGTGGAAGATGAACATCCAGAGAGCAACACTGTTACCGATGAATCCGGTGACAAAGACTATAATGTACATGATGGGCAGATAGTAAAACTGGAAACCCTTGTTTAAGGAGCAGGTTTTGTTGATGCTAGCAGTCAGGTCATTTGACAGATTTGAAAAGCTAGATAACACCTCCATCATTGTATCGAATTCAAGGTCTTCCATTTGGAATCGAAAGGATGGCATGTGTCCCTCTAAGAAACGGAACATCTGAAACAGCAAACAAGCAAGGTTTAAATTTGTATTATTTTACACGCAATTGTTTAGCCATCAATGATTTTTTTTCCTTCAGGAAAATATTTTCCTTCTCTTAAAACTCTGCTAAAGGCAAACAAATGGATTTTCTATGAAGCAATAAAGAACAAACTTGCATTTATATAGAAAATCCTTTGCAACCAATGGATTACTTATTGAAGTGATGTTATGTAGGTAAACACAACAGCCAATTTGCACACAGCAAGGTCCTACAAATAACAAATAAATAAATGATCTCCAAGGGTTAAATTATGAGGAGCGATTACATAAACTAGGCGCATATACCCTGGAATATAGAAGGTTAAGGGGTGATTTGATTGCAGTATTAAGGAATTTGAAAGGAATTGATAGGGTAGATAGAGAGAAACTTTGGACCTGATATTAGGAGGGAGGCGGGTTGGCAGCGGGGGGTCGACTGGGCGCGTGGGTAACGCGCCCAGTGAGATCGGTGGGTTCCCCACGCGATCGTAACTATATTGAAGCCACTTACCTTGGCTTCCGGGTTTCACACTGGAAAGCTGTGCAGCGGGTGGACTGCGCACCCGCATCATAGGCTGGCAGCTGGAGGAGCCCTATTTAAAGGGGCAGTCCTCCACTGACTGATGCTGCAGAAAATAGGCAAAATTACAGCATGGAGCAGCCTGGGGGGAGGCTGCTTCCCAGGTTTAATGATGCCTCACTCTAGGTCTTACTGGATGGGGTGAGGAGGAGGAGGGAGATCTTTCACCCGGCGGACGGGAGGAAGTGGCCTGCCTCTGCACCAAGAAGACTTGGCTCGAGGTGGCAGAGGAGGTCACCAGCACCACCAACATATCGCCCACCTGCATACAGTTCAGGAGGCGCTTCAATGACCTAACCAGGTCAGTCAAAGTGAGTACACTTACTCATTCCCCTATACTCCGTCTGCCAAATCACCGCCCCCACCCCACATCTCCTTCTGCACTGCCAACATTACTCTATCACATCACTCCTCACACCCACTCAAAGCTCATCCTCATCTTACCTGCACTTCCTCACCTCCCCAGTACTCATCCCACCACTACCACTCAACCCAATCCTCATACAATCTCATGGCTCTGTCTCATACTCATCCTCTCATGCATCTCTTTCACAGTCAGCCTCACCCAACCTGCCACTACCTGTGCTGCAGCCACAGGGCATGCATCACATATGTGTAGTAGGAAGCGTAAGGCAAACGTGTCGTGAGCCTGAAGGGGATGCACAAGAGTGTTTGAGGGTTTGTCATGGTTTTTGCTTATCATAGAATCATAGAATCATAGAAGTTACAACATGGAAACAGGCCCTTCGGCCCAACATGTCCATGTCGCCCAGTTTATACCACTAAACTAGTCCCAATTTCCTGCACTTGGTCCATATCCCTCTATACCCATCTTACCCATGTAACTGTCCAAATGCTTTTTAAAAGACAAAATTGTACCCGCCTCTACTACTGCCTCTGGCAGCTCGTTCCAGACACTCACCACCCTTTGAGTGAAAAAATTGCCCCTCTGGACCCTTTTGTATCTCTCCCCTCTCACCTTAAATCTATGCCCCCTCGTTATAGACTCCCCTACCTTTGGGAAAAGATTTTGACTATCTACCTTATCTATGCCCCTCATTATTTTATAGACTTCTATAAGATCACCCCTTAACCTCCTACTCTCCAGGGAAAAAAGTCCCAGTCTGTCTAACCTCTCCCTATAAGTCAAACCATCAAGTCCCGGTAGCATCCTAGTAAATCTTTTCTGCACTCTTTCTAGTTTAATAATATCCTTTCTATAATAGGGTGACCAGAACTGTACACAGTATTCCAAGTGTGGCCTCACCAATGCCCTGTACAACTTCAACAAGACATCCCAACTCCTGCATTCAATGTTCTGACCAATGAAACCAAGCATGCCGAATGCCTTCTTCACCATCCTATCCACCTGTGACTCCACTTTCAAGGAGCTATGAACCTGTACTCCTAGATCTCTTTGTTCGATAACTCTCCCCAACGCCCTACCATTAACGGAGTAGGTCCTGGCCCGATTCGATCTACCAAAATGCATCACCTCACATTTATCTAAATTAAACTCCATCTGCCATTCATCGGCCCACTGGCCCAATTTATCAAGATCCCGTTGCAATCCTAGATAACCTTCTTCACTGTCCACAATGCCACCACAATGCTTATATTTGATTTCTGATCAACTCACATTACATATTATATCGTCACCACTACTGCCACGTCTTGGCCATTCTTGACTGGCTTGTGCAATAAGGCTCTTTCATGAGGTTCTCCATGAACACCCTTGGGTCACCCTACTGTGGGTGTATGTATAGTTGCACGACTACTTTGTGCAGGTGCCTGTTACGCAGCACTGTGTTGTGTAGCTCCACGTGGCGGAGGTGGACGGCGTGCCTGGCAAGGCTGGTGATGTTGCTCATCCTCCATTGGAGTGATGAATGCAGCTATGGAACCCCTCCCCCCCCACCCATCCTGACGGTGTGAGTGTGAGGGGGTCCACAAAGTAGGTAAATGTGTTTGGACAGTAGAGTTTAGGGTATGATGTAAGGTGACAGAGTGCCCTCCTGCAATGAATGAAGTATTCTCCCCAACTGTCAAGGAATCCTCTGCATCTCCCAATGGTTGCTGACTGAAATACGTCTGCAACAACAGGGAGTGTTTCCCACAGCATGGGAAACACGCCGAGGAGAGTCCAAAATCACATCCCTGTTGAAATCTCTTCCCAATGAGGTCTGTCCATGACCTCAAGTACCTCCCTAACTATCTAAACTGTCAGCCCGCCGGCTTTGATTGCCGGTGGGAGTCCTGCATGCGGGGGCTGCGCGCGCACCGATTCGCATCATTGGGGAACCCCGGAAGTGGGCGGGTTGGAGCCGGGCTCTGGACCCCTCCGGGATTCCCCAATTTTAGGAACACCCCCGCCACGAACGCACCCGCACGGCCATCCTAAAATTGACCCCTTTATCCGCTGATGGGGGAGTCTAGGACAAGAGGGCATAACCTTAAAATCAGAGTCAGGCCATTCAGGAGAGAAGGTATGAAACACTTCTTCACACAGAGGGTGGTGGAAGTGTGGAACTCTGACAAAAAGCAGTAGATGTTAGCTCAATTAATAATTTTAAATCTGAGATCGATAGATTTTTGCTAACCAAGGGTATTAAGGGATATGGAGCCAAGGTGGGTGGATGGAGTTAGGGTACAGATCAGCCATGATCTCATTGAATGGTGGAACAGGCTCGAGGGGCTGAATGGGAAATGCTACTAACTGAGCCAAACTCGTAAGTACATAGTTCTACATGCCCCAACAAACCTTCCAGTACCTCTCCCAAGCAATGAGACATATGCAAATATTGTCATCATTGAGTATCGTCTCAGGACTGCCTCATGTGCAGTAGAACCGTGAGATGATTATCCACTCTCACATAGAGAATGCACTCTAACTGTTCCTATGTTCCCATATGATGTGTTTTGGTGTTGTTGGTTGAGGGAGGAATATTAGCTGGGACACCAGGAGAATTCCCTGCTCTTCTGCAAATAGTGCCATAGAATCTTTTACGCCCAATTCAGCAAGCAGAATGGACCTTGGTTTAAGTCTCATCTGAAAGATGGTTCAGAGCTTCGATAGTTTCTTCCCAACCTTTGTCCTGTACTGAAAGCACTAACTCAAGCTGTGGTCTAAGGGTTCGTTCATGCTACAACTGTAATGTTGGTGCGTAGCAGTTTCGCCTCACACTGATACTGCACTTGTCGTGTAGACACAGCCTAAAACCGGGGTCAGGGACTGATCTGGCATTGGCGTGAAGTGGAGTGAGACTCCCTGGAAGAGGCAGTCTCACTCCACTTTGTTGCGATCGACCTTGTCACCCAATTTAAACACCAACAACAACTTGCATTTATATAGCGCCTTTATTGTAGTAAAACGTCCCAAGGCGCTTCACAGGAACGTAATCAGATCGAGCCACATAAGGACATAGTAGGACAGGTGACCAAAAGCTTTGTCAAAGAGGCAGGCTTTAAGGAGCAATTTAAAGGAAGAGAGAGAGGTAGAAAGGTTCAGGTAGGGATTTCCAGAGCTTAGGGCCTAGGCAGCTGAAGGCACGGTCACCAATGCTGGAGCGATTAAAATCGGGGATGCGCAACAGGCCAAAATTGGAGGAGCGCAGAGATCTCGGAGGATTGTAGGGCTGGAGGAGGTTACAGAGATAGGGAGAGGCGAGACCATGGAGGGATTTAAACACAAGGATGAGAATTTTAAAATCGAGGCGTGGACTGACCGGGAGCCAATGTAGGTCAGCGAGCATGGGGCAATGGGTGAGCAGGAATTGGGGCAAGTTAGGATACAGGCAGCAGAGTTTTGGATGAGCTCAAGTTTACAGAGGGTGGTAAGTGAGAGGCTGGCCAGGAGAGCATTGAAATAGTCGAATCTGGAGGTAACAAAGCCAATGTACAGGTTTAGCATTGTTGCGAAGCCAAAACCTAAAAAAAGGAAGATTTGCATTTATATAGTACCACATCACATTTCTCAACTAACTCTCAAGGCACTTAACATGCAGTGAATGACTATAAGATGCACTGATTGTTGTCTCGTGTACAAAAGCAGCCCACAAACAGCAGTAAGATTAATGAACGGGTGGTGTTGGTTAAGAGAAGAATGTTGGTAAGGACAACTCCCAGCTCTTCTTCGAATTGAGCTACGAGTTCTTTAACATCCATCTGAACCACTGAGACAGGTAGATGGGACACCTACACCGTATATGAAGGATGGACCTTCCGGCCTAGATTATGTGCTCAAGTCCTTGAGCGGGGCATGATCCCATAACTTTCTGACTCAAATGGGAAATGCTACTAACAGAGCCAAACTCATAAGTACATAGTTCTACATGCCCCAACAAACCTTCCAGTACCTCTCCCAAGCAATGAGACATATGTGAATGTTGTCATCATTGAGTACATTCTCAAGACTGCCTCATGTGCAGAAGAACTGTGAGACAACTATCTGCCCACACATAGAGAACCCACTCTAACTGCTCTTTCATCTTTGAAACAAGTTCCAGTACAGCTACAATACTGGCATCTACCCGACAACGTGGAAAATTGCCCAGGTATGTCCTGTCCACAAAAAGCAGGACAAATCCAATCCGGCCAATTACTGCCCCATCAGTCTACTCTCAATCATCAGCAAAATGATGGAAGGTGTCGTCGACAGTGCTATCAAGCGGCACTTACTCACCAATAACCTGCTCAACAATGTTCAGTTTGGGTTCCGCCAGGACCACTCGGCTCCAGACCTCATTACAGCCTTGGTCCAAACATGGACAAAAGAGCTGAATTCCAGAGGTGAGGTGAGAGTGACTGCCCTTGACATCAAGGCAGCATTTGAACGAGTGTGGCACCAAGGAGCTCTAGTAAAATTGAAGTCAATGGGAATCAGGGGGAAAACTCTCCAGTGGTTGGAGTCATACCTAGCACAAAGGAAGATGGCAGTGGTTATTGGAGGCCAATCATCTCAACCCCAGGACATTGCTGCAGGTGTTCCTCAAGGCAGTGCCCTAGGCCCAACCATCTTCAGCTGCTTCATCAATGACCTTCCCTCCATCATAAGGTCAGAAATGGGGATGTTCGCTGATGATTGCACAGTGTTCAGTTCCATTCGCAACCCCTCAGATAATGAAGCAGTCCGAGCCTGCATGCAGCAAGACCTGGACAACATCCAGGCTTGGGCTGATAAGTGGCAAGTAACATTCGTGCCAGACAAGTGCCAGGCAATGACCATTTCCAACAAGAGAGAGTGTAACCACCTTCACTTAACATTCAACGGCATTACCATCGCCGAATCCCCCACCATCAACATCCTGGGGGTCACCATTGACCAGAAACTTAACTGGACCAGCCATATAAATACTGTGGCTACAAGAGCAGGTCAGAGGCTGGGTATTCTGTGGCGAGTGACTCACCTCCTGACTCCCCAAAGCCTTTCCACTATCTACAAGGCACAAGTCAGGAGTGTGATGGAATACTCTCCACTTGCCTGGATGAGTGCAGCTCCAACAACACTCAAGAAGCTCGACACCATCCAGGACAAAGCAGCCCACTTGATTGGCACCCCATCCACCACCCTAAACATTCACTCCCTTCACCACCGGCTCACTGTGGCTGCAGTGTGTACCATCCACAGGATGCACTGCAGCAACTCGCCAATGCTTCTTCGACAGCACCTCCCAAACCCGCGACCTCTACCACCTAGAAGGACAAGAGCAGCAGGTACATGGGAACAACACCACCTGCACGTTCCCCTCCAAGTCACACACCATCCTGACTTGGAAATATATCGCTGTTCCTTCATCGTCGCTGGGTCAAAATCCTGGCACTCCCTTCCTAACAGCACTGTGGGTGAACCGTCACAAGACGGACTGCAGCGGTTCAAGAAGGCGGCTCACCACCACCTTCTCAAGGTCAATTGGGGATGGGCAATAAATGCCGGCCTCACCAGCGACGCCCACATCCCATGAACGAATAAAAAAAATCTAACAAACAACCCGATCACCCCCTAGACTTATTTGTTATCTCTCTCTCCCTTCGCCCTCCCCTTCCTCAATTTTCTCTTCTGAAGATGCAGACTCTTGATTTCATGAGTATGTCAGCCAAGTAGGTGCTCTTTATGTACGAGTCTAGACTGGGACTGTCAGCAGGTTATTGGATTATGAGGGCATCACAGCTGGAATTTCTGTTGCCCTCACCCGAGTTCTACACAGGCCCACTTTCCAACGGGGATAACTGGTTAAGAGTCAGGCATAGGAACCTGCACTGATTTCTTCCCACCCTCCCACACCCATCAGGGAAGCTGGAATCTCCTCACTGCTGTCTTGACTGAGATCATCTACCTCAGTACAGACTGGGGAGTAAACCTAGGAACTTACTGGCCAGGGCAGTTCAGTTTCACACTGGGCAGTGCAATTACCAATGCCGTTGAGGGAAGTTAGTTCTAAACTCTTAAACCTCCCTCTGTTAAGGGGTATCATTACTATTTAGAATCATAGAAGTTTACAACATGGAAACAGGCCCTTCGGCCCAACATGTCCATGTCGCCCAGTTTATACCACTAAACTAGTCCCAATTGCCTGCACTTGGCCCATATCCCTCTATACCCATCTTACCCATGTAACTGTCTAAATGCTTTTTAAAAGACAAAATTGCACCCGCCTCTACTACTGCCTCTGGCAGCTCGTTCCAGACACTCACCACCCTTTGAGTGAAAAAATTGCCCCTCTGGACCCTTTTGTATCTCTCCCCTCTCACCTTAAATCTATGCCCCCTCATTATAGACTCCCCTACCTTTGGGAAAAGATTTTGACTATCGACCTTATCTATGCCCCTCATTATTTTATAGACTTCCTACTCTCCAGGGAAAAAAGTCTCAGTCTATCCAACCTCTCCCTATAAGTCAAACCATCAAGTCCCGGTAGCATCCTAGTAAATCTTTTCTGCACTCTTTCTAGTTTAATAATATCCTTTCTATAATAGGGTGACCAGAACTGTACACAGTATTCCAAGTGTGGCCTTACTAATGTCTTGTACAACTTCAACAAGACATCCCAACTCCTGTATTCAATGTTCTGACCAATGAAACCAAGCATGCTGAATGCCTTCTTCACCACCCTATCCACCTGTGACTCCACTTTCAAGGAGCTATGAACCTGTACTCCTAGATCTCTTTGTTCTATAACTCTCCCCAACGCCCTACCATTAACGGAGTAGGTCCTGGCCCGATTCGATCTACCAAAATGCATCACCTCACATTTATCTAAATTAAACTCCATCTGCCATTCATCGGCCCACTGGCCCAATTTATCAAGATCCCGTTGCAATCCTAGATAACCTTCTTCACTGTCCACAATGCCACCAATCTTGGTGTCATCTGCAAACTTACTAACCATGCCTCCTAAATTCTCATCCAAATCATTAATATAAATAACAAATAACAGCGGACCCAGCACCGATCCCTGAGGCACACCGCTGGTCACAGGCCTCCAGTTTGAAAAACAACCCTCTACAACCACCCTCTGTCTTCTGTCATCAATCCAATTTTGTATTTGAGGAAGGGAAAAAGGCCACGATATTTTGTCATGCTAATGGTGTGTCAGCCAAGGCTCGGTGGTAGCACTCTCGCCGCTGAGCCAGAAGGTCATGGGTTCAAGTTCACTCCAGAGACTTGAACACAAAATCTAGGCTAACACTCCAGTACAGCACTGAGGGGGTGCTGCACTGTCAGTGGTGCTATCTTTCGGATGAGAGGTTAAACGGAACCCCCATCTGCCCTCTCAGGTGGATGTAAAAGTTTCCATGGCACTATTTGAAAAGGAGCAAGGGAGTTCTCCCTGGTGTCCTATCCAATATTTATTCCTCAATCAACACCTAAAAACAGATTATCTGGTCATTATCACATTGCTGTTTGCAGGATCTTGTCGTGTGCAAATTAGCTGCCACATTTCCTACGTTACAACAGTGACTACACTTCAAAAGTACTTAATTGGCATTAAAGCACTTTGGGACGTCCTGAGGTCATGAAAGGCGCTATAGAGAGGCAAGTCTTTCTTGTTTCTTTCTTTTTTACAAGCAGACAACGTGATAACTTTATTCGCACTGAAATCATCATGGTTTCATTCAACACCATTAGAAAGCTACAAGGTTTTCTCAGCTCGCTCTCACCCCAGTCCGACTTTCTCTCCAGCACCACCCTGGACTGTCACACAGTTGCTTTGATCTCTTGTCAGCATCTTTGGTCGCTTGGTAACAGAACTTGATTCCTGCATGAAAAGATCCACAACAGTGTGAACTGAGAGCAGATCCTGGTGGACACAACTACATGGCTGGTGGAATAGGAATTTTCTTTCCCTTCCTTCATGGGTATCTTGGATGGCTAGAGAAATATCTGGCAATCTTGTAGATAGATAAAATATTATATCTTAGAATAGCTTAACCAGACAGCAGAAGTCTGAAAGCCCCATCTCTCTGATTTAAACCTTTCAAATCCCAGTTGTTGACTTCCCTCTGTTTAGGTAACCGGTATACGTTTGTATGTGTGTGTGTGTGTGTGTGTGTGTGTGCTGTAGTCTATGTTCTGCTTCTTTCCCAGAAGAGCATCAATGTTGCATAACTGACGGTCAATAATTTCCCAAAAGTAATCTATTATTTAGCGCCTTGCATTCTCGGTGGTGGGGGAGCTTTTAGAAACGATAATCCCGGACAAAATTAATAGTCACTTGAACAAGTGTGGGTTAATAAAGGAAAGCCAGCACGGATTTGTTAAAGGCAAATCGTGTTTAATTAAATTGATTGAGTTTTTTGATGAGGTAACAGAGAGGGTTGATGAGAGCAATGAAGTTGATGTGATGTATATGGACTTCCAAAAGGTGTTTGATAAAGTGCCCCATAATAGGCTTGTCAGCGAAATTTAAGCCCATGGAATAAAAGGGTCAGTGGCAGCATGGATACGAAATTGGCTACGTGACAGGAAACAGAGAGTAGTGGTGAACGGTTGTTTTTCGGACTGGAGGAAGGTATACAGTGGTGTTCCCCAGGGGTCGGTACTTGGACCACTGCTTTTCTTGATATATATGGGAGGGCAAACAGTAAAAGGGAATACGCAGTAAACGGGAATATATTGAGAGGGGTAGAGGAAGTGACAGACCTTGGAGTGCATGTGCACAGGTCCCTGAAGGTGGCAGTACAGGTAGATAAGGTTGTAAAGAAGGCATACGGAATGCTCTCCGTTATTAGCCGAGGTATAGAATGCAAAGCAGGGATGTAATGATGTAACTGTATAAAATGCTGGTAAGGCTACAGTTGGAGTATTGTGCGCAGTTCTGGTCACCACATTACAGGAAGGACGTAATTACCATGGAGAGAGTGCAGAGAAGATTTACAAGAATGTTGCCAAGGCTTGAAAATTGCAGCTATGAGGAGAGATTGGATAGGCTGGGGTTGTTTTCCTTGGAGCAGAGGAGGCTGAAGGGTGACTTCATTGAGGTGTACAAAATTATGAGGGGCCTAGATAGAGTAGATAGGAAGTATCTGTTTCCCCTAGCAGAGAGTTCAAGAACTAGAGGACATAGATTTAAGCTTATCGGCGGAAGGATTAGAGGGGACATGAGGAAAAACTTTTTTACCCAGAGGGTGGTGGGTGTATGGAATTCGCTGCCTGAATTGGTGGTAGAGGCAGGGACCCTCAACTCTTTTACAAAGTACCTGGACCTGCACCTAAAATGCTGTAAGCTGCAGGGCTATGGACCGGGTGCTGGAAGGTGGGATTAGAATGGGCACCTGGTTGTTCTTCAAGCTGGCGTGGACACGATGGGCCGAATGGCCCCCTTCTGTGCTGTATCTTTTCTATGGTTCTATATTAATGACTTGGACTTGGGTGTATAGGGCACAATTTCAAAATTTGCAGATGACACAAAACTTGGAAGTGTAGTAAACAGTGAGGAGGATAGTGATATCCTCAGGCAGGAAAGTGGAGTTGAGGTCTAAGATCAGCCATGATCTGATTGAATGGTGGAGCAGGCTCAAGGGGCCGTATGGCCTACTCCTGCTCCTATTTCTTATGTTCTTGTGTTCTAATAGACTTCAAGAGGACATAGACAGGTTGTTGGAATGGACGGACACATGGCAGATGAAATTTAACGCAGAGAAGTGCAAAGTGATACATTTTGGCAGGAACAACGAAGAGGGGCAATATAAACTAAATGGTACAATTCTAAAGGGGATGCAGGAACAGAGAGACCTGGGGGTATATGAGCACAAATCTTCGAAGGTGGCGGGACAGGTTGATAAAACAGTTAAAAAAGCACACGGGATCCTGGGCTTTACAAATAGAAGCAAAGAGTACAAAAGCAAGTAAGTTACGTTGAACCTTTATAAAGCACTGGTTTGGCCACAACTGGAGTATTGTGTCCAATTCTGGGCATCGCACTTTAGAAAGGATGTGAAGGCCTTCGAGAGGGTGCAGAAAAGATTTACTAGAATGGTTCCAGGGATGAGGGACTTCAGTTACGTGGATAGAATGGAGAAGCTGGGGTTGGTCTCCTTAGAGCAGAGAAGGTTGAGAAGGGATTTGATAGAAGGGTTCAATATCATGATGGGTTTAGATAAAGTAAATAAAGAGAAACTGTTCCCATTGGCGGAAGGGTCGAGAACCAGAGGACAATGATTTGAGGTGATTGGCAAAAGAACCAAAGACAAAATGAGGAAAAACTTTTTTCACGCAGCGAGTTGTTATGATCTGGAATGCACTGCCTGAAAGGGTGTTGGACGCAGATTCAATCATGGCTTTCAAAAAGGGAATTGGATAAATACTTGAAGGGAAAAAATTTGCATGGGCTACGGGGAAAGAGCGGGGGAATGGAACTAACTGGATTGCTCTTACAAAGAGCCGGCACGGGCTCGATGGGCCAAATGGCCTCCTTTTGTGCTGTAACCATTCTATGATTCTATGATTCTATGATTCTTCATCACCACCATTAACCATCTGCACACATTCACGTGTATGTATGTATGCCTCTGCATAGGGATGGCATCTATCTTCAACAACAACAACTTGCATTTATTTAGCAACTTTAACATAGTAAAATGTCCCAAAGCGCTTCAGACGGTGCGTTATCAAGAAAAATTTGGCACCGAGCCATATAAGTATTCGGACAGGTGATCAAAAGCTTGGTCAAAGAAGTAGGTTTTAAGGAACATCTTAAAGGAGACAAAACATCCTACAAACTGTCTTCTTAAACTCCTCTCCCCTGCCTCCTCCACCCTCATCTCCAACAACAAGTGCGAGGAGCTCATGGACTTCTTTGTCACTAAGATCGAGACCATCCGTTCAGCTGCCTCTGCCGCTTCTCTCCCTTCCCCTAGCCCACCAAGCCAAACTTCCCCTACGGCTCCCCCCTGCCTTAGCCCTGAACTCGCCTATCTCCCCTCATGTCCTCTCCGGGCTCATCTTGACCATGAGACCCACCTCCTGATCCCTCGACCCTATTCCCACCAAACTGCTGACCACTCAACTTCCCTTCCTGGCCCCTATGTTAGCTGATATTGTTAACGGTTCCCTCTCCTCAGGTGTCCCCCTCCCCTTCAAATATGCTGTCATCATCCCTCTCCTCAAAAATCCCACCCTTGACCCCACTGTCCTTGTAACTACCACCCCATCCCTAACCTCCCTTTCCTCTCCAAAGTCATTGAACATGTTGTCACCTCCCAAATCCGTTCCCAACTTTCGCTCAACTCCATGTTTGAATCCCTCCAATCAGGTTTCCGCCCCTGCCACAGTGCTAAATCAGCCCTTATCAAAGTCACAAATGACATCCCATGTGACTGTGACCATGGTAAACTATCTCACCTCATCCTTCTTGACCTGTCTGCAGCCTTTGACGTGGTTGACCAAACCATCCTCCTCCAATACCTCCCCTCTGGCATCCAGCTGGGTTGGACTGCGCTCGCCTGGTTCCATTCTGATCTTTCCAGTCGTAGCCAGAGAATCACCTACAATGGCTTCTCTTCCCCCTCCTGCAATGTTACCTTTGGACTCCCCCAAGGATCTATCTTTGGCCCCCTCCTATTTCTCATATACACGCTGCCCCTCAGTGATATCGTCTGAAAACACGACGTCAGGTTCCACACGTACGCTGACGACATCAGCTTTACCTCACCGCCACCTCTCGATCCCTCCACGGTCTCTGATTTGTCACACTGCTTCTCCGACATCCAGTACTGAATGAGCAAAAATTTCCTCCAACTAAATATTGGGAAGACCGAAGCCATTGTCTTCGGTCCCCACAACAAATTCCGTTCCCTAGCCTCCAACTCCATCCCTCTCCCTGGCCATTGTCTGAGGCTTAACCAGACCGTTCACAACCTTAGCATCCTATTTAACCCGGAGATGAGCTTCCGACCGTATATCTGCTCCATCGCCAAGATCGCCTACTTCACCTCCGTAACATCGTCCGTCTCCGCTCCTGCCTGAGCTCATCTGTTGTTGAAACCCTCATCCATGCCTTTCTTACCTACAGACCTGACTATTCCAATGCTCTCCTGGCCGGCCTCCCATTTTTCACCCTTTATAAACTTGAGCTCACCCAAAACTCTGCTGCCTGTATCCTAACTCGCACCAAATCCCATTCACCCATCACCCTTGTGCTCACTGACCTACATTGGCTCCCAGTCCGGGAATGCCTCGATTTTAAAATTCTCATCCTTGTTTCCAAATCCTTTCATGGCCTCGCCCCCTCCCTATCTCTGTAACCTTCTCCAGCCCTACAACCCTCTGAGATCTCCACACTCCTTAAATTTTGGTCTCTTGCGCATCCCTGATGCATTCTTTAAGACGCTGCTTAAAACCTTCCTCTTTGACCAAGCTTTTTATCACCTGTTCTAATATCTCCTTATGTGACTCAGTGTAAAATTTTGTTTGTTAATGCTGCTGTGAAGCGCCTTGGGTAATTTTACTACGTTAAAGGTGCTATATAAATTCAAGATGCTGTTTTTGTTGTAGGGAGGTGGAGAGGTTTTAGGAGGGAATTCCAGAGTTTGGGCCACCAATGATGGAGCGATTAAAATCGTGGATGTGCAAGAATTGGAGGAGTGCAGAGATCTCGGAGGCTTGTAGGGCTGGAAGAGGTTACAGAGATACATTATTTTATACAAATACCCACTCAGTATTGAATCTCCTTACCTCAATGTCCTCCGCTGAGATTTGGAGGCAAGGCAACTCTGGGTCTCTCTAAAACTTCTACAGAGTTGAGGCCAACCGATTAAAGTGGATTTTGTTCCAACACTTTAGCAGAACAATTGCTGAACTGTACCAGTCTTGATCGACTTTCCCTCGTGTTAATATGAAACTAGAAATGGTATTGCGATCTAATGATGCATGGTTGCTGTGACCCATGCGAATAGAATGTGTGGGTTCACTGAGCTCAATAATTAATCGTAGTGGTAGAGCTTTAACCTGGTTCACTTACACTAGTATAAACTGAGTCATTAAGGAAGTATTTGCATTTATATAGCACCTTTCATGACCTCAGGATGTCTCAAAGAACTTTATAACCAATTAAGATCTTCTGGAAGTGTAGTTACTATTGTAATGTAGGGAAACACAGCAAGCTCCCACAAACAACAATGCAATAAATGACCAGATCATCTATTTTAGGTGTTGGTTGAAGGGTAAATGCTGGCTAGGTCACCACTGATGCTCTTGCAGGATCTTTTATTTCCACCTCAGCTGCCTGGGGGCTTAATGTCCCATCTGAAAGGCAGCAACTCTGACAGTGCGGCATTCCCTCAGTACTGCATCGAAGTGTCAGCCTGGATTTTGCACTCAAGTCTCTGGAGCAGGAATTGAACCACTCAACTTTCTGACTCAGTAGTGAGTCTGCTACCCACTGAGCCACATGCAGCAGTTGGCTTTGCTTCCTCTGACCTTAAGTTGCCTTGAGGCCCATATATGAAAATTAAATCCATAATTTTCACTTTCACCCCCTAGGTGGAAATCTGGTGGAACAGATCACCTCCCATTGTAGAACCCACCCGATCTTCATCCCATTGATCCGCTCCGCCAGGTTACTGCCCCAGCGGTGCAGGTGAAAATTACCCTCATGTTCTTACTAATTGGCCAATATCCCAAGTTGCTGATAACAACAGATTTTGGGGTTCTAATTTAAAATTTGGTAGGAAGAATAAGGAGGCCACATGCTCCTTGTAAAATAAGGGTCTAAAAGGGGTAGAGGAGCAAAGGGATCTAGGGGTACAGATACACAAATCACTAAAAGTAGGTTAATAAGGTGATTTAAAAAACAAACAAAGCACTGGGGTTCATTTCTAGAGGGATAGAATTGAAAAGCAGAGAAGTTATGTTAAACCTGTATAGAACTTTGGTTAGACCACACTTGGAGTACTGTGCACAATGCTACTCTCCATATTATAAAAAGGATATGGAGGTACTGGAGAAGGTGTAAAAAATATTTACTAGGATAATAATAGATCTGAGAGGTTATAACTATCAGGAAAGATTGAACAGGCTGGGGGTCTTTTCTCTGGAAAAGAGAAGACTGAGGGGTGACCTGATAGAGGCCTTTAAGATTATGAAAGGGTTTGATAGATTACACCTAGAGAGATGTTTCCACTTGTGGGGGAGACCAAAACTAGGGGCCATAAATATAAGGTTGTCACCAATACATCCAATAGGGAATTCAACAACAACACAACAACTTGCATTTATATAGCACCTTTAACGTCATAAAACGTCCCAAGGCGCTTCACAGGAGCGATTATCAAACAAAATTTGACACCGAGCCAAATAGGGAGGTATTAGGACAGGTGACCAAAAGCTTGGTCAAAGAGGTAGGTTTTAAGGACGTCTTAAAGGAGGAGAGAGAGGTAGAGAGGCGGAAAGGTTTGGGATGGGAATTCCAGAGCTTAGGCAACTGAAGTCACGGCGGCCAATGGTGGAACGATTAAAATCAGGGATGCGCAAGAGGCAAGAATTGGAGGAGCTCAGAGATCTCGGAGGGTGGAAGATGGGAGGCCAACCAGGAGAGCATTGGAATAGTCCAGCCTAGAGGTAACAAAGACATGGATGAGAGTTTCAGCAGCAGATGAGCTGAGGCGAGGCAGAGACGAGAGATATTATGGAGGTGGAAGTAGGCGGTCTTGGTGATGGAGCGGATATGTGGTCAGAGACTCATCTCAGCGTCAAATAGGACCCAAGGTTGTGAACAGTCTGGCTCAGCCTCAGACAATGGCCAGGGAGAGGGATGGATTTGGTGGCTAGGGAACAGAGTTTGGGGCAGGGACCAAAGACAAAGGTTTCGTTCTTCCCAATATTTGGTTGGATTAAATTTTTGCTCATCCAGTACTGGATGTCAGACAAGCAGTATGACAAACGAGAAACTTCTTTACCCAGAGAGTGGTTAGAATGTGGAACTCGCTACCACAAGGAGTAGTTGACGCAAATAGCATAGATGCCTTTCAGGGGAAGCTAGATAAACACATGAGGGAGAAAGGAATAGAAGGTTATGCTGAAAGGATGAGATGAAGAGGGGTGGGTGGAGGCTTGTCTGGAGCATAAACACCGGCATGGACCAGTAGGGCCGAATGGCCTGTTTCTGTGCTGTACATTCTGTGTAATTCTATGTGAAAAATTTATCCATCAATTGGATAACATCGTTGAGCGTAGGCCTTTCCAAATCTCCAGGCTCATAAAATTCAACCGGATCTACCCAGCCAGTAAGAAATATAAATACAAACAGGATTGAGTAGTGAAGGCAGATGGCCAGGGCTTGAAAGCTACATGTGGCCCAATGGCCAAAGTTTAAACGCCTCAAAGCAGATTTTCCTGCCTCTCTGTGAATTGCGTTGCTCCTGTTCAGCCCCAAAATTACAGAGATATCCTGTCCCGGGACCTTTAAATGGCCGAGGAGCATCCCTGGTGCAGGCCCATCCTTCTTTAAAAATTAATTCTCAGGTCATGGGCATCGCTGGCAAAGCCGGCATTTATTGCCGTTGAGAAGGTGGTGGTGGGCCTTCTTCTTGAACCGTGTGGTGAAGGTTCTCCCACGGTGCTGCTAGGCAGGGAGTTCCAGGATTTTGACCCAGTGACGATGAAGGAACGGCGATATTTGTTCAAGTCAGGATGGGGTGAGGCTTGGAGGGGAACTTGGAGGTGATGGTGTTTCCCATTCACCCGCCCTTGTCCTTCTAGATGATGGAGGTCGCGGTTTTGGAGGTGCTGTCGAAGAAGCCTTGGCGAGTTGCTGCAGTGCATCCTATTGATAGTACACACTGCAGCCACGGTGCTGGTGGTGTGAGGGAGTGGATGTTTAAGCTGGTGGATGAGGTGCCGATCAAGTGGACTGCTTTGTCCTGGACGATGTCGAGCTGCTTGATGTCGAGCATCCCGCCAAGTGGAGAGAATTCCATCACTGGCAGCAGGGGGAGGAGAGCCAGGGGCATCTGCAGACTTCATCGATCGTGGCCATGGCTGCTGATAGGGATTGGCATCCAGAAGGCCCCAATTGGATTGAGGGTTGGTGAGTAGTGTGTGGGGTGGAAGGGGGGTGACTGCAGAAGAAAAGAAAGATGGCCTACCTGCAATTCTTTGCCTTATCCTCAGGACCCTTGCAGACGGGGGTCCGGGAGCAGGCTATAGCAGCATGTTTTCTAGGCACCCCTACACTGGGGTGGGGGAATGAGTTGGGAGGGGCGTAGGGTTGCCAACCCTCCAGGATTGCCCTGGAGTCTCCAGGAATTAAAAATTATTCTTCAGGACACTGCTGCTTGAGGAGAAAAAAAATCATAGCGGCATTAAAAATTGCGGGTTTTTTTTGAACACTTTTGTTTATTAGTTATAAACATATCGGATGTGGGAACAAAGGGAGTTTGACTGACAGTCAAGAATCATCCAATCAGGCAACGAAGAGTCTATTCGTTTTCCAATTGGCGTGGGAAGGCGGTGCAAGGGTGGGTGACCAATGGCAAGAGTGTGGGGGGCAGGACGGTTGGCGGCAGGAAGTCATGTGATGAAACCTCCAGGAATATGTCCCACCCAGAGTTGGCAACCCCAGAGGGGAACTCACCCCCAACTCATTTGAATGGCATTGACTTGCCTGTGCCTCCTGCAGGGATGACAAGTGCTGGATGCCAAACCTTCACTCCCATAACTTCAGTGCTGCGCTTGGTGCTGAATTAAAATAAAAGGTCACAGGGAGGATTCCGACTTCCCAGTTTTTACCCTCTTAGCTGTACCACAGGAACAGGAGGAGGTCATTTAGCCCCTCGAGCCTGTTCCACCATTCAATGAGATCATGGCTGATCTGTGACCTAACTCTATATACCCGCCTTAGCCCCATATCCCTTACTACATTTGATTAACAAAAATCGATCAATCTCAGATTTAAAATTAATAATTGAGCTAGCATCAATCGCCATCTCGAGGGCAGTATGGCACTGAGTGAAGTTGAGGGAGTATCTAAGTGCTCTCATGTTATCCTGTGGCAATGATTTTTTGTGGAGCAAGCATGCACTGGAAGACCGTGATGACCCCAATGTACAGGACACCTGACCTTGAGTCAAAAACGAAGACAACAGACGTTGGTATATTTTAATTTCAGATCTGAACCTAAAGCATTTGCAGTTATTGGGATACACTCACAAAAATGACTTTTTTTGGTATCCGTTTCCTGTATTAATTCCTTTTAATCTAGCTCCCATTCGCTGTCAAGTTCAATAACTCAATTAAGCCAGTGCTAACTAGATGTCGGTGATGCTCACTGTTCAAATCATAGAATCACACAGCCCAGAAGGAAGCCATTCGGCCCATCGTTGCCTATGCCAGCTCTTTAGTCCCACTAATAAAACAGGTTTTTTTTTAATTAATAGAAACTGTTAGAAAAAGGGAGCTTGAAGTGTCAGCTGTGGTTCAGTGGGTCGCACTCTTGTCTCTGATGTTAGAAAGTTATGGGTTCAAGTCCCACCCCCAGAGACTTAAGCACATAATCCAGGCTGACATTCCAGTGCAGTGCTGAGGGAGCACTGCACTATTAGATGATGCTATCTTTCAGATGAGATGTTAAACTGAGGCCCTGTTTGCCCTTCCAGATGGACGCAAAAGATCTTGTGGCACTATTTGAAGAAGAGCAGGGAGTTCGGGCCAAGGTTTTATCCCTCAACCGACACCAACAAAACAGATTATCTGCTTGTTTATTTCATTGCTGTTTGTGGCCTTTTGCTGTGTGCAAATTTGCTTTTGTGGTTGTCTACATTATAACAGTGACTACACTTCAAAATAAAAAGGATTTAGTTGGCTGTGAATAACTTTGGAATTTCCTGAGGAAATGACAGGCACTGTATAAATGCAAGTTCCTATTTCTCAATGAAAACTCTTGCAAGCATTTGAATCCAAGGATGCTCTGATAGTGAGATTCCTTTCCAGAGTGAACTGCTAGTGTACACTCTGAAAGGTTTAATAGAGAAAGCACCTTTTCAAGGGACAATTAAACTTTTGCATTAGCTAGGCTCATTGGTAGCACTCTCAACTTGGAATTCGATTCCCACTTCTGACGGGAGTACATAATCTAGGCTGACACATCAGTGCAGTACCGAGGGAGTGCTGCTGTGTAAGAGGTGTCCGTCTTTCAGAGGAGACGCTAATAGTAGGGGACTTTAACTTTCCCAACATTGACTGGGACAGCCATAGCATTAGGGGCTTGGATGGAGAGAAATTTGTTGAGTGTATTCAGGAGGAATTTCTCATTCAGTATGTGGATGGCCCGACTAGAGAGGGGGCAAAACTTGACCTCCTCTTGGGAAATAAGGAAGGGCAGGTGACAGAAGTGTTAGTGAGGGATCACTTTGGGACCAGTGATCATAATTCCATTAGTTTTAAGATAGCTATGGAGAAGGATAGGTCTGGCCCAAAAGTTAAAATTCTAAATTGGGGAAAGGCCAATTTTGATGGTATTAGACAGGAACTTTCAGAAGTTGATTGGGAGAGTCTGTTGGCAGGCAAAGGGACGTCTGGTAAGTGGGAGGCTTTCAAAAGTGTGTTAACCAGGGTTCAGGGTAAGCACATTCCTTATAAAGTGAAGGGCAAGGCTGGTAGAAGTAGGGAACCTTGGATGACTCGGGAGATTGAGGCACTAGTCAAAAAGAAGAAAGAGGCATATGACATGCATAGGCAGCTGGGATCAAGTGGATCCCTTGAAGAGTATAGAGATTGCCGGAGTAGAGTTAAGAGAGAAATCAGGAGGGCAAAAAGGGGATATGAGATTGCTTTGGCAGATCAGGCAAAGGTGAATCCAAAGAGCTTCTACAAATACATAAAGGGCAAAAGGGTAACTAGGGAGAGAGTAGGGCCTCTTAAGGATCAACAAGGTCATCTATGTGCGGAACCACAAGAGATGGGTGAGATCCTGAATGAATATTTCACATCAGTATTTACAGTTGAGAAAGGCATGGATGTTAGGGAACTTGGGGAAATAAATAGTGATGTCTTGAGGAGCGTACATATTACAGAGAGGGAGGTGCTGGAAGTCTTAACGCGCATCAAGGTAGATAAATCTCCGGGACCTGATGAAATGTATCCCAGGACGTTATGGGAGGTTAGGGAGGAAATTGCAGGTCCCCTAGCAGAGATATTTGAATCATCCACCGCTACAGGTGAGGTGCCTGAAGATTGGAGGGTAGCAAATGTTGTGCCTTTGTTTAAGAAGGGCGGCAGGGAAAAGCCTGGGAACTACAGACCGGTGAGCCTGACATCTGTAGTGGGTAAGTTGTTAGAGGATATTCTGAGGGACAGGATCTACAGGCATTTGGAAAGGCAGGGACTAATTAGGAACAGTCAGCATGGTTTTGTGAGAGGGAAATCATGTCTCACGAATTTGATTGAGTTTTTTGAAGGGGTAACCAAGAAGATAGATGAGGGCTGTGCAGTAGACGTGGTCTACATGGACTTCAGCAAAGCATTTGACAAGGTACCGCATGGTAGGTTGTTACATAAGGTTAAATCTCATGGGATCCAAGGTGAGGTGGCCAATTGGATACAAAATTGGCTTGACGACAGAAGACAGAGGGTGGTTGTAGAGGGTTGTTTTTCAAACTGGATGCCTGTGTCCAGCGGTGTGCCTCAGGGATCGGTGCTGGGTTCGCTGTTATTTGTTATTTATATTAATGATTTGGATGAGAATTTAGGAGGCATGGTTAGTAAGTTTGCAGATGACACCAAGATTGGTGGCATTGTGGACAGTGAAGAAGGTTATCTAGGATTGCAACGGGATCTTGATAAATTGGGCCAGTGGGCCGATGAATGGCAGATGGAGTTTAATTTAGATAAATGTGAGGTGATGCATTTTGGTAGATCGAATCGGGCCAGGACCTACTCCGTTAATGGTAGGGCGTTGGGGAGAGTTATAGAACAAAGAGATCTGGGAGTACAGATTCATAGCTCCTTGAAAGTGGAGTCACAGGTGGATAGGGTGGTGAAGAAGGCATTCAGCATGCTTGGTTTCATTGGTCAGAACATTGAATGCAGGAGTTGGGATGTCTTGTTGAAGTTGTACAGGGCATTGGTGAGGCCACACTTGGAATACTGTGTACAGTTCTGGTCACCCTATTATAGAAAGGATATTATTAAACTAGAAAGAGTGCAGAAAAGATTTACTAGGATGCTACCGGGACTTGATGGTTTGACTTACAGGGAGAGGTTAGACAGACTGGGACTTTTTTCCCTGGAGAGTAGGAGGTTGAGGGGAGATCTTATCGAAGTCTATAAAATAATGAGGGGCATAGATAAGGTCGATAGTCAAAATCTTTTCCCAAAGGTAGGGGAGTCTATAACGAAGGGGCATAGATTTAAGGTGAGAGGGGAGAGATACAAAAGGGTCCAGAGGGGCAATTTTTTCACTCAAAGGGTGGTGAGTGTCTGGAACGAGCTGCCAGAGGCAGTAGTAGAGGCGGGTACAATTTTGTCTTTTAAAAAGCATTTGGACAGTTACATGGGTAAGATGGGTATAGAGGGATATGGGCCAAGTGCAGGCAACTGGGACTAGCTTAGTGGTATAAACTGGGCGACATGGACATGTTGGGCCGAAGGGCCTGTTTCCATGTTGTAACTTCTATGATTCTATAAACCGAGGCCCTGTCTGCCTGTTCAGTTAGACGTAAAAGATCTCAAGGCACTTCCTCGAAGAACAAGGGATTCTTCCCAGTGTCCGACCCAACAATCCTCCCCCAACCAACAGCAGTTGAAACAGATTAACTCATCATTCAAATTACTGCTGTTTGTGGGAACTTGCTGTGTACAAATTGGCTGCCATGTTTGCCTCTACAACAGTGAGTGCACTTCAAAACTAACTAATTGGCTATGAAGCTATAATAATGTCCTAAGGATGTTAGAAGCACTATATAAAAGCAATTTTTTTTTCAGATTAAAAGTCAACCACTCTTCTGAACTTTCCAGCTTCATAGAACCATAGAACCATAGAAAAGATACAGCACAGAAGGGGGCCATTCGGCCCATCGTATCCGCGCCGGCTCGAAGAACAACCAGGTGCCCATTCTAATCCCACCTTCCAGCACCCGGTCCGTAGCCCTGCAGCTTACAGCACTTTAGGTGCAGGTCCATGTACTTTTTAAAAGAGTTGAGGGTCCCTGCCTCTACCACCAATTCGGGCAGCGAATTCCATACACCCACCACCCTCTGGGTAAAAAAGGTTTTCCTCATGTCCCCTCTAATCCTTCCGCCAATCAGCTTAAATCTATGTCCTCTAGTTCTTGAACTCTCCGCTAGGGGAAACAGGTACTTCCTGTCTACTCTATCTGGGCCCCTCATAATTTTGTACACCTCAATCAAGTCTCCCCTCAGTCTCCTCTGCTCCAAGGAAAACAACCCCAGCCTATCCAATCTCTCCTCGTAGCTGCAATTTTCAAGCCCTGGTGACATTCTTGTAAATCTTCTCTGAACTCTCTCCATGGCAATTACGTCCTTCCTGTAATGTGGTGACCAGATCTGCGCACAATACTCCAGCTGTGGCCTTACCAGCGTTTTATACAGTTCCATCATTACATCCCTGCTTTCGTATTCTATACCTCGGCTAATAACGGAGAGCATTCCGTATGCCTTCTTCACAACCTTATCTACCTGTACTGCCACCTTCACAATTGCTGTGTATTATTTATGACTAAGAGACTGGTATTGACTATAAACAAAGGAAATAATCTGGACTGCCAGCGTCTGTACAGTGAAAAGACAAGTTAACATGTCGGGAACGTAGGAATTGCGAGATGAAAAAAGACCAAGGTCCATCTGGTTCACCTTTTACCATCCTGATAGTCGCCTGATAAAATGGTAATGGAATTGTTGACTGATCACAGCCATCAAGCTCTATCAATTAGCCGACAACAGACCCAGAAATAACATGAGTAAAACCCCCAGTGGTGGAGAGCTTTGTGACCCATAGGTCCAAAATCACCTTTTTCCTCCCAAGCCTGTTACACTTACCACATGCCATGGCTCATATCACTCATACACTGTAACCCAAAATGTTATTTTCTGAAAGAAATCTATCTAATTTGTACTTGAATGTTGGGTATGTACCCTTCATCAGAATGACCAGTTGATGAAAGTACCCATGAGACATTAACTTGTCTTTTCTCTCTAAAATATTGGTGAGTTACTGTCTATTTCCAATATTTTCAGTTTTTGTTCAGAGTGTCTATTGACACAACCGTGTCAGCCAATGGGTTGGAAGTATGGCGGGACTTACGGCAGGATTGTAACAAAGTCTATTTACTCATCAAACAGAGTCAATTTAAACAGCATACTACAGCAAACAGTCTACAGAGTCTATTTAAAAAGAGTCTCTACGAACTACAGCAAACAGAACAGAAGTAAACTGGAAACAGCTACTTGAAGGTAAATCAGTGTCAGAGCAGTGGGAGACATTCAAAGGGGTGATTCAAGGGGTTCAGGGTAAACATGTTCCCACAAAGAAAAAGGGAGGGGCTGCCAAATCTAGAGCCCCCTGGATGTCAAGAAGCATTCAGGGTAAGATAAGGCAGAAAAAGAAAGCCTATGATAGACACCGGGAACTCAATACTATGGAAAGCTTAGAGGAGTATACAAGGTGCAGGGGTGAAGTTAAAAAGGAAATTAGGAAAGCAAAGAGAGGGCATGAAAAAATACCAGCAGGTAAAATCAAAGAAAAACCAAAGCTGTTTTATAAATACATTAAAAGCAAGAGGATAACTAAGGAAAGAGTAGTGCCTATTAGAGACCAAAAAGGTAAACTATGTGTGGAGGTGGAAGATGTGGGTATGGTTCTTAATGAATACTTTGCCTCTGTCTTCACAAAGGAGAGGAACGATGCAGGGATTGAAGTTAAGGAGGAGGAGTGTGAAATATTGGATGGGATAAACATAGTGAGAGAGGAAATATTAAGGGGATTAGCATATTTGAAAGTGGATAAATCACCAGGGCCAGATGAAATGTATCCCAGGCTGTTAAAAGAAGCAAGGGAGGAAATAGCGGAGGCTTTAACAATCATTTTCCAAACTTCACTGGATACAGGCGTAGTGCTGGAGGATTGGAGGACTGCTGATGTTGTACCATTGTTTAAAAAGGGAGAAAGGGATAGATCGAGTAATTACAGGCCAGTCAGCCTAACCTCGGTGGTGGGCAAATTATTAGAATCAATTCTTAGGGACAGGATAAACTGTCACTTAGAAAGGCACGGACTAATCAAGGACAGTCAGCACGGATTTGTTAAGGGGAGGTCGTGTCTGACTAACTTGATTGAATTTTTCGAGGAGGTGGCAAGGAGGATCAATGAGGGTAGCGCAATTGATGTAGTCTACATGGATTTTAGCAAGGCTTTTGACAAGGTCCCACATGGCAGATTGGCCAAAAAAGTAAAAGCCCATGGGATCCAAGGGAACGTGGCATATTGGATCCAAAATTGGCTCAGTGGCAGGAAGCAAAGGGTAATGGTCGACGGGTGTTTTTGCGACTGGAAGGCTGTATCCAGTGGGGTTCCGCAGGGCTCGGTACTAGGTCCTTTGCTTTTTGTGGTATACATTAACTTAAACATAGGGGGCATGATTAAGAAATTTGCGGATGACACAAAGATAGGCCATGTGGTTGATAGTGAGGAGGAAAGCTGTAGACTGCAGGAAGATATCAATGGACTGGTCAGATGGGCAGATGGGAGTTCAATCCGGAGAAGTGTGAGGTAATGCATTTGGGGAGCGCAAACAAGGCAAGGGAATACACAATAAATGGGAGGATACTGAGAGGTGTAGAGGAAGTGAGGGACCTTGGAGTGCATGTCCACAGATCCCTGAAGGTAGGACAGGTAGATAAGGTGGTTAAGAAGGCATATGGAATGCTTTCCTTTATTAGCCGAGACATAGACTATAAAAGCAGGGATGTTATGCTGGAACTGTATAAAACACTAGTTAGGCCGCAGCTTGAGTACTGCATACAGTTCTGGTCACCACATTACAGGAAGGATGTAATTGCACTAGAGAGAGTACAGAGGAGATTTAAGAGAATGTTGCCAGAACTGGAGAATTTTAGCTATGATGACAGATTGGATAGGCTGGGGTTGTTTTCCTTGGAACAGAGGAGGCTGAGGGGTGATTTAATTGAGGTGTACAAAATTATGAGGGGCCTAGATAGAGTGGATAGGAAGGACCTATTTCCTTTAGCGGAGGGGTCAATAACCAGGAGGCAAAGATTTAAAGTGATTGCTAGAAGCATTAGAGCAGAAATGAGGAAACATTTTTTCACCCAGAGGGTGGTGGGGGGTCTGGAACTCACTGCCTGAGAGGGTGGTAGAGGCTGAAACCCTCAACTCATTTAAAAAATATCTGGATGTGCACCTGAACAGCTGTGACCTGCAGGGCTACGGACCAAATGCGGGAAAGTGGGATTAGGCTGGGTGGCTCATTTCTCAGCCGGCGCGGACACGATGGGCCAAATGGCCTCCTTCTGTGCCGTAAATTTTCTATGATTCTATGAACTTGTGACCGAAACTGCAGCAACGTCTCCCAATAAAAGCAGGGTGATTTCTCCAGCAAAGTGTAGTGAGTGGAGGATAGTTGCATAATAAAAATAATGTGTGTAAAATCAATCACAGTCACTTACAGCACTACAGTCTCCAGGTGTGATTGATGGGGGAATTACCCAATCATCTCCATTCTGGCCAGGAATAGTGGTGTCACTATATGCAGCAGTTTTTGTTTCAGGTTTCTAGGATTTTCATCTTTTCTCCTAACCTGGATTACATTGTAATGCTTTTAGAAAGATGTTAATTGCTAGCACTGCAGTGAAATGCCTCACACTATCTGCCGTTTGAAACCAAGAGTATATACCAGTACCAACACGATTTACTCCAGTATATGACTCACAGGGTCAGTTGATAGCAGTCTTACTGCTAAATCATAAGGTTATGGCTGCAAGCCCCATTGTGGACGCAAGCACATAACCCAGGCTGACGCTTCAGTGCAGTACTGAGGGAGCGTTGAATTGTCAGAGGTGCTGTCTTTCAGATGAGATGTTAAACCGAGGCCTCTGAGATGGAAGTAAGAAAATGAGTAGAGGCATTCTCTCCGGTGTCCTGGCCAATATTTATCCCTCAACCAACATCACTAAAAAGCTGATTATCTGATCATTATCACATTGCTGTTTGTGGGACCTTGCTGCGCCCAAATTGGCTGCTGCGTTTCCTACATTATAACAGTGACTACACTTCAAAAGTACTTAACTGGCTGTAAAGCGCTTTGGGATGCCCTGAGGTCGTGAAAGGCACTATATAAATGCAAGTCTTTCTGGTTTTTTTTATTTTCTGGTTCGACAAAGGACAATGTGCCCCAACGCACAAATACAACTGCCAGCCTTTAAAGAAGGGAAACAAGCTGAGAGACTGGAGGCAATGCCAACAGTGCAGTCTTTCCAATTAAATATTCAAGTCTGCTTGTTTACACAGATATAAAAGAGCCCGTGGCACTGTTCGAGAGCAGAGAATTCTTCTGGTGTCCTGGCCAACATTCCTCCCATAACCAAAAACAAATTATTGGGTTGCCTTATTCATTTGCTGTTTGTGGGATCTTGCTGTGCATAAATTATCTGCTGCGGTTGCCTGCAAACCAACAGTGACTGCACTTCAAAAGTAATTCCTTGGTTATACATTGCTTTGGAACATCCAAAAGACATGGTATGGTACTTTATAAATGGCCATTATTTGATGCTCAATGAACTGATATGTGAAAGATAAAAAAGTAATGAAGTGCTAACTTGCTGGCATCGGTAGGAAAAGTGGGAGGGGGGAGCTGGAGAACAGGATGGGGGGCAGAATTAGGCTTGCTTCAGATATTAGCAGCTTAGTGTCAAACCCCCAGAGAATAGTGAACTCGACCTGAGGCAGTGGTTTCTTTCAATCTTATAAAAGGACCATCAGAGCGGTAAATATGCGATGTTTGTGAGAGGGAAAACATCTGTACCTTTGAAGGAACAGCCACAGTGCACCAGCATTAGTGAGGTACCTTGTGAGGTATATACCATTGTGGTGTATCTTTCTGTAGAGGGTGGGTGGGACAGGAGTCTCTGGTGATACATCATTCCCTGAAATCCAATCTCATCAACCATTTCATTTTGAAGTCATGAATTAAACTGGTAAAATTCCTTAAACCTCCCTCATCAGCTGCAACTTCCAATTCACACAATGGAATTCACCCACATCCGTACCCAGACTGCATGCGAAGGAATTCTAATTACAAGTCCACCATTTAGGGTATATTCTAAATATGAACAGACATCTATGGACCAATTCTGTGGCTTGTAATGTCAACCCAAACCCTTTGATTGAATTATTTCCTTGCCATTTGCTCACCAGTATCCATTATCCTGCATTTTATTCCATGGGCGTGATCGGCAGTCTCACCCCTCGCTTGCTGGCATTTCGCTGGTGCAAAGTGAGAGTGGGCAAATTCGAAAGATGGTACCACCGGGTCTGAGAAATGGAGGACACTGAGCCGGGATACTCGGCTGCCGACCAGACACCGAGGGTCAAGGTTGCTCGCTGGCCGAAGATCACACAAACAGAAATGGATAAATGTCCACTGACCCACATAAGGCAAACTTCAGCCACCCTATTAACAGAGTAAGGTCTTGCCCTCTGCCTACATTGGCGAGCAGTTAGAAAGCATCACCCAGTGACATTGAACACCGAGTGTCCTTTCATTTCAATGAAGGATTGCTAATGAACATTTGCAACGCTGCTCTATCCACACTATCAGAGAACCATACAGCACAGAAGGAGGCCATTCGGCCCATCATGCCTTTGCCAGCTCTTTGAGAGAGCTATTCAATTTGTCTCACTTAGTCCCCCCAGCTTTTTCTTGCATTTTTTTTCCTTGTCAAGTATTTATCCAATTCCCTTTTGAAAGTTACTATTGAATCTGCTTCCACCGCCCTTTCAGGCAGCGCATTCCAGATCATAACAACTCGCTGCGTTAAAATAAAATCTCCCCCCCCCTTCTTTTGCCAATTATGTGTCCTTTGGTCACTGACCCTCCTGCCAGTGGAAACAGCTTCTCCCTTATTTACTCTATCAAAAGTCTTCATTAATTTTGAACACCTCTATTAAGTCTCCCCTTAACCTTCTCTGCTCCAAGGAGAACAATCCCAGCTAACCAGGAGGAGCTGCTCTGACACCCCACCACTGCTGGTATATACATTCATGCCTTACTATCAACCCACACACGCTTTCTATTTTCTTTCAATTGCATACAATCATTTTACAAAATACCGAGGCGTGTTACAGCAGGTCACGGCGCCTCTCCATTGACCAAAAAAACATGCTGAAATTGCAAAAAATAAAGTTTAGTACCAAGGACTTTTACTATGAAAACGAAATGGTGCATTGATCGCTTCCTGGGAACACATGAACACCCATAGCCCACGTCGCTTGTGAAAGATGTGCAAGATCACACGCAGGATTAAATAAACAGATCGTGTTGCAAAGAAACAAAAAAAGTTCCACTCATTATGCTACTCACAGGGCCAAACGCATTTAACTGCACGTTAACAAGGTTAAACCTTCCTACCACATATTGCCGATCTTTTAACACTCAACAGGAGTTCCGAACCAATTGTCACATTCAGTAAAATCCACCGGGAATGTGTCGGGAGAGAAACACAGGGTTAATTGGATTTTTTTTTTCCTCTTTTTATGACTTCTGATTTCTTCCATTGAAAGTTTCGGCTCCTCCGACAGATCTCACGTTTTTTTTAACAGCACACTGTACGTTACTCAGATGCCAGTTCGACCTCCTCTCCCTCTCCCTCTCTCTCTCTCTGTGGTACAGCGTCATGGGCAGGCGTGGCACTAAAACTCTCCCACTTTTTTTAAAAAACAAAATTACAGCTTCTGCATCAGATCACATTTCATCTCCAGTCCGTCTGACTGGTGATTGTGAAACTGACCCGCAGCCCTCAGCTGATCAGTTTCACTTCCTACTCGGTCCAAATTGTAACCAAAATCAGTTACTTTTTTTTTTGCAAATCAATTTCCTTTCAGTCAACGTGTTGCCAAATTTAATTCTAATATTTTCTGTGATTTTTTTTTTAAAATGCAAAGTTTGCAATTCTTCTGTTTTTTAAATTAAAATAATAGCTAACGACACATGTCCTTTAACTTACAAACCGTTGCGAAAGTGAAGGAATTGCACAGTTTTCTCCCAATGAATAGCAGCCCATCAATCTGCTCACCGAGAATAGATTCAACCCGACGAGTTTTATACAGGGTTGAAACACCGGTGACCTTCAGAGAATTTGGCCCGCTTCATTCAAGCATTTGTGCACAGGTATTAATGGGGAGCGTGCCAAAAAAATCAATTTGCATTATTCATTATTATATACATTTTACAGGTGTTTACTCTAGAATTCATGGCCAAGTGCTTGACACCAGGTGTCAGCCTTGGCTCAGATGGTAGCACTCTCCTCTCTGAGTCAGGAGATTGTGTGTTCATAGTCCCACTCCGGAGACTTGGGTACATAATCTGGGCTGGCGCTTCACTGAAGGAGTGCTGCACTGTCAGAGGTGCCGTCTTTCAATGAAACGTTAAACCAAGGTGGACGTAAAAGATCCCACGGTACTATTTCGAAGAAGAACAGGGGAGTTCGTTCCTGGTGTCCTGGTAAATATATCTCTCTCAATCAACACCTAAAAAACAAATGATCTGGCAGTTTATCTCATGGCTGTTTGTGGGATCTTGCTGTGCACAAATTGGCTGCTGTGTCTCCTACATTACAGCCGTGACTACACTTTGGGACATCTTGAGGTTGTGAAAGGTACTATATAAATGCCTTGAGAAAAATCGGTACAGGCTTAAGAACATAAGAAATAGGAGCAGGAGTAGGCCAATCGGCCCCTCGAGCCTGCTCCGCCATTTAATAAGATCATGGCTGATCTGATCCTAACCTCAAATCTAAATTCATGTTCAATTTCCTGCCCACTCCCCGTAATCCCTGTAGGGGTTCCTGGGGCAGCAAATTCCACAGACCTACCACCCTCTGAGTGAAGAAGTTTCTCCTCATCTCAGTTTTGAAAGAGCAGCCCCTTATTCTAAGATTATGCCCCCTAGTTCTAGTTTCACCCATCCTTGGGAACATCCTCACCGCATCCACCCGATCAAGCCCCTTCACAATCTTATATGTTTCAATAAGTTTCAATAAATATGTTGATGGGCCAGATGGCCTCCTTCTGTGCTGTAAGATTCTATGATTTTCCCTGCCCAATTTTCCTTCCTCGTTGAAGTTCAGTTTTACCCCCAATCTGTCTGCTCAGGTGGATGTCAAAGATCTCACTTGTGAAAAAGCAGCGGGTATGCCTTGGCCAACATTTATCGCTCAACAAATTAGCTGGTCAGTTATTTCATTTCCTATTTGTGGGACCTTGCTGTGCCCAAATCAGCTTCTGCGTTTGCCCACAAAACAACAGTGACTATTCTTCAAAAGTGCTTTGGGACACCGTGACGATGTGAAAGGTGTTATATCAATGCAAGTTCCTTCTTTTTTCTAACCAGTCTGAGGTTAGAAGCAAGCAACATTAGTCTGCTGTTCGATATTATCTTACAGATACCTGACAAACTCATATGATAGGACTTTGCCTGCTGTTGTCAAGAAGATGTTGAAATAGACAGATTAACCCGTCTGGTTAAGACCAGACAAAGTCCGTTTCCTACATTGCAACAGTGACTACGCTTCAAAAGTACTTTTAGCTATGAAGCACTTAGGGGCTTCTTAAGGTCATGAAAGGTGCTGTGTAAATGTAAGTTGTTTCTTTTTTTCTTTACTTCATACCAACACAGTGCAGTAAGTTTAAATTTATGCGATATTGTAAAATCGAATTGGATGCCTATTATATATCTCACCAAATTCTCTCTTCCATTGCCTCCAGTAGAATGGAGAATCGGGTATGGTGTATAATGTGCACTAATTCAAAACCACTCATTTCACACCATCACCAAAGTATAAACGAGCCCCAGTAAATAATGTCACTTCCAGGCTATGGTTGGGGCAGTGTTTCCTTCAACTGAGATCGGTCAGTTAGTTTTTAACTAACTGATAAGCAATGAAAGGAAAGTTTTATTTAGTCTCTGACTTTTCCATGGAAAGCCATTTGCTGCAGTGTGCTATCATTTGTAATACAAGAGAAACAGAACACCCACCCCATGCCAAATGTCACAGATGTTTAAACATCTGCTTTTGCCTTCAAGGGTATTTCTAATAGCAACGCTATCACTGTGGAGGGAATGAACCACAGGACATGAAGCTAGTGCTTTATTTGTGATGATTATTTTGTGCAGATCAAGGTGAGAGGTTGTCACTTGATAAACATCATCGAGCACGTTGCTACACATTAGCCTCAACTGAAAGGAGTGAGCTGGCTATTAAAGCCTGCCTTCACAGGAACATAGGAATTGCTAAACGACAAGAGACCAAGGTCCATCTAGTTCGCCTTCTACCATTCTGGTAGTAGCAGGATACAATGATAATGGAGTCATTGACTAATCATGGCAATCAAACTCTATCAATTCATTGATGTGGCTCAGTGATAGCAAGCTCACTTCTCTGTCAGAAGGCTGTGGTTTCAAGTCCCACCAGGCGTTTGAGCACAAAATCTAGGCTAACTCTCCCAGTGTAGTACTGAGGATTTGCCTTCTTTTAGATGAGATGTTAAACCAAGGCCCCATCTCAGGTGGATGGAAAAGATCCCATGGCACCATTTTGAAGAAGAGCAGGAGAGTTCTCCCCGGTGTCCTGGCCAATATTTATCCCTCAACCGACATCACAGAAAGAAGTTATCTGGTCATTATCGTATTGCTGTTTGTGGGATCTTGCTGTGCACAAATTAGCTGCCGCGGTTCATGCATTACAACAGCAACTACACTTCAAAAGTACTTCATTGGATGTAAAGTGCTTTGGAACATCCTAAAGTCATGAAAGGCGCTATATAAATGCAAGACTCCACAAACAGCAATGTGATAATGACCAGATAATCTGTTTTACTGATGTTGGTTGAGGGATAAATATTGGCCAGGACATCAGGGAGAACTCCGCTGCCCATCTTCAAAATAGTGCCATGGGATCTCAGGGCCTCAGTTTAACGTCTCACCTGAAAGGTGTCTCCTCCGACAGTGCAGCACTCCCTCCCTGAATACTGCACAAGAGTATTAGCTGAGATTTTGTGCTTAAGCTTCTGGCGTGGGACTTGAATCCACAACCTTCATACGCAGAAACACGAGTGCTACCCACTGAGCCTTCGCTGACACTGTGTAGACTGTTCTGTAAAATTACTGCCCTGTAATCACTCCTGGGTATTGGTTAGTTTTGGTTTTATTTATGTTAATCTCATTCTACTTTGTGTGAACTCTAATTTTCCTTTCTACATGTGGGCGAGGGTTGGAAGGGAAAAAGGAATTGAAAGACTGGAGGTTTTGTTTGCAGGGCTGGAACATATGAATTGCTTTCTGCCGCAGTCCCTTGTAACCAAAGATTAATAAAAGCCTTACACTTGAGGCTCGAGGAGGAAAAGGAGGAGGTGGAGATAAGCTGGCAAATTTAACTCCTGCCCTTCAGCCTTGAGTGCAGACAAGGATTGCCAAGTCATTGATTTTGAGCACAAGAAAGTAAACTGAAATTGGCAAAGCTGTAGCATCTTCCAGGCAAGGCAGTGAGTTACGGTAATAGCAGTACGCTGAATTTCTAAGACTGTCCCTAATGAACAATGTTTTTCCAGTGGTGGAAGCTCTCAATGTTATCTACCCCTCAGGACATGCTTTTTAGCACGAGTGTCTTATCTCGACCCATGCTTATTCACTGTCTGTGCCTAGGCTGCCTGAGCCACTGAACAGAGATAAGGCACTAATGAAGAATAAAACAGGATGGGTAGACGTTGCAGGATAGAGTTACAAACAGCTCTTACGTGTGCTTTATACCTTAATTGGTAACTTTCTAACAGGGATTATTTCATTAATGGTACTAGCAATTCTAATTAATAGGATGCACGGGTAGCACTGTGTGTGGGAACATTGATCTAAAGTATTATAACAATGTGCATTACATTTCTAACCTGAGACCCCAAACTCTAGAGGGTCCATGAGAATATCCTAGTGGGTATATGAGATCATCAGATTCCTATTATCATTGAGTTACTGGCAGGTTATTTTTGTTGCTGTAAACTGTGAAAAGTATTTTGTGTAATAATAAGTGGTTTCCTTTGGGCACAGGGACGCATTGGTAGTTGCAGGGGCCGCCAGGAATGTGTCAATAGTCACTGTGGGTTTCAACACAAAACAGTTTGAAAGGAAAAGGAAAGGAAAGGACTTGTATTTATTTATACCTCGCCTTTAATGACCTCAGGATGTCCCAAAGCGCTTTACAGCCGATTAAGTAACTTTAAGAAGTCTGGTCGCTCTTGTAATGTAGGGAATCGCAGCAGTCAATTTGTGCACAGCAAGGTCCCACAAACAGCAATGAGATAAATGGCCAGATCATCTGCTTTAATGATGTCGGTTGAGAGATAAATATTGGCCTGAACACAAGGGAGACCTCCCCTGCTCTACTTCGAAATAGTGGCCCCTGGGCTCGTTTACGTCCAACTGAGAGGGCGGACGGGGTCTCGGATTAATGTCACATCCGAAAGAAACCCACTGCTGTGCGACCAATTCTATGGCAGTGCAGTTTGTCTTTGTTTGTCTGTGGCAGCCTCGTCCCTGGTATTGTGGGGATGGTAGGGCAGATTTTATTTTTCAATTTCAGGTCCTAGTCAATTGTAAACAATTTTACAACACCAAGTTATAGTCCAGCAATTTTATTTTAAATTCACAAGCTTTCGGAGATTTTCTCCTTCCTCAGGCAAATGTTTCAAGATCTCCTTGAAGCCTACGCATTTATACATATTGAACAATAATACATGGTGTTTACAGACTGCCCCTGCAACTGCCCGTTGCCAAGGCAATCACCGTGTTCAGACAGAGAGGTGTTACCTGCAGAACCTCCGAATACACATTCAATAAAAAAACAAACAGGGAAAAAAAACAGAGAAAAAAAAACAGAGAGAGGCAGAAACATCCGGAAGGCAGAGAGAGCCAGCAAATGACCCATTATATTAAAAACAGATAACATTTGTTCGCTGGTGGCAGACCATCGTTCGCAGCAAACTACCTAGCTTTCAAGAGAACAGCGTCCACGACGCCACACAACCCTGCCACGGTAACCTCTGCAAGACATGCCAGATCATCGACACAGATACCACCATCACACGAGATGACACCACCCACCAGGTGCATGGTTCATACTCCTGTGACTCAGCCAACGTTGTCTACCTCATACGTTGCAGGAAAGGATGCCCCAGAGCATGGTACATTGGCGAGACCATGCAGACGCTGCGACAACGGATGAACGGACACCGCGCAACAATCGCCAAACAGGAGGGTTCCCTCCCAGTCGGGGAACACTTCAGCAGTCATGGACATTCATCCACCGACCTTCGGGTAAGCGTACTCCAAGGCGGCCTTCGAGACACACGACAACGCAAAATCGTCGAGCAGAAATTGATAGCCAAGTTCCGCACCCATGAGGACGGCCTCAACCGGGATCTTGGGTTCATGTCACGCTACACGTTACCCCACCAGCGAACAAATGTTATCTGTTTTTAATATAATGGGTCATTTGCTGGCTCTCTCTGCCTTCCGGATGTTTCTGCCTCTCTCTGTGTTTTTTTTTCTCTGTTTTTTTTCCCTGTTTGTTTTTTTATTGAATGTGTATTCGGAGGTTCTGCAGGTAACACCTCTCTGTCTGAACACGGTGATTGCCTTGGCAACGGGCAGTTGCAGGGGCAGTCTGTAAACACCATGTATTATTGTTCAATATGTATAAATGCGTAGGCTTCAAGGAGATCTTGAAACATTTGCCTGAGGAAGGAGAAAATCTCCGAAAGCTTGTGAATTTAAAATAAAATTGCTGGACTATAACTTGGTGTTGTAAAATTGTTTACAATTGTCAACCCCAGTCCATCACCGGCATCTCCACATCAGGTCCTAGTCAAGCCATGGATTTTATCGGGGCAAATTTCTTGAGGAGCTGCACCATTCGCCGGGCCTCCCAAGCTGCCCACGCATATCAGAAAATTGCGGCCGTACAGTCTGTGATTTATCAATCGTCGATTTAGATGGAAAATTGTGGGCAGCATGTGTGTTCCTGCCAGCGGAGCGAGGCCGTGCAGAATTTACCCTCATACATCAAAACTCCTATGTGCTGGCATGCTGGGTGGGGCAGCACGGAGCTTAATTTTATCCAATTTTTGTAGTGGGTTAGAGGGTCTTTATGTTTCTGGCATCCATTGCAATGACAACTTGCACTTGTACAGCGCCTTTAACGTAGTAAAAATGGCTGAAGGCACATCACAGGAGCGCAATCAGACAAAGGTTTGACACTGAGCCACCTAAAGAGATATTAGGACAGGTGACCAAAAGCTTGGTCAAAGAGGTAGGTTTTAAGAAGCAACTTAAAGGAGGAAAAAGAAAGAAAAAAACACTTGCATTTATATGGCGCCTTTCACGACCTCAGGTCATCCCAAAGCTCTTTGCAGTTAATTAAGTACTTTTTGAAGCGTAGTCACTGTTGCGATGTAGGAAACATGGCAACCAATTTGCGCACAGCAAAGAGAGAGGTGGAGAGGCGGAGAGGTTTAGGGAGGGAATTCCAGAGCTTAGGGCCTAGTTAGCTGAAGGCATGGCCGCCAATGATGGAGCGATGAAAATCGAGGATGCGCAAGAGACAAGAATTGGAGGAGCGCAGAGATCTCGGAGGGTGGCAGGGCTGGAGGAGGTTACAGAGATAGGGAGGAGAGGTGTCTCCGTGAGGCCTCTCAGTCCCTGACGGTCTAGAGAGAGAGGGCTCGATATTAGCACCCGCTATCGGGTGCGTTCCTGGCGGGGGGGGGCTCCGAAAATCGGGGAATCCCTGAGCGGGTCGGGAGCCCGGCTCCAACCCTCCCACCTCTGGGTTCCCCACAGATGCGCTGACGTGCGCGCGCAGCCCCCGCATGTGGGACACCCGCAGGCAATTAAAGCCGGCGGGGTGTCACTTAACAGTATTTATTGTGGTATTTCAGGTCGTTTACAGACCTGATTAAGGGAATATTTCAGGAGGGTTGGGATTTTACAAACAACTGGGACTGTTTCCCGTACTGGGGGAAACACTCCCAGTTCAAATGGACGTGTTGCAGCTGTCAGCCTGTGGCAGCTGCAAAGGTCCATTTGACAGGTGGGGGGTGGGGGAGACCCTCACTCATTGCAGGAGGCCACTCTGTCACTTTGGAGAAAGTTTGGCCTCCACCACCCTCCTCCTAACAAGAAAATTCACCAACTTGCAAACTTACCCCGGGGTCCAGACACATGTACCTACCTTGCGGACCCCCTCAGATGTACATCTTCCGGATGGGGGCTGCCGTAGCTGCAGTCATGACCTCCTCGGAGGGCGAACAGCATCACCAGCCTCGCCGGCCACGCCGTCCACCTCTGACACGTGGAGCTCCACAACACAGTGCTGTGACACATCCACCTGTACAGCAGGAGGGAGGGCAGCCGCAGAGAGAGATGCGTCGCAGAGGGCACTACCCTCGCCACAGGGTCCACAGACCGAGGCTCAGCTTCCTGGACCTCTCTGAGCAGCAGTGCACACGGAGGCTCAGAGTCACTCGACATGTAGTCGTGGACATCTGCAGCCTCCTTCATGCCGAGCTGCTCCCGGCTGACCCGAGCATCATCTTCTTACCTGTCGCTGTCAAAGTCACCACTGCCCTCAACAACTTCTCCTCCGCATCCTTCCAGAGTGCCACCGGGGACATCGCCGATGTCTCTCAGTCGTCTGCACAAAAGAGCCCTGCAAATACACCTACACCACTCTGCAGTGGCACAATGGTGGCATCAGGTGTGGGTCTTCATTGTGATCCTCAGGAAAGGGCATTATTGCACAAACCAGATAAGATTCGCAAAGACGTGGCAGTAATGGTGCCAATATAAAATGTGATGTGAGTTGCTCAGGAATGAAATATAGGTAAAAACCATGACAAACCCTCAAACACCCTTGTGCATCCCCTTCATGCTCACGACACGTTTGCCTTACGCTGCCTACTGCACATATGTGATGCATGCCCTGTGGCTGCAGCACAGGTAGTGGCAGGTTGAGTGAGGCTGACTGTGAAAGAGATGCATGAGAGGGTGAGTATGAGATAGAGCCATGAGATTGTATGAGGATTGGGTTGAGTGGTAGTGGCGGGATGAGTACTGGCGAGGTGAGTAGGTACAGGTAAGATGAGGATGAGGTTTGAGTGGGTGTGAGGGGTGATGTGGCAGAGTAGTGTTGGCAGTGCAGAAGGAGATGTGGGGTGGGGGCGGTGATGTGGCAGACGGAGTGTAGGGGAATGAGTAAGTGTACTCACTTTGGCTGACCTACTTAGGTCATTGCAGTGCCTCCTGCACTGTATGCAGGTGGGTGATATGTTGGTGGTGCAGGTGACCTCCTCCGCCACCTCGAGCCAGGCCTTCTTGGTGGCAGAGGCAGGCCGCTTCCTCCCGCCCGCCGGGGGGAAGATCTCTGTCCTCCCCCTCCCCCTCACGCCATCCAATAAGACCTGGAGTGAGGCATCATTAAACCTTGGAGCAGCCTTCCCCCTGGGCTGCTCCATGCTGTAATTTTTCCTATTTCTTGCAGCATCAGTCAGTGGAGGACTGCCCCTTTAAATAGACTGACAGACCTTACTGCACATGCGCAGCCCGCCCGCCGCGCAGCTCAGCAGCGGGGAACCCGGAAGACCAGGTAAGTGGATCCAATTAGGCTGCGATCACGTGCGGGGCAGACTGATTTCACCGGGCGCGTTACCCACACGCCCAATCGCCCCCCGCCCCCCCCCCCCCCCCACAAGAGACCTCACTGACCTCGGCCATTTCATATGTAGTAATTGCTTTCTTGAACATTGGAACATAGGAATTGCTAGTCCATCTAGTTCACCTTGTACCATGCTGGTAGTCGCATGATACAAGGATAATGGAGTTGTTGACTAATCATAGTAATCAATCTCTATCAATTAGTCTACAACAGACCCAGACATAACAGGAGGTGGAGAGTTTTGGGAACCATAGGTCCAAAGTCGGGTTGCCATCTCTGGTTGAAGGCTTTCCTGGAGGTTTGATCATGTGACATTCTGACCACATGACCATGTAATGCCTGATCATGTGACACAAAACCGAGGGTGTGGAAGAGGGAAAACTGAGGAATTCCCCATTTCAAATACCCCCGCATTCAAATACCTCCCATTCAAATACCCCCCATTCAAATACCCCCATTTCAGAGAGTCTCCGATTCCCGAGACTCTCCGAGTCCCGAAACTCCCCAATTCCCGAGACGCCCCGATTCCCGAAACTCCCCAATTCCCGAGACGCCCCGATTCCCGAGACTCCCCAATTCCCGAGACTCCCCGATTGCCGACTCGACAGCCTCCTCCAAACTGCACTCTCGTGGTCGTAGCTTTTTTTTTTATTCGTTCACGGGATGTGGGCGTCGCTGGCAAGGCCAGCATTTATTGCCCATCCCTAATTGCCCTCGAGAAGGTGGTGGTGAGCCGCCTTCTTGAACCGCTGCAGTCCGTGTGGTGACGGTTCTCCCACAGTGCTGTTAGGAAGGGAGTTCCAGGATTTTGACCCAGCGACAATGAAGGAACGGCGATATATTTCCAAGTCGGGATGGTGTGTGACTTGGAGGGTAACGTGCAGGTGGTGTTGTTCCCATGTGCCTGCTGCTCTTGTCCTTCTAGGTGGTAGAGGTCGCGGGTTTGGGAGGTGCTGTCGAAGAAGCCTTGGCGAGTTGCTGCAGTGCATCCTGTGGATGGTACACACTGCAGCCACAGTGAGCCGGTGGTGAAGGGAGTGAATGTTTAGGGTGGTGGATGGGGTGCCAATCAAGCGGGCTGCTTTATCTTGGATGGTGTCGAGCTTCTTGAGTGTTGTTGGAGCTGCACTGATCCAAGCAAGTGGAGAGTATTCCATCACACTCCTGACTTGTGCCTTGTAGATGGTGGAAAGGCTTTGGGGAGTCAGGAGGTGAGTCACTCGCCGCAGAATACCCAGCCTCTGACCTGCTCTCGTAGCCACAGTATTTATATGGCTGGTCCAGTTAAGTTTCTGGTCAATGGTGACCCCCAGGATGTTGATGGTGGGGATTTCTGTGTCACCGAGCCTGAGGCTTCTCTAGCAGCAGCCGATGATGTCACGGTGTGGGTGGGGGAGGCGGGTGAACTGCGGCGGGAAATTTAAATCGCTGATCTCCCGGGCAACTAAGGCAGCACTCAGCTGGAGTATTGCATACAATAGAGGGCACCACACTTTAGGAAGGATGTCAAGGCCTTGGAGAGGGTACAGAGGAGGTTTACCAGGATCATACCAGGGATGAGGGACTTCAGTTATGTAGAGAGATTGGAGAAGCTGGGGTTGTTCTCCTTAGAGCAGAGAAGGTTATGGGGAGATTTAATGGAGGTATTCAAAATTATGAGGGGTTTTGATAGAGCAAGTAGGGAGAAACTGTTTCCACTGGCAGGAGTTTAGGTCGCCAGAGGTCATAGATTTAAAATAATTCGCAAAAGAACTAGAGGGGAAATGAGGAGAAACTTTTTCACACAGAGGGTTGTTAAGATCTGGGACACACTCCCTGAAAGGGTGGTGGAAGCAGATTCCATGGGAACTTTCAAAAGGCAATTGTACATGTATTTGAAGAGGACAAATTTGTAGGGTTATGGGGAAAAAGCTGGAGAGTGGGACTAAATTGGACAGCTCTTTCAAAGAGCCGGCAGAGGCACGACGGGCTGAATGGCCTCCTTCAGTGCTGTAAGATTCTATGATTCCCACCCCCCAATTCCGGGACACTCACGGTCTTTCCAGGAGGGTTGGGAACCCTAGTCCTAAGTCACCGTTTCCTCCCAAACATGCTACACTCACCACGTCATGTCTCAAATGACTCATTCACCGTATCTACTACTGCCTCTGGCAGCTCGTGTCTGGAACGAGCTGCCAGAGGCAGTAGTAGAGGCGGGTACAATTTTGTCTTTTAAAAAGCATTTGGACAGTTACATGGGTAAGATGGGTATAGAGGGATATGGGCCAAGTGCAGGCAATTGGGACTAGATTAGTGGTATAAACTGGGCGACATGGACATGTTGGGCCGAAGGGCCTGTTTCCATGTTGTAACTTCTATGATTCTATGATTCTATCTGCTTCCACCATCTCCTTGGGGAGTGTGTTTCATAGATTTACTACTCATTCACTCAAATTATGTTTCCGCGGATTAATTTTGAATTTATCCCCCTTCGAGCGCAGGCCGTGTCCTCTGGTTCTACTGTTCTGGACAAGGTGAAACAGCTCGTCAGGGTCAACCTTTTCTTTTCCAGTGAGAGCATGCCCAACTTATAGAATTGCATGTCATAGCTCCGATCCTCCTATCTCCTCAATCATTCTGCTTGTCCTCTTCCATATCCTCTCAATAAGCTGCAATAACTTACACATAGTGCGGTGACCAGAACTGTACGCAGTAAGTGCGGTCGCACCAACGATTTATAGAGTGGAAGGATTTCCTCACTATTTCAGCTCAATATTAACCTTTTAATACATCCCAACATTTGATTTGCTCCACTCACTGCCATCGGGCATTGTTGCGATTGCTTCAATTTATCGTCAACTGGAACCTCCAGATCACTTTCATTTTCCATACATATTTTCTTTCCGTTTAAGTAATAATCACTTCCTGGATTTTTTTTTACCCATGGGAAACACTTTGTGAAACTATTCTCTGCATTAAATGTCATTTGAACTAATACTAAGGGAGTGTCCTAGGCCCAACCATCTTCAGCTGCTTCATCAATGACCTTCCCTCCATCATAAGGTCAGAAATGGGGATGTTCGCTGATGACTGCACAGTGTTCAGTTCCATTCGCAACCCCTCAGATAATGAAGCAGTCCGAGCCCGCATGCAGCAAGACCTGGACAACATCCAGGCTTGGGCTGATAAGTGGCAAGTAACATTCGCGCCAGATAAGTGCCAGGCAATGACCATCTCCAACAAGAGAGAGTCTAACCACCTCCCCTTGACATTCAACGGCATTACCATCGCCGAATCCCCCACCATCAACATCCTGGGGGTCACCATTGACCAGAAACTTAACTGGACCAGCCATATAAATACTGTGGCTACAAGAGCAGGTCAGAGGCTGGGTATTCTGCGGCGAGTGACTCACCTCCTGACTCCCCAAAGCCTTTCCACCATCTACAAGGCACAAGTCAGGAGTGTGATGGAATACTCTCCACTTGCCTGGATGAGTGCAGCTCCAACAACACTCAAGAAGCTCGACACCATCCAAGATAAAGCAGCCCGCTTGATTGGCACCCCATCCACCACCCTAAACATTCACTCCCTTCACCACCGGCGCACTGTGGCTGCAGTGTGCACCATCCACAGGATGCACTGCAGCAACTCGCCAAGGCTTCTTCGACAGCACCTCCCAAACCCGCGACCTCTACCACCTAGAAGGACAAGGGCAGCAGGCGCATGGGAACAAGACCACCTGCACGTTCCCCTCCAAGTCACACACCATCCTGACTTGGAAATATATTGCCGTTCCTTCATTGTCGCTGGGTCAAAATCCTGGAACTCCCTTCCTAACAGCACTGTGGGAGAACCGTCACCACACGGACTGCAGCGGTTCAAGAAGGCGGCTCACCACCACCTTCTCGAGGGCAATTAGGGATGGGCAATAAATGCCGGCCTTGCCAGCGACGCCCACATCCCGTGAACGAATAAAAAAATTTTTTTTAAAAGTGCTGCTTTGTTGGAGGGTCTCTCTTTAAGATTAAACAGGCTGGGGCTCTTTTCTCTGGAAAAGTGAAGACTCTCCCCAACAAGAGAGAGAGTCTAACTACCTCCCCTTGACATTCAACGGCATTACCATCGCCGAATGCCCCACCATCAACATTCTGGGGGTCACCATTGACCAGAAACTTAACTGGATCGGCCATATAAACACTGTAGCTACAAGAGCAGGTCAGAGGATGGGTATTCTGGGGTGAGTGACTCACCTCCTACTCCCCAAAGCCTTTCCACCATCTACAAGGCACAAGTCAGGAGTGTGATGGAATACTCTCCACTTGCCTGGATGAGTGCAGCTCCAACAACACTCAAGAAGCTCGACACCATCCAGGAAATAGCAGCCCGCTTGATTGGCTCCCCATCCACCACCCTAAACATTCACTCCCTTCACCACCGGCTGCAGTGTGCACCATCTACAAGATGCACTGCAGCAACTCACCAAGGCGTCTTCAACAACACCTCCCAGACCCGTGACCTCTTCTACCTAGAAGGACAAGGGCAGCAGGCACATGAGAACAACACCACCTGCACGTTCCCCTCCAAGTCACACACCATCCCGACTTGGAAATATATCGCCGTTCCTTCATCGTTGCTGGGTCAAAATCCTGGAACTCCCTCCCTAACAGCACTGTGGGAGAACCTTCACCACACGGACTGCAACGGTTCAAGAAGGCGGCTCACCACCACCTTCTCTAGGGCAATTAGGGATGGGCAATAAATGCTGGCCTTGCCAGCGATGCCCACATCCCATAAATGAATATGAAAAAAAGGAGACCTGATCGAGGTCTATAAAATTAAGAAGTAGTTTGATGGGGTAGATGTGAAGAAATTGTTTCCACTTGAGGGCGAGTCCAGAACAAGAGGACATAAATATAAGATAGTCACTAATAGATCAAATAAATAATTTAGGAGGAATTTCTTTACACAATGTGGTGACCTACCTAAGAAAGGATATACTTGCCATAGAGGGAGTGCAGCGAAGGTTCACCAGACTAATTTCTGGGATGGCAGGACTGTCATATGAGGAGAGATTGGGTCGACTCGGCCTGTATTCATTCGAGTTTAGAAGAATGTGAGGGGATCTCATTGAAACATATAAAATTCTGACAGGGCTAGACAGACTGGATGCAGGGAGGATGTTTCCCCTGGCTGGGGGGTCCAGAACGAGGGGTCACAGTCTCAAGATACGGAGTAGGACATTTAGGACTGAGATGAGGAGAAATTTCTTCACTCAGAGGGTGGTGAACCTGTGGAATTCTCTACCACAGAAGGCTGTGGAGGCCAAGTCACTAAATATATTTAAGAAGGAGCTAGATAGATTTCTAGACACAAAAGGTATCAAGGGGTATGGGGAGAGAACGGGAATATGGTATTGAGATAGAGGATCAGCCATGATGATATTGAATGGCGGAGCAGGCTCGAAGGGCTGAATGGCCGACTCCTGCTCCTATATTTTGCTCGATGTGATAATGTGGAACTCACTGCCACATGGAGTGGTTGAAGCAAATAATACTGCTGCATTTAAGGAGAATCTTGATGTATACATGAGGGAGAAGGGAATAAGGGACACAAGGATAGGGTGGGAAATGGTAATTAGAGTGGGAAGAGGCTCATGTGGAGTGTGGCATAGACCTGTTGGGCCGAACGGCTTGTTTCTGTGCTGTAGATTCTATGTAATTCTATGCAATTCCATGTAATTCTAAATAGCAATCAAAATCCTCTTTTAGAATTATCCCTCAACTGAAATTAAGATTTTAAAAAGCCCTTCGTAACTGCTCCCCTTGATGCTTCAGTGGGTAAATGTACTGTCAAGTGTGGACTTGAGCCATGCAGTCCACATGGGGTCCAGGTTTGAGTCCTGGACTATGTTGGTCACTTGATCCTAACTAGGACAGCAGCTGAGGTGCTGTAACTGGCATTACGGAGAGGAAAAATCATCTGGGGTTCCCATTCCCAACAACCTATAAAATTGAGAGAGGACCCATAAGAACATAAGAAATAGGAGCAGGTGTAGGCCTTTCGGCCCCTCGAGCCTGCTCCGCCATTTAATAAGATCATGGATGATCTTCTAACTCAATTCCACTTTCCTGCCCGATCCCCATATCCCTTGATTCCCTGAGAGTCCAAAAATCTATCGATCTCAGTCTTGAATAGACTCAATGACTGAACATTGACAGCCCTCTGGGGTAGAGAATTCCAAAGATTCACATTCCTCTGAGTGAAGAAATTCTACCTCATCTAAGTCGTAAATGGCCGACCCCTTATCCTGAGACTAGGGGCATCATTTTAGCACCCGCTATCAGGTGCGTTCCTAGCGGAGGGGCTCCGAAAATCGGAGAATCCCGGAGCGGGACCGGAGCCCGGCTCCAACCCGCCCACTTCCGGGTTCCCCACTGACGTGCGGGCACAGCCCCCGCTGGTGGGAATCCCGCTTGCAATTAAAGCCAGTGGGGTTCCACTTGAAAGTATTTATCTTGTTTGTTCAGGTCATTAACTGACCTGATTAAGGGATTATGTGAGGAGGGGTCGGATTTTATAGCAAAATGGGACTGTGTCCCATGCTGGGGGAAACACTCCCAGTTCAAATGGACCTGTTGCAGCCATCAGCCTGTGGCAGCTGCAAAGGTCCATTTGACAGGTGGAGGGGGGAGACCCTCACTCATTGCAGGAGGCCACTCTGTCACATGGGACAAAGTTTGGCCTCCACCACCCTCCTCCTGACAATCAAAGTCACCAACTTGCACACTTACCCCGGTGTCCAGACACATGTACCTACCTTGCGGACCCCCTCAGATGTACATCTTCCGGATGGGGGCCACCGTAGCTGCAGTCATGACCTCCTCGGAGGGCGAACAGCATCACCAGCCTCGCCATCCACGCCGTCCACGCCGTCCACCTCTGACACGTGGAGCTCCACAACAGAGTGCTGTGACACATCCACCTGTACAGCAGGAGGGAGGGCTACCGCAGAGAAAGATGCGTCGCAGAGGGCACTACCCTCGCCACAGGGTCCACAGACCGAGGCTCAGCTTCCTGGACCTCTCTGAGCAGCAGTGCACACGGAGACTCAGAGTCACTCGACATGTAGTCGTGGACATCTGCAGCCTCCTTCATGCCGAGCTGCTCCTGGCTGGCCCGAGCACCATCTTCTTACCTGTCGCTGTCAAAGTCACCACTGCCCTCAACAACTTCTCCTCCGCATCCTTCCAGGGTGCCACCGGGGACATCGCCGACGTCTCTCAGCCATCTGCACAAAAGAGCCCTGCAAATACACCTACACCCACTCTGCAGTGACACAATGGGTGGCATCAGTTGTGGGTTTTCATAGTGATCCTCAGGAGAGGGCATTATTGCACAAACCAGACAAGATTCGCAAAGACATGGCAGTAGTGGTGCCAATATAATATGTAATGTGAGTTGGTCAGAAATTCAATATAAGTAACAACCATGACAAACACTCAAACACCCTTGTGCATCCCCTTTATGCGCACGACACGTTTGCCTTACGCTGCCTACTGTACATATCTGATGCATGCCCTGTGGCTGCAGCACAGGTAGTGGCAGGTTGAGTGAGGCTGACCGTGAAAGAGATGCACGAGAGGGTGAGTATGAGATAGAGCCATGAGATTGTATGAGGATTGGGTTGAGTGGTAGTGGCGGGATGAGTACTGGCGAGGTGAGTAAGTGCAGGTAAGATGAGGATGAGGTTTGAGTGGGTGTGAGGGGTGATGTGACAGAGTAGTGTTGGCAGTGCAGAAGGAGATGTGGGGTGGGGGCGGTGATGTGGCAGACGGAGTGTAGGGGAATGAGTAAGTGTACTCACTTTGGCTGACCTACTGAGGTCATTGCAGCGCCTCCTGCACTGTATGCAGATGCGTGATATGTTGGTGGTGCAGGTGACCTCCTCTGCCACCTCGAGCCAGGCCTTCCTGGTGGCAGAGGCAGGCCGCTTCCTCCCACCCGCCGGGGGGAAGATTTCTGTCCTCCCCCTCCTCCTCACCCCATCTATTGATACCTGGAGTGAGGCATCATTAACCTGGGAGCAGCCTTCCCCCTGAGCTGCTCCATGCTGTAATTTTTTCTATTTGTTGCAGCATCTGTCAGTGGAGGACTGCCCCTTTAAATAGAGCGCCTCCAGCTGACAGATCTTACTGCGCATGCGCAGCCCGCCCGACGTGCAAATCAGCAGTGGGGAACCCAGAAGACAAGGTAAGTGCATCCAATTGGGCTGCGATCGCGCGGGTGGCTGACTAATTTCACCAGGCACGTTACCCACGCGCCCAATAGCCCCCCCGCCGCGAACCCGCAGCCCTGGTAACATTGAGCCCTATGCCCCCTAGTTCTAGACTCTCCAGCCAGGGGAATCATCCTCTCAGCATCTACCCTGTCAAGCCCTCTTAGAATCTTATATGTTTCAATGAAATCACCTCTCATTCTTCTAAACTCCAGAGAGTATAGGCCCATTCTACTCAATCTCTCTTCATAGGACAACCCTCTTATCCCAGGAATCAATCTAGTGAACCTTTGTTGCACTGTCTCTAAGGCAAGCATATCCTTCCTTAGGTAAGGAGACCAAAACTGTACACAGTACTCCAGGTGTGGTTTGACCAAAGCCCTGTACAATTGCAGCAAGACTTCCTTACTCTTGTATTCCAATCCCCTTGCAATAAAGGCCAACTTACCATTTGCCTTCCTAATTGCTTGCTGTACCTGCATGCTAACTTTCTGTGTTTTGTGTACAAGGACACCCAAATCCCTCTGAACATCAACATTTAATAGTTACCATTTGAAAAATATTCTGTTTTTCTATTTTTCCTACAAAAGTGAATAACCTCACAATTCCCCATAATATACTGAATCTGCCACCTTTTTGCCCACTCACTTAATCCGTCTATATCCCTTTGCAGACTCTTTGTGTCCTCCTCACAGCATAGTTTTCCACCTTGGAGACATTACACTCGGTCCCTTCATCTAAGTCATTAATATAGATTGTAAATAGCTGAGGCCCAAGCACTGATCCTTGCGGCACTCCACTAGTTACAGCCTGCCAACCTGAAAATGACCCGTTTATCCCTACTCTCTGTTTTCTGTCCATTAACTTTTTTTTTATTCGTTCATGGGATGTGGGCATCGCTGGCGAGGCCAGCATTTATTGCCCATCCCTAATTGCCCTTAATATATTAACCCCAACCCCATGCGCCTTTATCTTGTGTAACAACTTCTTGTGTGGCACTTTATCAAATGCCTTTTGAAAATCCAAATATACTACATCCACTGGTTCCCCTTTATCTACCCTGCTAGTTACACCCTCAAAAAACTCTATTAGATTTATCAAACACGATTCTCCTTTCATAAAACTCTGCCTTATTGTATTAGGATTTTCTAAATGCCCTGTTACTACGTCCTTAATAACAGATTCTAGCATTTTCCCTATGACTGATGTCAGGCTAACTGGCCTATAGATCCCTGTTTTCTCTCTCCCTCCTTTCTTGAATAGCGGGGGTTACATTTGCTACCTTCCAATCCCCGGGGACTGTTCTAGAATCGAGGGAATTCTGGAATATCAAAACCAATGCCATGCGCCATTATCTCCGCAGCCACCTCTTTTAAAACCTTAGGATGTAGGCCATCAGGTCCAGGGAATTTGTCGGCTTTTAGTCCAATTAATTTTTCTAATACTTCTTCTTCACTAATCTAAATTGTTTTAAGTTCCTCCCTATCATTAGACCCTTAGTTCTCCACTATTTCCGATATGTTTTTTGTGTCTTCTACTGTGAAGGCAGATATAAAATATTTGTTTAACATCTCTGCCATTTCCTTACTCCCCATTATAATTTCTCCTGTCTTTGCCTCTAAGGGACCCACATTTACTTTCAATACTCTACCTTTTTATATACTTGTAGAAGCTCTTACAATTTTAGAAGTCCCGGGGACAACTGATCTGCGTGAAAGCAGAGGCATGTCTTAATCAGTCTGCGACATGGAGGGGGGGTTGAGGGGATGTACATCTGTGAGACACAGGAAAGACTAAAGCCATCAATTTAACAATCTGCAAGTTATTAAGTTTAACTTGCAATCAATGTTTTTGGCATATATGATAGAGTGAAAATAATTCAGGGTTTAATTGAAGACAGCAGCTAGGAATTGAGCAACTGTATATCTGGCCGACGTTCAGCCGTCCCTATACAACAGTGATATATTATCAGTGGAGACACAACGGGGGTCATTTTAACTTTGCTTCTTTCTCTGCTTTGTCACATTAAGAACCTGACCCCAAATTAACATTCTCTGTCCTGCATAGGTCATTCCAACACACCGATCAATGTTCACCGTATGACCAATAAGCAAACAATCAAGCTTAGCATGACAGCTGCTGGAAAACATTATACAGGGGCCGGGGCTGAGACTACATGTTGTTATATCCAGGGTTTGGTGCCCAGCATGATTGGGGGCAGAGAGATAGTATTTCTAACTAGAGCTGGAATGACTATTCAGTGGGGTATGGCTTGCATCCATGATATTGTCAGATGGATGGACTGCAACAACCCGGCAAGGTTATTTTGACAGCGCCTCCCTCCCCTGTGGCCTTTACCACCAAGAAAGACAAGGGCAGCAAAAGGAAACTCTGCTTATCTGGACTTTTTAGAAATTTGATTTAAAGATTCTTAAGTGCGGTGAGCAATTTCCACTTATGTCAGATACCCTTTCCACTTTATAAAAATTCATTCACGGAATATGGGCAAGCCCAGCATTTATTGCCCATCGCTGGCTTCCCCTTGAGAAGGTGGTGGTGGGCCTTCTTCTTGAACCGCTGCAGTCCATGTGGTGAAGGTTCTCCCACAGTGCTGTTAGGGCGGATTTTGACCCAGCGACGATGAAGGAACGGCTGATATATGTCCAACTTAGGATGGTGTGTGACCTGGAGGGGAACTTGGAGGCGATGTTGTTCCCCATGTACCCGCTGCCCTTGTCCTTCTAGGCGTTGGAGGTCGCAGGTTTTGGAGGTGCTGCCGAAGAAGTCTTGGTGAGTTGCTGCAGTGCATCCTGTGGATGGTACACACTGCAGCCATGGTGCACTGATAGTGGAGGGAGTGAATGTTTAGGGTGGTGGATGGGCTGCTGATCAAGTGGACTGCTTTGTCCTGGATGGTGTCGAACTTCTTGAGTGTAGTTGGAGCTGCACACATCCAAGTGGAGAGTATTCCATCACACTCCTGACTTGTGCCTTGTAAGTGGTGGCGATGTTTTTTTCCTTTGAATCAGATATTCTTTCCACTTGTGTCAGCTACCTGACTGAACAAAGAAAAGCAAATCAGTTTTTATTTATTTTTATTCCTTCTACGCCGCACACAAACTTTAACTAAAAGTTTAGATCCACTGCTTTTGCCTCTCCAGCTCTTAATGACCAGGGTTCCATTGAATCCATCCTTTCAGCCAGCGAATGATTTGTGATTCAGATGGAACCTAAAAAAGAAAGAAAATTCGACACATGGGGTGGAGAGAAGAGATTAATCACTGAGTCGTAACAAGGCTGGTCATAGATGCCTCAGGAATTTGCCACGATGAAGGAACGGCTGATATATGTCCAACTTAGGATGGTGTGTGACCTGGAGGGGAACTTGGAGGTGATGTTGTTCCCCATGTACCCGCTGCCTTTGTCCTTCTAGGCGTTGAAGGTCGCAGGTTTTGGAGGTGCTGCCAAAGAAGTCTTGGCAATGTCCCATTCACGCTTTCCCTGTATATAGTCCTGTCATCTTCTATTTGGTCATCTACTTGGGATTATCTTGATGTGGAGATGCCGGTGATGGACTGGGGTTGACAATTGTAAACAATTTTACAACACCAAGTTATAGTCCAGCAATTTTATTTTAAATTCACAAGCTTTCGGAGGCTTCCTCCTTCCTCAGGTGTTCCAACATCGTTCACCTGACGAAGGAGGAAGCCTCCGAAAGCTTGTGAATTTAAAATAAAATTGCTGGACTATAACTTGGTGTTGTAAAATTGTTTACAATTGGGATTATCTTAGTTGAGACCCATTACTGTCCAAAGGTGCCCATCTTCGGCCGTATAGCACACGAGCTGTGCCTATCATGATTGGCCTTCTTTAACATGTTCTGTTACTGTACACTGGTGGCTTCTTCTCATTGTTTCAACACTGGTTATTTTGCCCTTTCTGCAATGCCCATCTGACCTCTCGTCTATGCCTTTGCCAAAGTCCAGCTCCCGGCGCTGTACACACCAACACATGCACCAGCCTCAAACATTGACATTTTACAATGGAGGGACTGGTGATTTTTAAAAAATTTGTTCATGGGATGTGGGCGTCGCTGGCGAGGCCGGCATTTATTGCCCATCCCCAATTGCCCTTGAGAAGGTGGTGGTGAGCTGCCTTCTTGAACCACTGCAGTCCGTGTGGTGAAGGTTCTCCCACAGTGCTGTTAGGAAGGGAGTTCCAGGATTTTGACCCAGCGACGATGAAGGAACGGCGATATATTTCCAAGTCGGGATGGTGTGTGACTTGGAGGGGAACGTGCAGGTGGTGTTGTTCCCATGTGCCTGCTGCTCTTGACCTTCCAGGTGGTAGAGGTCGCGGGTTTGTGGGTGGATGGTACACACTGCAGCCACAGTGCACCGGTGGTGAAGGGAGTGAATGTTTAGGGTGGTGGATGGGGTGCCAATCAAGCGGGCTGCTTTGTCCTGGATGGTGTCGAGCTTCTTGAGTGTTGTTGGAGCTGCACTCACCCAGGCAAGTGGAGAGTATTCCATCACACTCCTGACTTGTGCCTTGTAGATGGTGGAAAGGCTTTGGGGAGTCAGGAGGTGAGTCACTCGCCGCAGAATACCCAGCCTCTGACCTGCTCTTAGAGTCATAGAGTCATAGAGTTATACGGCACGGATAGAGGCCCTTCGGCCCATCGTGTCCGCGCCGGCCATCAAGCCCTGTCTACTCTAATCCCATATTCCAGCATTTGGTCCGTAGCCTTGTATGCTATGGCATTTCAAGTGCTCATCCAAATGCTTCTTGAATGTTGTGAGGGTTCCTGCCTCCACAACCCTTTCAGGCAGTGAGTTCCAGACTCCAACCACCCTCTGGGTGAAAAAGTTCTTTCTCAAATCCCCTCTAAACCTCCCGCCTTTTACCTTGAATCTATGTCCCCTTGTTATAGAACCCTCAACGAAGGGAAAAAGCTCCTTAGTATCCATCCTATCTGTGCCCCTCATAATTTTGTACACCTCAATCATGTCCCCCCTCAGCCTCCTCTGCTCCAAGGAAAACAAACCCAATCTTCCCAGTCTCTCTTCATAGCTGAAGCGCTCCAGCCCTGGTAACATCCTGGTGAATCTCCTCTGCACCCTCTCCAAAGCGATCACATCCTTCCTGTAGTGTGGCGACCAGAACTGCACACAGTACTCTAGCTGTGGCCTAACCAGTGTTTTATACAGCTCCATCATAACTTCCTTGCTCTTATATTCTATGCCTCGGCCAATAAAGGCAAGTATCCCATATGCCTTCTTTACCACCTTATCCACCTGTTCCGCCGCCTTCAGGGATCTGTGAGCTTGCACACCAAGATCCCTCTGGCCCTCTGTCTTGCCTAGGGTCCTCCCATTCATTGTGTATTCCCTTGCCTTGTTAGTCCCTCCAAAGTGCATCACCTCGCACTTTTCCGGGTTAAATTCCATTTGCCACTGTTCCGCCCATCTGACCAACCCATCTATATCGTCCTGCAGACTGAGGCTATCCTCCTCGCTATTTACCACCCTACCAATTTTTGTATCATCAGCGAACTTACTGATCATACCTTTTACATTCATATCCAAGTCATTAATGTAGACCACAAACAGCAAGGGACCCAGCACCGATCCCTGTGGTACCCCACTGGCCACAGGCTTCCAGTCACAAAAACAACCTTCGACCATCACCCTCTGCCTTCTGCCACTAAGCCAGTTTTGTATCCAAAGTGCCAAGGCACCCTGGATTCCATGGGCTCGTACCTTCTTGACCAGTCTCCTGTGGGGGACTTTATCGAAGGCCTTACTGAAATCCATGTATACCACATCCACTGCGTTACCCTCATCCACACGCCTAGTCACCCCCTCAAAAAATTCAATCAAATTAGTCAGACATGATCTTCCCTTGACAAAGCCATGTTGACTATCCCTGATTAATCCTTGCTTCTCCAAATGGAGACTAATTTTGTCCTTCAGAATTTTTTCCAATAATTTTCCTACCACTGATGTTAGGCTCACTGGCCTGTAGTTCCCCGGTTTTTCCCTACTCCCCTTCTTGAATAATGGTACTACATTAGCGGTTCTCCAGTCCTCTGGCACATCCCCTGTGGCCAGAGAGGTTCTGAATATATGTGCTAGAGCCCCCGCAATCTCCTCCTTTGCCTCACACAGTAGCCTGGGATACATTTCGTCCGGGCCTGGGGATTTATCCATTTTTAGGCCTGCTAAAACCGCCAATACCTCCTCCCGCTCGATGTTAATATGTTCGAGTATATCACAGTCCCCCTGCCGTATTTCTATGTCTACATCGTCCTTCTCCATAGTGAAAACAGATGCAAAAAATTCATTTAGAACCCCTCCTACATCTGCCGGCTCCACACACAGATTGCCATTTTTGTCCCTAATGGGCCCTATTTTTTCCCTAGTCATCCTCTTACCCTTAATATACTTATAAAACATCTTAGGATTTTCCTTTATTTTGCTCGCCAGTGTTATTTCATGGCCCCTCCTTGATCTCCTAATTTCTTTTTTAAGTATCCCCCTGCACTTTTTGTACTCCTCTAGGGCTTCCTCCGTCTTTAGCCTTTTGTATCTGCCAAAAGCCCTCCTTTTTTTCCTAATCCATTCTCGTATATCCCCTGACATCCAAGGTTCCCTGGAGTTCTTGGAACCACCCTTGACCTTTACGGGAACATGTTGCCATTGTATGGTCTCAATCTCCCTTCTGAAAGACTCCCATTGCTCCGATGCGGATTTTCCTACAAGCAGCTGATCCCAGTCCATTTTGGCCAGATCCTGCCTTATCCTATTAAAATCGGCCTTCCCCCAATTTAGAACCTTTATTTCCGGCCCCTCCCTATCCTTTTCCATGACCACCTTAAATCTCACCGAATTATGGTCACTGTCACCAAAGTGCTCACCTACTAGCACTTCTTCCACTTGGCCGGCCACATTCCCTAGAGTTAGGTCCAGTACCGCCCCCTCTCTTGTAGGACTTTCTACATGCTGGCTCAAAAAGCTCTCCTGGATGCACGTTAAGAATTTTGTACCCTCTAAGCCTTTTACACTCTGAGTATCCCAGTTAATATTGGGGAAGTTGAAATCCCCCACTATTATTACCCTATTATTTGCACAATTTTCTGAGATTTGCCTACATATCTGTTCCTCTATCTCCCCCTGACTGTTTGGGGGCCTATAGTACACTCCCATCAAAGTGCTTGCCCCCTTTTTGTTTTTAAGCTCCACCCATATGGCCTCATTAGAGGAACCTGCTAATATATCATCCCTCTCTATGGCAGTAATTGATTCTTTAATTAATATTGCGACCCCCCCTCCTCTTATACCTCCCCCTCTGTCTCGCCTGAAGATTCTGTACCCCGGAATATTGAGCTGCCAGTCTTGCCCCTCCCTCAACCATGTCTCTGTGACAGCAACAATATCATACTCCCATGTGTTTATCAACACCTTCAGTTCATCCACCTTATTCGCAAGACTCCTTGCATTAAAATAGATGCCATCCAGCCTTGCCCTCACATATTTGCCCTGTCTTCCAAGCTGACTTGTTTTTTTCTCTATATTTGGCTGCACATCACCCCCTATTGTAGCTCCACTCTGTATCCCATCCCCCTGCCAAGTTAGTTTAAACCCCCCCAAACAGTGCTAGCAAACCTTGTAGCCACAGTATTTATATGGCTGGTCCAGTTAAGTTTCTGGTCAATGCTGACCCCCAGGATGTTAATGGTGAGGGATTCGGCGATGGTAATGCCGTTGAATGTCAAGGGGAGGTGGTTAGACCCTCTCTTTTTGGAGATGGTCATTGCCTGGCACTTGTCTGGCGTGAATGTTACTTGCCACTTATGAGCCCAAGCCTGGATGTTGTCCAGGTCTTGCTGCATGTGGGCTCGGACTGCTTCATTATCTGAGGGGTTGCGAATGGAACTGAACACTGTGCAATCATCAGCGAACATCCCCATTTCTGACCTTATGATGGAGGGAAGGTCATTGATGAAGCAGCTTGAGATGGTTGGGCCAAGGACACTGCCCTGAGGAACTCCTGCAGCAATGCCATGGGGCTGAGATGATTGGGCTCCAACAACCACTACCATCTTCCTTTGTGCTCGGTATGACTCCAGCCACTGGAGAGTTTTCCCCCTGATTCCCATTGACTTCAATTTTACTAGGGTACTGAAGTAAATAGTAAGTCGGTTGTGAATTGAACTGTTTACCTGATAACATTAAGGAAACAAAATGTAAGCAATCAAACTACAAAATGGGATTTGATGGCATTATTTAAATATTTCGTTAACATTCCCGGATAGCCTTACCGTGAAGCCAATGTGCAATTACTTGATGGGATCGGGGGCAATTCTGGTTTTACACCCCTCGTGATTTTACTCTCCATTGAAGTCAACGGAAGGTAATATTGGACGGGGTGTAAAGCCAGCATTCAACAACAGCTTACGTTCATATAGCGTCTTTAATATTGTAAAACATCCCAAATCATTCCACCCGATCCTGTGGGATTCCTGCCCGGCGAGTTATGTTAAAATTACCCCGCCCGGAGTCAGAGAAGGAGGTCGTGATTCAAGATTGAAAGGAGCTTCCTGGCCTATCAGAACACTGAGTGGCATTGTCTACATGTTGCTTTTTATTTTTAAAATTTTATTTTTTGCTCAGCAAATAATAGAAATCAAAAGAATTTTTTTCTCAAATGGGCTCGCAGGCGGTTTATGAAAGTCAAACGAAGATTGTTTGGTCAGTTGCATTTCAAGTCCACAAATTGCCTCCAAAAGGAATAAAATCGCAACACTTGACAGACGAAGCCTCCCGGGACTGTAGTATCTGAATTGCAGAATGATGTAACGTTTTCTTTCTTGCTCGATGCTTTGTGGTGAAATTGCCAACAGCAGGGTTTTCAGAAGTTCTGTCAAACCGCAGCGTGCTAGTGATTTGAAAATCCTGTTGGGCATTTGTCCAATTATCCAGCACATCCGTTGCCATCTGGATCCTTGACGATTTGGATGACACAATAAAGTCACTTATGCAGAATCTAAACTGTCGCTGGTAAATGAAGGCTCTGTTCTGGCTGTTTAATATTCCACTGACGAAACAATACTTTATGTAGCTCAATGCGTCAGTTTATTCATGAGGGGAGAACGCAGGAGTTTTGTGAGTTCTTGTACTCTGAGGGCTGTGGGAATATTTGCAATCCAGAGTTGACAAAAATGCAGCAAATACTTTCCACCTCCCCAATAGCAGACAGGTAAATGGACCAGAGCCGTACAAAGCAAAGTGGTGTTCAGTTCAATCCATGGTTTGTGCTGTGATGGCTGATCTCAGCCGGTCTCTAGGCTCGAGAAAGGGGGGAAGAAATATCAGCCAAGGTTCCCACTCCTGCTTGTTACCCAGCAACCCTTGCTGGAAAGTGTGAGCGCGTGTTGGTGTCGCGGGAGGACAAGATCGAGCTCAACAGCGATGGTCTCCATAGTTGAACAGCCGACTTCTGACAGTCACGCGCAAGGCTCATACATGAGGAATGGGCCCTTGAGCGAGGTGCTGGATGGCTGGCAATGTCCATAGAACTGAACTCTGGCACGAAGCAGGAGAGGAGGGGCAATACTGAGCCAGGAGAAAGTTATGGTGGTGTAGTGGTTATAGCAACCACCAATGGTTGTGAGTTCAAACCCCACAGCGGGAAGATGTGAAATTGAATTCAGTGACTCTGGTAATTTATGGGCTAGTATCAGAAAAATAACCATGAAAGGTTTGCCGTTAAAACCTCAACTGGTTCACTATCTCCTTCGGGGGAGGAAGCCTGCCAGTCCTACCTGGTCTGGTCCACACGTGACTCCAGTCCCACATTATGTGGTTGATTCACAATGCCCCCTGAAGTGGCCTAGCGAGCCATCCAGTTGTAAACAATCATTACAAAGTTCAAAAATAAGGAAAAAGTTGGACAGACCCATCGGCAGTGACCCAGGCATCTGACAAGACTTAAGCAATCACGGCCCAGTCAATCCTGCAAAGTCCTCCTCGCTAACTGGTACCCAAGTGCCTGTTGATTAGTGTTCCATTTACTGAATGATTTCATCTATATTTTCATTGGTACCTGTTGCTGTAGATGCTTCAAATTTTGCATTGCAAGACGTTCATTTACAACAAGAGCAACAACTTGCATTTATATAGCGCCTTTAACGTAGTAAAAAAATAAAACAGAATCTCAGGCAGTCTGGCTTTTGGAAACAGGACACGGCACAGCCGGGCAGCAAAAGGTTGCGAGAAAGAAAAAAAAAGAAATACTTACATGGAGTTACATCGAAACTACAGCACAGAAACAGGCCATTCGGCCCAACTGGTCTATGCCAGTGTTTATGCTCCACACGAGCCTCCTCCCTCCCTACATCATCTCACCCTATCAACATACCCGTCTATTCCTTTTTCCCTCATGTGTTTATCTAGTTTCCCCTTAAATGTATCTATGCTATTCGCCTCAACTACTCCTTGTGGTAGCGAGTTTCACATTCTTACCACTCTCTGGGTAAAGAAGTTTCTCTTGAATTCCCGATTGGATTTATTAGCAACTACTGTATATTTATGACCTCTAGTTTTGGACTCACCCACAAATGAAAACATTTACTCTACATCTACCCTATCAAACCCTTTCATTATCTTAAAGACCTCAATCAGGTCAGCCCTCAGCCTTCTCTTGTATTCTGTATTCTTGTGTTTCTATATTGCCTTTAAGACCTCATGATGCTTTATAGGCAACAAAGGACTTTTGAAGTATAGTCACTGTTGTAAAGTAGGAAAACTGGCAATCAATTTGCAAGGTCCCACAAACAGCAATGTGATAATGACAAGATTATCTGCTTTTTGGGTGTTTTTTAGGAACATAGGAATATAGGAACAGGAGTAGGCCATTCAGCCCTGCGAGCCTGCTCCGCTTTTTGAGGGATAAATATCGGCCAGGACACCGATATAAATATTTCCTGGGCGAGAGTGGGGGAGGGAGAGATTGATAGCTCGTTGCAATCTTTTTGTTCATCAGCTTCAGTAGCTTTTCTTCTGAAACATTGGTGGTTGTCCCCAGCTAATAAGTCAGGAAAGCAAATACCACAAGATTTTATTACGAGTGAGATTTAAGATGTGCGAAGGTTTTATTGCTGCACTCTTCCCACGTCAATTAAAACAAAAGAAATCTATTAAGAATAAAACATTATTTACAGCGTGTTAGTGATTCACAAACTTAAATGAAAGAAAAACTAGGACAATGATTGTCTTCTGTTATTACCAATCAGGCTGTGATCGCGCAGAAAGTGTCAGTAACCTACCTGGGGACTCTTCTGTTCTCCGATGAGCATCTAAGAGAGATGAGACACCCTTTGTAATTATTTGATCAGTGCATGGTTTTGGCTTCAGTACTTTGACTTTTAAAAATATATAGCAAGCTCCCTTGATGGCTTGATGAGCACAAGGTGTGGTATCAAGCCATGTAGGTCCCAGAATTGTTTGATAAACTATAATTGGCCCCAGTGCCCCTGGGCTAAGGGAGGGGAAAAATATCAGTCAGAATTCCCGCTCCCGATCACTATTCAGCGACTCAAACTGCACTTATGGATGTCTGGCGCTGACAGGATTGGGCTCAAATCTCTGCCCTCCATTTTCAAATAGCCCGCTGGCATTCACCACCTGAGCTCACATGTTAAAAGTGCTATATAATTGCAAGTTGGTGTTGTCGTGCCTTTGGCAGGGACTGCCCTAAGCCTGGTGCTCCTGCCCCTGGACCTAATGTTGCAGCAGCAGCCAGTACGCCCAGTGAGGTCGGGCGCACCAAGCCCAAGCATGCACATGGACACCGTCGGGGAGGTCGAGGCCAGGCTGGCACCCTGGACCTCCAGAAATTTGAGAATTAAAAATAAATGCTTGAACCTCACCCCACCATCTTTGCTTGGTGACCAATTGGAGCAGTGCCAGAGTCGGGGGGGTGGGGGGGAGGGCATGAGGCAGGTGCTGGGGGGGGGGGGGGCGGGGGCGAGGAAGCGGGTTACCAGAGATGTGCCACTTGCACCCAGCTCTGCCCCTCGATAACGAGCTGCCCTCCCATTGACCCCCGCAGGGTCAATGCTGGAGATCGCCATGGGCACAAATCACGTATAATCGCGGTTGGGTGGGGGGGTTTGCAGGGGAAGGGGATTGCTGCCCGAGCAAATCCGAGGCCAAAATTCCCTGAGCAATAGCCATTAGCGTCTAACGGACCTCAATGCACAACTACTGTGACAATTAGGCTTTGTGACCCCTTTACATGTGGTACACAAGCTCTTACTTCAATCCTAAACAGCTGAACTGCGCGACTGCCAAAGGGAGCAGCAGCTCCCAAGGATTTAGTGATAAATATAAACAGTGTTTGGTACACATTGTAAGAGACTAGAAATGGCTGTCAGAGGCACAGGAGAGTAATTGAATCAAGGTGCAGTTGTAAATGGGGCAAGTATGGTTCAAGTGGGGTTTAATATAACCAGTTTTCCTGTCTGTTCAATTCTTGCCTTATATCGCACCTTCTATGCCTCATCTTTCCATTCATTATTTAAAATTGCTCATTTGGGGCAGGTGCCTTTGTCTCACTGATTTGTGAGCACAAATGGATTTAACAGGCTGTCTCGTTCTTACTACTGAGTTTCTGAGAAAGAAATTTGTGGCTGATTGTTGGAAAACTCTGTGTGTCTGATGTACAATTTGTAATGCTGACCATCTGCTTCTTCCAACAGCTGAATGGTGTCCGTGGTAGGAATCCAGATGGTGCACACACAAGATCAATTTTTGATGAATTTTGTGCCCAGCCTAAGGAATATTACATAGAATTACATAGAATATACAGCACAGAAACAGGCCATTCGGCCCAACAGGTCGATGCCGGTGTTTATGCTCCACAGGAGCCTCCTCCCACTCCTCTTCATTGAACCCTGTCAGCATATCCTTCTATATTGGGTGCTGGGAAACCAAACATTTCAGACAATAAGGACTCCGGAGGCCAGGTCTGGCATGAGTCCGTTCGGAGCAGAGGGCTGATTGTCCTCTTATTGAAGTTGGGCGTGAAGAATGACCTGGGCTTAGCCCACGGAGTAAAATCAGGTGAGGAGAGTCACAAGCCCATGGCGGGCCCTGCCTGAATTTCCATTCCATTAATTTAGATGGATCCTCTATGTGTTGCTCCCAGTCGATCCTATATCCTAAGTGTAAGGAGATGATCTGCCCCTAAATCTCCCTCCACTCTATCCCAACAACGTGGATTAAAGCCCACTACGAGAAGGGTAACCCGTGCCACACTAGTGTGATATTTTTTCATCTCCCATTCCAGCCCGTTTGAGTGACACTGCCCATTTATGCCAATACACTAGCTGAGGCCTAACCAGCGATTTATAAAGCTTTAGCATAACCTCCTTGCTTTTGTACTCTATGCCTCTGTTTACAAAGCCAAGGATCCCATATGCTTTTTTAACATCCTTATCAACTTGTCTTGCCATCTTCAAATATTTGTGTATGTGCTCCCCCAGGTCTCTCTGTTCCTGCAACCCCTTTAAAATTGTACCCTTTGCTTTATATAAGGAAAGACTGGGGAAACTAAGACCGGGAATTTCCCTGGAGCTGGTTGGAATGAGTCTGCCCATTTGTGCTAAATTAGGCCAGTTTTAAAAATGTCTCGCTGGCGTTGAGGGGTTTAGTCTTCTGATCTTGGACCTGAGCCACATTGTTTGAATAAAGTTCAGGGAGGTTTAGAGGCCTATCTTCTCTTATTACACTTGGGCATCAAATCAGTGTGGACTGGATTTGGATCCATGTCACAGGGGTGAAAGGCCAGGGTGCTAATTATTCAGTTTTGCCCACCTCCTCCCCTTTCCCCAAATTATTACAGGACATGTACTGGCCTTTTAAAGGCTGATTAAAATGATTGGACATAGGCCGTGATTTCCTGACACGCTCCCTGAAAAAGCTGCTCCTCGCTGGGAGCGCCTGATCATGAAGTCAGTCCTTTAATTTCCTCCTTCTGTGCTAGAAATTTCTAAGATTCTAAGGATCGTCAGCAGAAGTTCCAATCCGCTATTGTACAGCTGGGGTTGTTCTCCTTAGAGCAGAGAAGGTAAAGGGGAGATTTAATAGAAGTTTTCAAAATCATGAAGGGTTTTGATAGAGTAAATAAGGAGAAACTGTTTCCACTGGCAGGAGGGGTCAGTAACCAGAGGACACAGATTTAAAATAATTGGCAAAAGAACCAGAGGTGAGATGAGGGGAAATTTTTTTTGTGCAGCGAGTTGTTATGATCTGGAATGCATTGCCTGAAAGGGTGGTGGAAGCAGATTCAATAGTAACTTTCAAAAGGGAATTAGATAAATACTTGAAGAAGAAAAAATTGCAGGGCTGTGGGGAAAGAGCAGGGAAGTGGGAATAATTGGATATTTCTTTCAAACAGCCAGCACAGGCGTGATGGGCCAAATGGCCTCTTTCTGTTCGGTACGATTCTATGAATCTATGATTCTGTGCTCCAAAGTATACACAACACAGATTCGCAAATCGTTAAAAGTAGAAACGCAGGTTAACAAAGCCATAGAAAGTGCAAACATAGCACTGGGGTTCATTTCCAGAGGAACAGAATTCAAAAATCATGTAAAACTTATATAGAATCTTGTTTAGACTACATTTAGATTACTGTTCTGGTCTCTGTATTATAAAAAGGCTATAGAAGCACTGGGGAAAGTGCAAAAAAGATTTACAAGGATAATACCTGAACTGAGAGGTTAGAACTAACAGGAAAGACCGAACGGGCTGGGGCTCTTTTCTCTAGGAAAGTGAAGACTGAGAGGTGATCGTCTTCAGAATTATGAAGGGGTTTGATAGGGTAGAAGTAGAGAAGATGTTTCCACTTGTGGGGGGGATCCAAAACTAGAGGCTGTACGTATAAGACAGTCACAAATAAATCCAATAAATAGTTTAGGAGAGACTTCTTTACCCAAACAGAAGCTAGAATGAGGAACTCACTACCACATGGAGTGATTGAGGCAAATAGCATAAATGCATTTAAAGGGAAGCTAGATAAACACATGAGGGAGAAAGGAAAAGAAGGATATGCTGATAGGGTGAGATGAAGTAGGGAGGGAGGAGGCTCGTGCGGAGCATAAACACCGGCACGGACTTGTTGGGCCGAATGGCCTGTTTCTGTGCTGTAAATTCTATGTAATTCTATGCACAATACATAATGCAGCATCTACAAGGCTGATGAATAGTGCTGTGAATTTCAAAGGGAAACAGGGGACCCAAATTTGTGTGACCAGAATAAATTGGCTGGCTTCACTGTGCCAGCATAATTCAATGTTGCTTGCGCTGGTTAGGTTAATATTTCAGGAGCATAATACAGCAAGAGGGCACTTTTAACTCGGGAAAGGGAAGGGTCAAGACCTACACTACATTTCAGTGTACAGTGACTCATCAACGACCCCAGGGCAAATTATTTTCATGTTAAGCAAATTGTTTCTTTTAACAAAAGTTTTTTTTTCTTCAAAGTAAATCGAGACATGCAGATTGAACTAGCCTTTTGCTGCAGGTCTAAATGTGGAGGGTGGGATATTTGGAATGCCAGACCAGCTATTATAAACCTATGTGGATCAGCGAAATGGCACGGATACGACAGCAACAGCCAGCGAGGAACAAGACTATCCGGTGTCAAACCTGCTCACTAATAAACTGACTGCCCCAGTTTGCTTAACATACATGGGATATGGCTACTGCTTGCCTCCATAGAGCCTTATCATGTTAAAGATGGTTAATAGTGTAAATTACCTTTGGCTCAATGGTATTACTCTCACCTCTTGAGTCTATGAAGGTTGTAGGGTTAAGTCCCATTCCCAGAGACTTGAGCCCATAATCCAGGCTGATACTCCCAGTGTGGTACTGAGTGCTGCACTGTCAGAGGTACTGTCTTTCAGATGAGATGTTAAATCAAGGTCCTATCTGCCCTCGCAGGTGGATGCAAAAGATGCTGTGGCACTATTTCAAAGAAGAGCAAGGGAGTTTTCCCTGGTGTCCTGGCCGATATTTAGCTCTCACTAAAAACAGATTATCTGATCATTTATCTTGTTGCTTTTTGTGGGATCTTGCTGTGTGGAAATTGGCTGCTGCGTTTCCTGCGTTACAACAGTGACTACACTTCAAATGTACTTCATTGGCTGTAAAGCGCTTTAGGACATCCTGAGGTTGTGAAAGAAATCTTTGTTTTCTTTTTAATATAGTGAATTATTTTTAAACAGCAGTGACTATTACATAGGAAAACCGTTCCCATGGGTCCCGGTCGCAGCCTCCTGCCGCTAAATCTCTACTCCCGCCCGCCGGCCAGGCAGTCAATCTGGCCAGGTGTCAGTGGGAGACAACGAAGAGTTAATTAAACGAGGGCCTTGCCATTAAGATCGGCAGGGCCTCCGCGTCCCCGGCCTTGCTGGGTTCGTTGCCCACTACCCCTGCCGCCCTCCCATTAATATCGATGCCTACCTTTCAGCCTGTGGAGTGAATGAATTAATTGTCGGTGAGGTTGCCCACGGTCAGTTGATGAATATAAGATTTTTGTTTTGATACAAGATGGTGACTGAGTTGGAAGAGAGACTTCAGAAACTTGCGCTTCATCGCCACCTAGTGCCCAAAGCCCACAACTACATTGTGACGGTTGACACAGCAAAATTGAGTAGGAAATATCAATTCACAATGACAACATTTACAATGGTTGACACAAAAGCGTAACCAAAATATGGTGACAACAGGAAGCAAGGCTTTTAGACAGGAAGTGCACGCCCTAGGTATGATACAGGTTCATAGCTCCTTGAAAGTGGAGTCACAGGTGGATAGGGTGGTGAAGAAGGCATTCGGCATGCTTGGTTTCATTGGTCAGAACATTGAATACAGGAGTTGGGATGTCTTGTTGAAGTTGTACAAGACATTAGTAAGGCCACACTTGGAATACTGTGTACAGTTCTGGTCACCCTATTATAGAAAGGATATTATTAAACTAGAAAGAGTGCAGAAAAGATTTACTAGGATGCTACCGGGACTTGATGGTTTGACTTATAGGGAGAGGTTAGATAGACTGGGACTTTTTTCCCTGGAGAGTAGGAGGTTTCGGGGTGATCTTATAGAAGTCTATAAAATAATGAGGGGCATAGATAAGGTAGATAGTCAAAATCTTTTCCCAAAGGTAGGGGAGTCTATAACGAGGGGGCATAGATTTAAGGTGAGAGGGGAGAGATACAAAAGGGTCCAGAGGGGCAATTTTTTCACTCAAAGGGTGGTGAGTGTCTGGAACGAGCTGCCAGAGGCAGTAGTAGAGGCGGGTACAATTTTGTCTTTTAAAAAGCATTTGGACAGTTACATGGGTAAGATGGGTATAGAGGGATATGGGCCAAGTGCAGGCAATTGGGACTAGCTTAGTGGTATAAACTGGGCGACATGGACATGTTGGGCCGAAGGGCCTGTTTCCATGTTGTAAACTTCTATGATTCTATGATTCTATGATTTAATAATATACAACTATCTCTACACAGTTGTGCAGCTAGCGTGTCTGGTTGGTTAATCGGCATTCCCATGAAATATGCTATTGGTAATCCCTAATTTGCCAGCTGGCACCATCAGTGTAATTTAGGACAAAGTACAGGTACAGGAACAAAGTCAGGTACAGTCTAGCTACATTCCCACCAGGGGGAAAGGTAGGGCAACCAAAGCCAGAGCACCCTGGATGACGAAAGAGATGGAGAGTAAGAAGAAGCAGAAAAAAGGGGCGTATGACAGATGTCAGGTTGATAATACAAGTGAGAACCAGGCTGAATATAGAAAGTTCAGAGGGGAAGTGAAAAAGGAAATAAGAGGGGCAAAGAGAGAGTATGAGAATAGGCTGGCAACTAACATAAAAGGGAATCCAAAAGTCTTCTATAGGCATATAAATAGTAAACGGGTAGTAAGATGAGGGCTGGGGCCAATTAGGGACCAAAAAGGAGACCTACGCATGGAGGCAGAGGGCATGGCTGAGGTACTAAATAAGTACTTTGCATCTGTCTTTACTAAGGAAGAAGATGCTGCCCACGTCACAGTAAAAGAGAAGGTAGTTGAGATACTGGAAGGGCTAAAAATTGATTTGGAGGAGATACTAGAAAGGCTGGCTGTACTTAAAGGAAATAAGTCATCAGGTCTGGATGCGATGCATCCTAGGTTGCTGAGGGAAGTAAGGGTGGAAATTGCGGAGGTACTGGCCATAATCTTCCAATCATCCTTAGATACGTGGGTGGTGCCAGAGGACTTGAGAAACCCTTGTTCAAAAAAGGGTGTAAGGATAAACCCGGCAACAACAGACCAGTCAGTCTAACCTCGGGGGTTGGGAAACTTTTAGAAACAATAATAAACGGATTTGTTAAAGGCAAATTGTGTTTAATTAACTTGATTGAGTTTTTTGAAGAGGTAACAGAGAGGGTTGATGAGGACAATGCGGTTGATGTAGTGTATATGGACTTCCAAATGGCGTTTGATAAAGTGCCACATAATAGGCTTGTCAGCAAAATGGAAGCCCATGGAATAAAAGGGGCAATGGCAGAATGGATACGAAATTGGCTAAGAGACAGAAAACAGAGAGTAGTGGTGAACGGCTGTTTTGCGGACTGGAGGAAGGTATACAGTGGTATTCTCCAAGGGCTGGTACTAGGACCACTGCTTTTCTTGATATATATTAATGACTTGGACTTGGGTGTACAGGGCACAATTTCAAAATTTGCAGATGACACAAATCTTGGAAGTGTAGTAAACAGTGAGGAGGATAGTGATAGACTTCAAGAGGATATAGACAGGAGGACATAGGAATGAGCGGACACATGGCAGATGAAATTTAACGCAGAGAAGTGCGAAGTGATAGATTTTAGCAGGAAGAATGAGGAGAGGCAATATAAACTAAAGGGTACAATTCTAAAGGGGCTGCAGGAACAGAGAGAACCGGGGGTATATGTGCACAAATCGTGGCAGGGCAGGTGGAGAAAGTGGTTAAAAAAGGATACGGGATCCTGGGATTATAAATAGAGGCATAAAATACAAAAGTATGGAAGTTATGATGAACCTTTAGAAAACACTGGTTCAGCCACAACTGGGATATTGTTTCCAATTCTAGGCACTGCACTTTAGGAAGGATGCGAAGGCCTTAGAGAGGCTGCAGAAAAGATTTACTAGAATGGTTCCAGGGATGAAGGGCTTCAGTTATGTGGATGGACTGGAGAAGCTGGGATTGTTCTCCAATTACTCTAAATTTAGTGCAGAGAAGGGCGGGGGAGTGGGACTAGCTGGATTGCTCTTGCAGAGAGCCGGCACGAGCCCGACGGGCCGAATGGCCTCCTTCTGTGCTGTAACCATTCTATGATTCTATGATAACATTTGGTGCAATGAGCACATGCATTTGAAACTGATTTCTACTCCACTTCAGTGTTTTGTCATCAAGGAGTCAATTTTGCATTTAGTATTCCCAATGCATCACATCGTATAATATGTGCTCATAATCTGGAATTCAGGTCAGTGCCCTGCACGATTTTCCACCCAATTTAATTATTGGACAGCAAATTCTGCACCTTATAAGTTCCCAATTTGCCTGAAGTTCTGCACCAGGAATGCCAAGTTATAAAATTTACCCCTTTTACCCCAATGCCTCCAGCAACAACAAACATCTCTAACAATGAATAGACTTCAAAAGTACTTAATTGGCCATACAGCACTGATGTCCTGGGGTCGTGAGAGGCGCTGTATAAATGCAAGTTCTTTCTTTCCTAGCTGAGCCCGATTCTGTCTACACCCAACGTCCATACACAATTACGGACACACACAAACACGCACACACTTTCTGGCAGCAGTCACTGAATAGCTATATGGAGCAATAATCCTGACTGATTTTTCCCCTCCCTAGCACAGGGGGTACTGCGGTCAATTGTAACATCCATCCATTTACCCCAGCTGTGATCAGCTAACTCAGCACTGGACTGGGGATCAACCCTAGGATGTTTCTGTTTGGCTCAATTCCTTGCCGACCACTATACTTACTGCCCAAGTCATTAATTCTCATCTTTGTTCGCAAATTCCTCCATGGCGTTGCCCCCCCTCCTCCGTCATCTCTGTAACCTCCTCCAGCCCTACAACCCTCCGAGATCTCTGCGCTCCTCCAATTCTGGCCTCTTGGGCATTCCCGATTTTCATTAGTGGCCGTGACTTCAGCTGCCTAGGTTCGAAGCTTTGGAATTTCCTCCTCAAACCTCTCCACCTCTCTACCTCTCTCTCCTTTAAGACGCCCCCTTAAAACCCAACTCTTTGACCAAGCTTTCGATCACCTGTCCTAATATCTCCTTACGGGGCTCAGTGTCAAATTCTTCTTGATGTCGCTCCTGTGAAGTTGCTTGGAATGTTTTTTACTATGTTAAAGGCGCTATATAAATGCAAGTTGTTGTTGTTGATGGTTCTAAGTGTCATTGGTTGAATTAATTCCATATTAGAAAGCAGCACATTGGGCACATTGTACGATTAACAGATATTATTTTGCATGCCATACTGCTCACACATTATTAAGGTCATGTACAACATCAGGAGTTAATTTGCAATTGAGCTGTTATGCAGGTAACAGCTGCGACTATTGATGAATTGAACTTGGAGATAACATTGGAGCAGTTCATATTAATTAACATGCTCTGAGCTAATGGATGGCACTTTATCACTGGGTACATCAATTTAAGAGACAGCTACTCAGGCTCCAGCTCATTCTCTTTGCATTCTAATGGGACAAATGCTTGTTTATGGGAGAAATTAAGATTGGGTTTTCAGTACATTAAAGGGGAAGAAAGCCCATATCATTCCCCCAATATCTGTCACATCAGTTTTGATCAATCTACCTGCTTGACAAACGGCAGGTGAGGAATCCTGGCCAATGTTTGTCTCTCAAATGAAACAGCTTAAAAGGTCCTTATCTCATTGCTGTTTGTGTGACCTTGCTGTGAGCAAATTGGTTGCCGTATCTGCCTATAGAACAATAGTAATTTATTGGTTGCAAATTCCGTTATGTAGAATTACATAGAATTTACAGCACAGAAATAGGCCATTCGGCCCTACTGGTCTATGTCGGTGTTTATGCTCCACACGAGCCTCCTCACACTCCTCTTCATCGCAACCTATCACATAACCTTCTATTCCTTTCTCCCTCATGTACTTATCCGGCTTCCCCTTAAATGAATCTATGCTATTCGTCTCAGCTACTCCTTCTGGTAGTGAGTTCTATATTCTTACCACTCTCTGGGTAAAGAAGTTTCTTCTGAATTCCTTAAAGGATTTATTGGTGACTATCTTTTATTTACGGCCCCTAGTTTTGGACTCGGCCATAAGTGGAAACATCTTCTCTACGTTTACCCTATCAAACCCCTTCATAATTTTAAAGACCCCTATCCGGTCATTCCTCAGCATCCTCTTTTCTAGAGAAAAGAGGCCCGGCCTGTTCAGCCTTTCCTGATAGTTATAAGCTCTCAGTTCTGGTATCATCCTTGTGAATCTTCCTTTGCATCTTCTCCAGTGCATCTAGATCCTTTTCATAATATGGAGACTTCACTGGAAAGGAAAATCGAGCAGGGTGCAAGATTGGGGACCGATTTGATATTGCCCAGAGTTACAATTACCCTCAAACCATCTTCATTTGATATATATACATATATATATATGTGATTTGGTTTGGTGAGATGGAAGAGCAAATCGTGGGTCATTCCTCGTGGCAGCACCACACATATCATGTGGCCATGTGTTTTTAATGTGATTTCCATCACTATATGTTGTGTGTTTGTAATTCAACTTTTTTTTAATTGATCAGCCATGATCTCATTGGATAGCAGAACAGGCTTGAGGGGCTGAATGGCCTACATCCTGCTCCTATGTTCCTACTATTTTTTCCATTAAGGAATTGCGGATTAAATATATCTGTAACGGTGATTATTAAGAGGCAGTCACACAGCCAAATCGCCAAACTTGTTCAAACTTGTAAAATTCCATGACATCAGTTCCCTCCTTGACAATTTCCCAGACAAACATTTTAAGAGGGTAATGAAGAGTTCAGGATCACGCCGTGAAGAGAATTAAATTGATACAAACAGATTAACTTGGTGCTGATCTCCAACAACTGTCTCGTAATACCATTCTGAGCAAATGCAACACATGTGTGATATATAAGGCAATATATTAATTTTTATATGATGCGTGTGAACAACTAGGTGAAAGGCTTGTTGTTTAGTAGTTTATTTTATTAAGAAACAAAGAACTAGCATTTATATAGCGCCTTTCGTGAACCCAGGACATCCCACAGCACTTCACAGCCAATGAAATACCTTTGAAGTGGCGTCGCTGTAATGTAGGGAAACACAACAGCTAACTTGCACACAGCAAGATCCCACAAACAGCAATGTGCTAAAGGACCAAATTATCTGTTTTAGTACTCAATGGCTGATCAATTAAAAAAAAATTGAATTACAAACAAACAATACATAGTGAAGGAAATCACATCAAACGCATATGGTCACATGATGTGCGTGATGCTGCCATAAGGAATGACCCACGATTTGGGAAGAAGTTTCTAGTCACAGTGCTCTGGCCTCATGGTGTGGGGCAAACTTGATGGACCAGCAGGTCTTCTCCTGCCTGTCAGTTGCGTACGCTCGTGTGTTCATTATGCCCCAGGACAGTCGAGACAAAGTGGAAGTCAGATAGGCAGTGCTCACTCACTGTTGTAAACAGTCATCTGGAACACGCAGCAAGTGTACTGGCAGGAAAAGGACGGGCTTAGTTCATTCCAAATTCACATGTTTACAGTGAGAAACAGGAGCAGAACCAGCACACTAAATATTGTTTTGACAACGCAGTTCACATTTGCGACAATAAACAAGGCCTTGAAATGGCACTGTGGGACAATAGTGTGGGAATACTTAATATATCCATCTGAAACTCCTCTAATCTAAAGTATCAAAGTGGCTTGTTGCCACTAATTTGTATATAATGTTGTTGAGTGAGTTTGTGTCAACCACACATGTCAATTTCTTTACCCCTTGTGGCTCCTTTAAGAATGGCTGTCTGAACAGTAAAACTTTCATCCCATAATACTCTGGTCTGGGAATATCTTGTCCCCGGGGTAAAATGACATGGTTCAAATTCCCTGTCACCCAATTCCCCTTGGTCTAGTCTCTCATCAAAATTGCCTTTCGATGACAAATTACTCTAAAGTGAAGCATTTACATTCATTTTATGCTCTTTAAGCGATTTGTATTAAACATTCAAAATAAGCCCACACATGTTGTAACCTTGAAGAAAGTCTTTGTTGGTTATGAATCTTAAGTTGGTCTGCTGTAGGATACACTTTATTTACAACCATTGAGTTCAAGCGTTAAGAGCTTTTGTAAAATTCCTGTGTACTATATTCTATCAAGCCATTAACTAGTTTATTTCAAAGGGATTAACAACTTGATGGAACTTTATAGAGTGTGTTCACCAGTGCACCAGTAATAGTGTTCAGCAGAATTTTAACTCTTAAAGGTTGATTTTATCCTTTCCCGCCTGGCTTAAACTAGGCCGTCGGGGGGGGGGGTGGGCAGTTAAAATGGCGGGGGAGACTTACCCGCTCTGATCACGCTGTCTTCCCACGGGTTGTCATGATGTGGAGATGCCGGTGATGGACTGGGGTTGAAAATTGTAAACAATTTTACAACACCAAGTTATAGTCCAGCAATTTTATTTTAAATTCACAAGCTTTCGGAGACTTCCTCCTTCCTCAGGCAAATGTTTCAGGATCTCCTTGAAGCCTACGCATTTATACATATAGAACAATACATGGTGTTTACAGACTGCCCCTGCAACTGCCCGTTGCCAAGGCAATCACCGTGTTCAGACAGAGAGGTGTCACCTGCAGAACCCCCGAATACACATTCAACAAAAAAACAAACAGGGAAAAAAAAACAGAGAAAAAAAAACAGAGAGAGGCAGAAACATCCGGAAGGCAGAGAGAGCCAGCAAATGACCCATTATATTAAAAACAGATAACATTTGTTCGCTGGTGGGGTAACGTGTAGCGTGACATGAACCCAAGATCCCGGTTGAGGCTGTCCTCATGGGTGCGGAACTTGGCTATCAATTTCTGCTCGACGATTTTGCGTTGTCGTGTGTCTCGAAGGCCGCCTTGGAGTACGCTTACCCGAAGGTCGGTGGATGAATGTCCATGACTGCTGAAGTGTTCCCCGACTGGGAGGGAACCCTCCTGTTTGGCGATTGTTGCGCGGTGTCCGTTCATCCGTTGTCGCAGCGTCTGCATGGTCTCGCCAATGTACCATGCTCTGGGGCATCCTTTCCTGCAACGTATGAGGTAGACAACGTTGGCCGAGTCACAGGAGTATGAACCATGCACCTGGTGGGTGGTGTCCTCTCGTGTGATGGTGGTATCTGTGTCGATGATCTGGCATGTCTTGCAGAGGTTACCGTGGCAGGGTTGTGTGGCGTCGTGGACGCTGTTCTCTTGAAAGCTAGGTAATTTGCTGTGAACGATGGTCTGTTTGAGGTTGGGTGGCTGTTTAAAGGCGAGTAGTGGAGGTGTGGGGATGGCCATAGCGAGGTGTTTGTCCTCATTGATGACATGTTGAAGGCTGCGGAGAACATGGCGTAGTTTCTCCGCTCCGGGGAAGTACTGGACGACAAAGGGTACTCTGTTGGTTGCGTCCCGTGTTAGTCTCCTGAGGAGGTCTATGTGATTTTTTGCTGTGGCCCGTCGGAACTGTCGATCGATGAGTCGAGCGTCATATCCCGTTCTTACTAGGGCGTCTTTCAGCGTCTCTAGGTGTCCATCGCGTTCCTCCTCGTCTGAGCAGACCCTGTGTATTCGCAGGGCCTGTCCATAGGGGATGGCCTCTTTGACGTGGTTAGGGTGGAAGCTGGAAAAGTGGAGCATCGTGAGGTTGTCCGTGGGCTTGCGGTAGAGTGAGGTGCTGAGGTGCCCGTCTTTGATGGAGATTCGTGTGTCCAAGAAAGAAACTGATTCTGAGGAGTAGTCCATGGTGAGCTTGATGGTGGGATGGAACTTGTTGATGTTATCGTGTAATCTCTTTAGTGATTCCTTGCCGTGGGTCCATAGAAAGAAAATGTCGTCGATGTATCTGGTGTATAGTGTTGGTTGGAGATCTTGTGCAGTGAAGAAGTCCTGCTCGAACTTGTGCATGAAAATGTTGGCGTATTGGGGTGCGAATTTGGTCCCCATGGCTGTTCCGTGTGTTTGGGTAAAGAACTGGTTATCGAAGGTGACTTCTTCACTGCAAATTACCCAGCTTTCAAGAGAACAGCGTCCACGACGCCACACAACCCTGCCACGGTAACCTCTGCAAGACATGCCAGATCATCGACACAGATACCACCATCACACGAGAGGACACCACCCACCAGGTGCATGGTTCATACTCCTGTGACTCGGCCAACGTTGTCTACCTCATACGTTGCAGGAAAGGATGCCCCAGAGCATGGTACATTGGCGAGACCATGCAGACGCTGCGACAACGGATGAATGGACACCGCGCAACAATCGCCAAACAGGAGGGTTCCCTCCCAGTCGGGGAACACTTCAGCAGTCATGGACATTCATCCACCGACCTTCGGGTAAGCGTACTCCAAGGCGGCCTTCGAGACACACGACAACGCAAAATCGTCGAGCAGAAATTGATAGCCAAGTTCCGCACCCATGAGGACGGCCTCAACCGGGATCTTGGGTTCATGTCACGCTACACGTTACCCCACCAGCGAACAAATGTTATCTGTTTTTAATATAATGGGTCATTTGCTGGCTCTCTCTGCCTTCCGGATGTTTCTGCCTCTCTCTGTTTTTTTTTCTCTGTTTTTTTTTCCCTGTTTGTTTTTTTGTTGAATGTGTATTCGGGGGTTCTGCAGGTGACACCTCTCTGTCTGAACACGGTGATTGCCTTGGCAACGGGCAGTTGCAGGGGCAGTCTGTAAACACCATGTATTGTTCTATATGTATAAATGCGTAGGCTTCAAGGAGATCCTGAAACATTTGCCTGAGGAAGGAGGAAGTCTCCGAAAGCTTGTGAATTTAAAATAAAATTGCTGGACTATAACTTGGTGTTGTAAAATTGTTTACAATTCCCACGGGTTGTAATTCTAACCTGCTCTTCTGATTAGACAAGTGGGACACCTGCTGGAAGGTAGCAGGATCCTTCTTTAAATATGCAGATCAGGCTCCGATGATGTCACCAGGGTCCGAATGCAATTTTAACGCTAGGACTGCGCGGGGAAGCCACCTCAGAAGTGGCCCAGGAAGCAAAGTAGTTTTTAATTATTTTTGTTTCGCTGTGGGCCAGGAGGAGCAGGAGTGTTCCTTCAGATTGAAGTCAATGGGAATCAGGGGGAAAACTCTCCAGTGGCTGGAGTCATACCTAGCACAAAGGAAGATGGTAGCGGTTGTTGGAGGCCAATCATCTCAGCCCCAGGACATTGCTGCAGGAGTTCCTCAGGGCAGTGTCCTAGGCCCAACCATCTTCAGCTGCTTCATCAATGACCTTCCCTCCATCATAAGGTCAGAAATGGGGATGTTCGCTGATGACTGCACAGTGTTCAGTTCCATTCGCAACCCTTCAGATAATGAAGCAGTCCGAGCCCGCATGCAGCAAGACCTGGACAACATCCAGGCTTGGGCTGATAAGTGGCAAGTAACATTCGCGCCAGATAAGTGCCAGGCAATGACCATCTCCAACAAGAGAGAGTCTAACACCTCCCCTTGACATTCAACGGCATTACCATCACCGAATCCCCCACCATCAACATCCTGGGGGTCACCATTGATCAGAAACTTAACTGGACCAGCCATATAAATACTGTAGCTACGAGAGCAGGTCAGAGGCTGGGTATTCTGCGGTGAGTGACTCACCTCCTGACTCCCCAAAGCCTTTCCACCATCTACAAGGCACAAGTCAGGAGTGTGTTGGAATACTCTCCACTTGCCTGGATGAGTGCAGCTCCAACAACACTCAAGAAGCTCGACACCATCCAAGATAAAGCAGCCCGTTAGATTGGCACCCCATCCACGACCCTAAACATTCACTCCCTTCACCACCGGCGCACTGTGGCTGCAGTATGCACCATCCACAAGATGCACTGCAGCAACTCGCCAAGGCTTCTTCGACAGCACCTCCCAAACCCGCGACCTCTACCACCCAGAAGGACAAGGGCAGCAGGCGCATGGGAACAACACCACCTGCACGTTCCCCTCCAAGTCACACACCATCCCGACTTGGAAATATATCGCCGTTCCTTCATCGCCGCTGGGTCAAAATCCTGGAACTCCCTTCCTAACAGCACAGTGTGAGAACCTTCACCACACGGACTGCAGCGGTTCAAGAAGGCGGCTCACCACCACCTTCTCAAGGGCAATTAGGGATGGGCAATAAATGCTGGCCTTGCCAGCGACGCCCACATCCCATGAACGAATAAAAACAAAAGATCCCACAAGGCTTCCCGTGCTCTCGGCTTCCCGAATTCTCCCCTGACCGCGATCCCCTCCCAACTACCCACCCCCCCTCCCCATCCTTCCTAAGCACTTACCGGATTGCCGAAGATCATTGCTTCGGGTCCCACGCAGAGGCCTCCTGCCTCCTGAAATCCTGCTCCCACCCGCCGGCCAGCTAGCGCCTTCCGAGAGGAGACAGACGGGGCCCGTGTAGATGAGGCACATCTGCCTCTTTAAGGTCCCTTGCTGCCCATTTTGGTGCTATAGCACTGCTGGGATTTTCCGTCTCAACACTGGTGGGCTCCCTCTTTACATAGAATTACATCGAATGTGCAGCACAGAAACAGGCCATTCGGCCCAACTGGTCTATGCCGGTGTTTATGCTCCACACAAGCCTCCTCCCTCCCTACTTCATCTCACCCTATCAGCATATCCTTCTATTCCTTTCTCCCTCATGTACTTATCTAGCTTCCCCTTAAATGCATCTGTTATTCACCTCAACCACTCCATGTGGTAGCGAATTCCACATTCTAACCACTCTCTGGGTAAAGAAGTTTCTCCTGAATTCCCTATTGGATTATTGGTGAATATTTTACACTTTTGACCCCTAGTTCTGATCTCCTCCGCAAGTGGAAACATCTTCTCTATGTCTACCCTATCAAATTGTTTCATAATTTTAAAGACCTCTAATAGGTCACCTCTCAGTGGGAATCCCATCGAAGGCCCACCATGCACATCGAATGACACCCCCCCACACCCCCCGACCCAAGGAAGTGGGTTGGGGTTGTGGGGAGGGGTGGGGGGGGGTCCAGAGGGGATGTCCCAAAGCGTTTTACAGCCAAAGAAGTATTTTTGAAGTGTAGTCACTGTTGTAATGTAGGAAACACGGCAGCCAATTTGCGCACAGCAAGGTCCCACAAACAGCAATGAGATAAATGACCAGATAATCTGTATTAGTGATGTTGGTTCTGGGCTAAATATTGGCCAGGACACCAGGAAGAATTCCCCTGCTCTTCTCCGAAATAGTGCTACGGCATCTTTTACATCCACCTGAGAGGGCAGATTTAACGTCTCAACTGAAAGACGGCGCCTCCAACAGTGCAGCGCTCTCTCTGTCTGAATCTGGATCAAATACCTGAGCTGATCCTGCAGCAAAGGTGAAGCTGGACTCCCCTCCGTAACTACAGAGTGGGGCGTGAGGCGGTTCTACTGTAAATTCTGCCTCGAAGTGTTTAACCCATGTCAGATGTGCAGTAACAGGGTGCTGTCTCTCCCAGGGCACAACTCAATGTGGAAGTGCAAACTCCTACATTTTCCCACACTGTTCCCTGTCGCTCACACTGGGACGTGCTGAATTCCACAAATGTCAGTCTGAAGATGATGATTTGTCACAGTCCTCATTGCCAAGTTTCTCAGGGTATTATATAAATAGCACAATTACTGGTAAACAAGATGAGCCAACGAGAGATGCCTGTAAAGGACGTGGAGGGGATATTTCCTGGCGTTTCCATTTAATAATTCACAGGAGTGTTTATTAGATACAGTGAAGCCTAAATGTAATAAATTTCATATGATGTCCATGGAAAGGAAAATGGGCGGTCAACATGCTACCGTCTGCTACCCTTCCCCCCCAGTATATATTGCATAAAAAATTATTAGATTACCTAGAGCACTCCTCGTTTAATAAGAGGAAGGGGAGGGTTCGAGCAGTGCTTTAATGCTAAACATCCATCAGCTCTGAACACTAAACAGGTTTTGTGTTTCGTCACAATGAATTGATTCATCTTGTGATAAATCATTGCGTAAATCATCGTTCTGTTGCCAATGGACTGATGATTATTCAAAACAATTAATTAACTAGTCAGATAAATGTCAAGAAATGCTGAGCTTGTATCAGGTGTTACACAAAACGACAGATCAAACAGAGCTGATTTGCAAATCAACTTGTGGGCACATTTAAAAAGAAAGACTTGCATTTATACAACGCCTTTTACGATTTCAAAACATCCCAAAGCGTTTTACAGCCAATGAAGTACTTTTGAAGTGTAGTCATTGTTGTAATGTAGGAAACGCAGCAGCCAATTTGCACACAGCAAGGTCCCACAAACAGCAATTAAATAAATGACTAGATAATCTGGTTTTTAGGTATTGGTTGAGGGATAAATATTAGCCAGGACACTGGGGAGAACTCCCCTGCTCTTCTTCAAATAGTGACATGGGATCTTTTACAGTACACCAGAGAGGGCAGACGGGGCCTCGGTTTAACGTCTCATCTGAAAGACGGCACCTCCAACAATGCAGCACTCCCTTAGTACTGCACTGAAGTGTCAGCCGAGATTATGTGCTCATTTCACAGATGACTTCATTATCACAAGTGGCTCCTGAAGTCAAATCTATTCTGATGTTTAGGTGGGATTTAGAAAAACACTTGAAGAAAATTATTAAAGGGTACAGGGGAAGAGTAGAGAAATGGGACTACAACCAGTGGGGTGAATTTTAACTTTTCCTGCCGGGAAGGAAACAGGTTGTTGTGGATTGGCCGCCCATTTTACACCACGGCCAATATTCGTCAGTGGAAACAAAAACCGGGCAGTGTGTAAAATAATCTGCGACTGCCCATTTACTGCCCGGTTGCAGAAGTGAAAATTCACCCCGTTGGCGCCAATGTAAAACTAGCAGCTGCACGACAGGCCGAATGGCCTCGTTCTGGTTCGAAAGGCCTCATTCTGGTTCGAATGACCTCTTTTTGGGCTGAATCTCTATTCATTTGTGAAGAGCAAAACACACTTTAACGGGAAGTTTTCAGACAGACGACTTATGGATTAGTCTGTTCTCAAAAATCTGCTGCATAAGGGGCGAGTGAATACAGTTATGTGCTCAAAGATTTCTCAGGAATCAAAAACCCCCGCTTACTGTCTGTTATGTGATGGCTGCAGTACTTAATGTCTTGATTTTAGCATTATAAATATTTCACAAAGTGCTCCATGACAGACAATGAACTCTTGATTGGTTTTCTTTCTCAGCTCCTATTACCAATGAGTCAATGCAGTCAGTATTTTCAACTTTAAAAACTCGTTACAAAATATGGCTTACTCTGTCTTTTTTTTATTCTTCAAGTCAATCATTTTCTTCTATTGATGTGTTACAAAAACATGCAATTGTATGTCTTTCCTGTCAGATATGAGATCAAAGTCATATCGTATTTTAAAAGTCATTAGCAGATTTTACATAATCAAGATACTAGAAAGAAAGAAAGATTTGCATTTCTATAGCACCTTTGATGACCTCAGGACGTACCAAAGCTCTTTACAGCCAATGAAGTACTCTTTTGAAGTGTTGTCACTGTTGTAATGTAGGAAAATACAGCAGCCAATTTTTGCACAGCAAGCTCCCACAAACAGCAATGTGATAATGACCAGATAATCTGTTCTTTTAGTGATGTTGATTGAGGGATAAATATTAGCCAGAACACCAGGAATCTTTTACGTCCACCTGAGATGGCAAACGAGGCCTCGGTTTAACGTCTCATCCAAAAGACGGCATCTCCGATAGTGCAGCACTCCCTCAAGTTTTTGTACTCAGGTCTCTGGAGTGGGACTTAAACCCACAATCCTCTGACTCAGATGCGAGGATTCTATCACCGAACCACGGCTGATACAACGAAATCAAAGCAAAATGCCGCGGATGCTGGAAATCTGAAATAAAAACAGAAAATGTTGGAAGAGCTCAGCAGGTCAGGCAGCATCTGTGGAGAAAGAATCAGATTTAGCGTTTCAGGTCGCAGACCTTTCGTGAGAACTCGTTTCTGAACCAGTTCTGACGCAAGGTCCTCAACCTGATACGTTAACTCTGTTTCTTTCTCCACAGATGCTGCCTGACTCGCTGAGCTTCTCCAGCATTTTCTGTTTTTATTGGTGACACAGGCTAAGTTGTGCATCTATTTTGTAATAAATTTTCAAAACAATGTCAAATGGTTCTTGATGATGACACAGCCAAATGAGTAAGCCTTGACTGAATCAGCGATTTCTGAGCCTGGCAAAGAATCAAGATAAGACGGAAGAAAGGTAATGACAGTGAAATGTATTATTTTATTGAGAAATCATGGCATAGGGCCAAGGCCGAGGGGCATTGGTCACCAACAACATTGAAAAGAGTAGGAGACAAGATGAAGTAAGTCAGGAAGTGGTGTCAAATAATGCCAAGCTTGGATTTCCAAAGCATGTAGCTGTGGGAAGAGGGGTAAACTGAAGGATGCAAGTCATAGAATCATAGAATCCTAGAATGGTTACAGCACAGAAGGAGGCCATTCAGCCCATTGAGCCCTTTCCTGTCCTGTGATTTTAAGATCCAAGGGAAGAATTGAGTTAAAAGACGGCATTAAGAGTCTTGGATTAATGTCCTATCTGAAGAACAGCACATCTGATAATATTAAACTCCCCGACTAGTGCCCTGAACGGTGGCTGAAAGCTTTGTCATCAATGGTGAAGTGAAACATGGGAGGCACAGTAGACCAAAGTCAGAAGAACAGTGTGTGCATGATAAGGCTTGGGGCTAGAGAAGACCGCAAAGTGAGGCTATGGAGAGACTTGAAGACAAGGATGAGGATTTTGAAATTGATACATTGAGGGGACTGGGAGTCCCGCAACAACAATGTTGCATTGCAGCTCGGAGTTTAACAAGAAATATGTGCTGGGAATTTCCTCGTGGTTGGGGGGGAGTCAATCTCTTCAGATTGGGCGCCATAGCTTTGGTGGAAGGTCGGCAGAAACCCCATTTACACGTCTATCCAGGGTTTCCTTCCACTGAAGTTCAAGTGGTCAATTGGGAAAAAAGTCTTAGTGAGCGTCTCCTGGATCTACTTTGAACACCGATTCACAGTAACTGTGGGGATATTAATGCGTCTGCATATCTATGTCATTGTAACAATTCATTTTCCCATCCCTTCATCAGCATGCAGTAACATAATATAGAACATAGTACAATTTTCATTGTGACCAGTCTCATCATTTGTGAACAATTTTTTAATATAATTCTTGCTTGTCAATAGTACAATCCTTATGGAAAATGCATATCTCAATTCTATATCATAAAAAACACTGAAAAAACTACTGAGAGGTTATACCTATCAGGAAAGACGGAACAGGCTGGGGCTCTTTCCTCTAGAAAAGTGAAGGCTGAGGAGAGTCCTGATAGAGGTCTTAAAGATTACAAAAGGGTTCGGTAGGGGAGACATAGAGAGGATATTTCCACTTGTGGGGGAGACCAATATGAGGGGCCATAAATATCAATTAGTCACTAATAAATCCAATAGGGAATTCAGGAGAAACTTCTTCACTCAGAGAGTGGTTAGAATGTGGAACTCGCTACCACAAGGAGTAGTTGAGGCGAATAACATAGATACATTTAAGGGGAATCTAGAAAAACACATGAGGGAGAAAGGAATAGAAGGATATGCTGATAGGGTTAGATGAAGAGGGTTGGGAGGAAGCTCGAGTGGAGCATAAATACCAGTATAGACCTATTGGGCCAAATGGCCTGTTTCTGTGCTGTAAATTCTATGTAATTATATGTTATTCTTCAATAAAACTGTAAATGCCAAACAGATTTACAACAATTTAAGGACCATCCTCAGATGAGCTGGGCTTAATATTCGCCACTTGCCTATTGTCTTCTTTTGAATTACAAATCAGAAGATTCACTGTTAAGAGATATGTGGAAGCTTCTAAAACATGGCTCACACCTTTATTTTGTTGTAATCTAGGCCGATACGCCCAGAGCAGTACTGAGGGAGTGCTTCACTGTCAGAGGTGTTGTCTTTCGGATGAGACGACGTTAAACTGAGGCTCCATCTGCCCTCTCAGGTGGACGTAAAAGATCCCATGGCACTATTTCGAAGTAAAGTAGGGGAGTTCTCCCTGTGTACTGGCCAATATTTATCCCTCAACCAACATTAAAAAAAAACAGATTATCTGGTCATTATCACATTGTTGTTTGTGGGATCTTGCTGTGCGCAAATTGGCTGCTGCATTTCCTACATCACAACAGTGACTACACTTCAAAAGTACTTCATTGGCTGTAAAATGCTTTGGTACGTCCTGAGGTCATGAAAGGCCCTATAGAAATGCAAGTCTTTCTTTTCTTTCTTTTATTAACAATCTGGATTTATCTTAGAACCCGGATAACTCAGAATCACTGGGGACAGTTCAAGAAGAAGAACAACAACAACAACAATTTGCATTTATATAGTGCCTTTAACATGGTAAAACGGCCCAAGGTGCTTCACAGGAGCGTCATCAAACAAAATTTGACACTGAGTCACATAAGGAGATATTAGGACAGGTGGCCAAAAGCTTGGTCAAAGAGGTAGGTTTTAAGGAGCATCTTAAAGGGAGGAGAGAGAGATAGAGAGGTAGAATTTAGGGAGGGAATTCCAGAGCTTAGGGCCTAGGCAGCTGAAGGCACGGCCGCCAATGGTGGAGCGATTAAAATTGGGGATGTACAAAAGGCAAGTATTGGAGGAATGCAGAGATCTCGGAGGGTTGTAGGAGGTTACAGAGATTGGGAGGGACGAGGCCGTGGAGGGATTTGAAAACAAGGATGAGAATTTTAAAATCGAGGTGTTCCCGGATCAGGAGCCAATGTAGGTCAACGAGTACAGGGGTGATGGGAGAACAGGGCTTGGTGTGAGTTAGGATACAGGCAGCAGAGTTTTGGATGAGCTCAAGTTTATGGAGGGTGGAAGATGGGAGGCCAGCCAGGAGAGCATTGGAATAGATCAGTCTAGACAGAGTTCATAAGAACATAAGAAATAGGAGCAGGAGTAGGCCAATCGGCCCCTCGAGCCTGCTCCGCCATTCAATAAGATCATGGCTGATCTGATCCTAACCTCAAATCTAAAGAACACAAGTAGTAGGAGCAGGACCCGGCCACTCAGCCCCTGGGCCCGTTCCGCCACCCACAGGGCCTTGACCGATCCGAACTCAGCTTCATGTCCAATTTCCTGCCCGCTCCCCGTAACCCCTAATTCCCTTTACTTCTAGGAAACTGTCTATTTCTGTTTTAAATTTATTTAATGGTGTAGCTTCCACAGCTTCCTGGGGCCGCAAATTCCACAGACCTACTACCCTCTGAGTGAAGAAGTTTCTCCTCATCTCAGTTTTGAAAGAGCAGCCCCTTATTCTAAGATTATGCCCCCTAGTTCTAGTTTCACCCATCCTTGGGAACATCCTTACCGCATCCACCCGATCAAGCCCCTTCACAATCTTATATGTTTCAATAAGATCGCCTCTCAATCTTCTGAACTCCAATGAGTAGAGTCCCAATCTACTCAACCTCTCCTCATATGTCCACCCCCTCATCCCGGGGATTAGCCGAGTGAACCTTCTTTGTACTGCCTCGAGAGCAAGTATGTCTTTTCTTAAGTATGGACACCAAAACTGTATGCAGTATTCCAGGTGCGGTCTCACCTTATATAACTACAGCAATACCTCCTTGTTTTTATATTCTATCCCCCTAGCAATAAAAGCCAACATTCCGTTGGCCTTCTTGATCACCTGCTGCACCTGCATACTAACCTTTTGATTTTCTTGCACTAGGACCCCCAGATCCCTTTGTACTGCAGTACTTTCCAGTTTCTCGCCATTAAGATAATAACTTGCTCTCCGATTTTTCCTGCCAAAGTGCATAACCTCACATTTTCCAATATTGTATTGCATCTGCCAAATCTCCGCCCACTCACCCAGCCTGTCTATATCCCCTTGTAGGTTTTTTATGTCCTCTTCACTCTCTACTTTCCCTCCCATCTTTGTATCATCTGCAAACTTTAATATGTTACACTCGGTCCCCTCCTCCAAATCGTTAATATGGATTGTAAAGAGTTGGGGACCCAGCACCGACCCCTGCGGAACACCACTGGCTACAGGTTGCCAGTCCGAGAATGAACCATTTATCCCAACTCTCTGCTTTCTGTTAGATAACCAATCCTCCAACCATGCCAGAATATTACCCCCAATCCAGTGATTCTTTATCTTGAGCAATAATCTTTTATGTGGCACCTTGTCGAATGCCTTCTGGAAGTCTAAATACACTACATCCACAGGTTCCCCTTTATCCACCCTGTACGTTATGTCCTCAAAGAACTCAAGCAAATTTGTCAGACATGACTTCCCCTTCATAAAGCCATGCTGACTTTGTCCTATTAAATTATGTTTATCCAAATGTTCTGTTACTGTCTCCTTAATAATAGACTCCAAAATTTTACCCACCACAGATGTTAGGCTAACTGGTCTATAATTTCCAGCCTTCTGCCTACTACCCTTTTTAAATAAGGGTGTTACATTAACAGTTTTCCAATCTGCAGGGACCTTTGCTGAGTCCAGAGAATTTTGGAAAATTATTACCAAAGCATCCACAATCCCTACTGCCACTTCCCTCAAGACCCTAGGATATAAGCCATCAGGTCCAGGGGATTTATCCGCCTTGAGTCCCATTAATTTACTGAGTACCAATTCCTTAGTGATTTTAATCGTATTTAGCTCCTCCCCCCCTAGAGCCCCCTGTTTGTCCAGTGTTGGGATATTCTTAGTGTCCTCTACCGTAAAGACTGAAACAAAATATTTGTTCAGCATTTTTGCCATCTCCATGTTTCCCACCATTAATTTCCCGGTCTCATCCTCTAAAGGACCTACGTTTGCCTTAGCCACCCTTTTTCTTTTTATATAACTGTAGAAACTCTTGCTATCTGTTTTTATATTTTTTGCTAATTTATTTTCATAATCTATCTTCCCTTTCTTAATCAATCCTTTCGTTACTTTTTGCTGTCTTTTGAAGACTTCCCAATCTTCTATCCTCCCACTAAGTTTGGCTACCTTTTCTGTCCTTGTTTTTAGTCGGATACTATCCTTAATTTCTTTACTTAGCCACGGATGGCTCATTCCTTTGATTCTCAACCTGTGAACTACATTTTCTGTTGAAGGCAAGTCATCTGGTAAATTGAAAAGTTCTGGGAAGAAGCCCTGCCCTTTCCACCTGCCCGCAAGCCAATCGGATGAATATTTTTCCTGTGGTTAACTTGGCCTGACAATGACCTGTTTTATTTTTCCCACGAGCACTCCTTTCATTTCTTGGAAACATAGTGTTCCAAGTCACTAATTCTTTTCTTTGTATTGTTCAGCCCTCTTTCCAGATACTAACTATTACTTCTACATCATCAACTTCTACTGTCAGAATAGGAAAAGGGATGAGTTGCCTCAATGGTTATTTAAACACCATTCAACTTCATTCTGTGCTCCATTTTCTCCCAGACTGGCATAGACTGGTTCTTTTAAAACACTTCAGGGATGCTCGGAGATGATAATAATATAGCTTCTATATTCAGAGTCCCTCTTTTTAAAAAAAAATAGCAAAATTTATCGTCTGTTTAAAATGTTAAAAGATTTTGAATGGGTAGATGCGGAGAAACTATTTCCTCTCTCCTCAAAAGGCAGTGGATGCCGGGACAATTGGAACTTTCAAGACTGAGATCGATAGAGTTTTGATAGGTAAGAGTATCGAGGGATATGGAACAAAGGTGGGGAGATGGAGTTGAGGTGCAGATGAACTGTGATCTGATTGAATGGCGAAGCAGGTCCGCATGGCTGAATGGCCGACTCCTGTACCTAGCTTTTCCCATGTTCCCAGCTTTTCCCAGATTTTCTTTCTTAGCACATTCTCAACTCCAGGCTTTATTTTTTTTTTTAGCCCAGTTATGCAGCAGTCTTTCACACAACTTCATGTCTGGGGACAGTATTTTATCTCCCCCTCGCCCCAAATTACCAGCTGAGAGCAGATGGTCATTGTCACTGAGCTATCACAAAGCATCCAGTTAATTAATTCCAGTTTGATATTGGACACCGGAGTTTCACATCAGGGATGGGTATGCAGGTGCCAGAGATGTGCCCGAAGTGATGCCTGACCCCCATCCCACTGACCCCACAAATTCCAGCAGTGTCAGCGCCATTGGGCCTGATCACAGCATAACTGCTGGGGTCGTGACCCATGGAATTTTGAGGCCTATGTCCGTAACTGACACTCAAATCCAAATCCATTGTCATAAAAATGAGGTAAGTTCATCACCCACCATTTCATGTACCTGTTTTACACTCTTAACTGTAGAAAATGTGCACATTCAACTTGGACCTGGTGCAAATCCAGATCTAAACATTGCACGCAACCCATAGGGCTGAATATTTCCGTCACAGACATTTTGATTTTAGCCTCTTGAGCGATTCACTCCAAAGTTCTTGAATTTTTTTTGGGACTATGCATGGTCCCTTTAACTCCTCTGGAATGCTCAACAGTGTTTGTAGAGGCCCATCCATCAGCCAAAGCCAAAGTTCAACCATGCATCGAATACACAAGTCGCCCCATCAATAGTGCAGGCCACACACAAGCCTGGATTTACATTCAGGCACACATCAGAAATCTATGCTCACAACCCTGCCCCAGAATATATGACTGCATCTATCCGGTACACTAACATTACTTAGCTTTACTACCAGCTCACTGTGTACAACACAATTTAGATTCAATCAAAAAAACAGGAAAAAGCAAGACAAGATTTTAGAAGAAAATCTCCTCACTTTAGCAGTCAGTGTTTCTATTTCTGTTGCAGCCGCCATTCATTTTGTGCCTGTTAATTAGTTTGACAAGCATTCTTTCTGTGCTGTTTTGAAGCCAAATGAAACATTCAGGTCTCGCCAGCGGCCTGTTACCAAGGGAGCGATCTTAAACCAGATTCATTGGTTTCCCAATAATAGTCAATAAAGGACTAGATGACACAAGTGCAAAAACTCACAGGACCTTGAGGAAGGTTAGAATTAGAAACCACACTCCCCCCCTCCCCACCCACCCCCTTCTCTCACCCACCACAGGATACTGGACGTACGGGATAGACTGTCAGCCATGGCAGTTGAATCAGGATCTTAGAATTACACAGAATTACATCGAGTCTACAGCACAGAAACAGGCCATTCGGCCCAACTGCTCTTTGCCGGCATTTATGCTCCACATGAGCCTCCTCCCACCCCTCTTCATCTCACCCTATCAGCATAACCTTCTATTCCTTTCTCCCTCCTGTACTTATCCAGCTTCCCCTTAAATGTATCTATGCTATTCACCTCAACTACTCCTTGTGGTAGTGAGTTCCACATTCTAACCACTCTCTGGGTAAAGAAGTTTCTCCTGAATTCCCTATTGGATTTATTAGTGACTGTCTTATATTTATGGCCCCTGGTTTTGACTCCCCCACAAGTGGAAACATCTTCTCTACATCTCCCCTATCAAACCCTTTCATAATCTTAAAGACCTCTATCAGGTCACCCCTCAAACTTCTCTTTTCTAGAGAAAAGAGCCCCAGCCTGTTCAATCTTTCCCGATAAGTACATCTTCTAAGTTCTGATATCATCCTTGTGAATCTTTTTTGCACCTCCGACAGTGCCACTATGTCCTTTTTTATAATATGGAGGCCAGAACTGTACACAATGCTCTAAGTGTGGTCTAACCCAGGCTCAATATAAGTTTAATATAACTTCGCTGCTTTTCAATTCTATCCCTCCAGAAATGACAGCTTTGAAAGACAGAATTGCTAAGCATTGAGAAGGAGGGATTAAGGATTATGGGGGAAAAATTGGATAGGGCCTGTTTTTGGGCGGGGGTGGCACGATCTGCTGTTACCCCGCGCGCAATGGTCCATGCATAGGTAGGACGAGACTTTGGTCACGCCTGAGGACTGACCTGCAATCTGCGTTGGAAATCAGCGTTAAACTTGGATTCCATGCAATTCGCACTTTCCACCAGCAGGGGGATCTCCAATCTCTTAAAGGCAGGCTGTCTGTTAGAAATCTCTTAAAGGTAACTGGTACCTGTTATTTGCTGAAAATAACAGTCTGCTGTCTGCACTGAATCTGAACGGAGATCAGACATCGCACACGTAAAGCACAGATGCAGCTCCCGTCCCTATGTTTACACATTGATGAGTTATGTTAAAACATTGAATAAAGGTTGCGCACCACTAAATCCCACATCCTCCAATCTGCATGCCAGACTTCACCAATCTGCCGATCTGAGTTTGTACCAGGCCTGCGAGTGTGTGTGCACCAAGGTTGTTTGCTGATGCACCAGAGGCCTTGGTGCAAGAGCTGGTCAGAAAGAGGAACATCCTATATCCGCAGTGGGGGGGGGGGGGGGGCGCAGGGGGGCTAGATGCCATCCAAACATATACCCAAAAGGCAGAGGGAGGCAGCGGGGGACGAAGTCAATGCCAAGCTCACAGCATCATGAACATGGATGCAGTGCAGGAAGAAGTTCAATGCTTTGACATGAGTGGTCAAGGTGAGTGAGGTCAACTGTCAAGTGCTGTCTCCTACCAACTGCTCCTCACACTACACCCCATCACCCACCTACCAACAAACTCTTTCCATCAGTACTCAACTCTTCCAAACAGATGCTTCCTCTCACCCTTACACATTACCACTGTTTCAAGCCGCCCACCCACAACTCACAGGACACACACATTGGCAGCTATTCAACCATGACAGGCACATCACCCAGACACACGTCCCACTTTCTTGAGGCAGCAAGTGGCGGTGTCATTTAGCCCCTCGAGCCTGTTCCGCCATTCAATGAGATCATGGTGGACCTGTGACCTAACTCCATATACCCGTCTTAGCACCATATCCCTGAATACCCTTAATTCACAGAAATCTATTAATCTCAGATTAAACTTTCACAAGTGGGCTAGCATCAACTGCCATCTGCAGAAGAGCTTTCCAAACGTCTCTCACCCTTTGCGTATAGAAGCATTTTCTAACTTCACTCCTGCACGTCTTGGCTCTAAATGTTAGGCTATGTCCCCGCGTCCTAGTATTCAAGTCCAGGAGACCTCCAAAAACAGTTACAAATGTCTCAGTAGCCAGAAGCAATAATCCAGCCATTAACCTGTAAATCGTGCAGAGTCCCTTTAAATAGCACCAGTGCGGTGGGGGGGGGGGTCCTCCAGGCACTCTATGACACATTCAGATGGTCGGGGTTAAGACTGTGCGTTGAGTTGAGCGTTAAGTCCCAAAATGGGGTCTATCACTTTAAATCAGCGTTGCACACTGATTGAAGCCATTTTCTCCAGACTTTACATGATTTCAGCGTGTGTTATCTGCGCCTGCGCCAACTCCTATACCAGGATGGCGCCTGGCGCACCTCACGCTGGAAACGGGCATGCGCATCCAAGGTGCCATCTCGGATGTCGGAGAGGCCGTGTAGCGCCGAAACAACGGGCGCTACACGGCCCAATTTAGCGCCTAATATTCTTTATCTTGGGAGATGGGGGAGGGAAATTAGTGTCCCTCAAAGAAGGGAATCAATAGCTGGTAGGGAGTCCATGATATTTTCCTATCAAGGGTATTAAGCGTTATAGAACCAAAGTGGGTAGATGGAGTTAAGATGCAGATCAGCCATGATCTAATTGAATAATGGGAACAGGCTCTAGGGGCTGAATGGCCTACTCCTGTTCCTATGTTCCTATAAATGGACTGTGGATGGGCCAGGACTTTATGTTTTCAAGTGCAGAGAGGTCACACAAGATGATGTGGCCTACTAGGTAGCCAAGGAAATCAATGCAGGAGTTTCTGTGAAGGATGAGATTCAGAGAGGATAGAAGGGTTGTAACGTCAGAGGAGAGGAGACTAGGTGTAGGTTGAAATCACTCAGGATTAGCACTGACTTGACGCAGAGACTAAGGGAGAAGAGAAGGCATCTTGGTGATGAAGTCACTGTGGGCTTAGGAGGGCCGTAAGCAACAAGAATTCTGAATAAGAGGTGAGAAAGAGAGAAAGAAGAAAGAGTTGCAATGTAGGAAATGTGGCAGTCAATTTGTGCACAACAAGGTCCCACAAACAGCAATGTTTTTTTTTATTCGTTCATGGGATGTGGGCATCGCTGGCAAGGCCAGCATTTTTTGCCCATCCCTAATTGCCCTTGAGAAGGTGGTGGTGAGCCGCCTTCTTGAACCACTGCAGTCTGTGTGGTGAAGGCTCTCCCACATGTGATAATGAGCAGATAATCTGTTTTAGTGATGTTGGTTGAGGGATAAATATTGGCCAGGACACCGGGGAGAACTCCACTGCTTCTCTTCAAAATTGTGCTATGGGGTCTTTTACATCCACCTGAGAGGGCAGACGGGGCCATGGTTTAACGTCTCATCTGAAAGATAGCACCCCCGACAGTGCAGCACTCCCTCACTGGAGTGTCAGTCTGGATCAAGTGCTCAGGTCCCTGGAGTAGGACTTGAGCTCACAAACCTTTTGAGTCTGAGGCGAGAGTGCTACCCACTGAGACATGGCTGACAGCTCAGAATGGAAGAGATGTGGTGTTTGAAGAAGAAGATGCCAGATGAAAAGGGACAGAGGCTAAGATATGAGGAGGTGATAAGAGTCATGGAAGTTGGGCAGAGCAAGTAATGGCGAGGTGGTGGGATTTCTGTAAGGCTAAAGGAATCTCTGCCCTTGAGCCATGTTTCTGTCAGTACTAGAATGTCATGGGAGCCATGTATGATAAGGTCATGAATGATAAGGGTCTTGTTCACGATGGAGCAAATATTCTGGAGGCTTCTATGGAGCAGGTCAGAGATAGTTCACCCCACTCATTGGGATCAAATGAGGCTCCAATGAAATAGAAGAGGTGAGCAAGATGGGGAGGAGGTTAGAAAAATTAACCCCCTCGGGGGGAGGGGGGCACATCACAAGATGGCCACTGGGAAGGGAAGACTGGATAGTTGGGCAAAGATCCAAGACCTTCCTAACAACTAAGATTTTGGATGAGACATTAAACCGACATCGATCTGCCCTCTCAGGTGGACGTAAAAGATCTCATGGCATCGTTCAAGGAAGAACAGGGGAGTTTTCCCAGGTGGCCTGGCCAATATTTATCATTCAACCAATATCGCTAAAACAGACTATCTGGTCATTTATCTAATTGTTGTTTGTGACCTTGCGCTGTGTAAATTGTCTGCCATGTTTCCCTACATTACAACAGTGACTGTAATTTAAAAGTACTTAATTGACAGTAAACACTTTGGGACATCCCGAGGTTATGAAAGGTACTATATAAATGCAAACTCTTTCCTTCTTTCTTTAACCTGCTGAACATTCATATTAATAAAAAGTAAAATTCTGTCTCTAGGGGGCTAAGGGTTAGAATAAATTAACCACATCTCCTCAACAGAATATGTATCAGTTTAGTATGATGAAAAATTGCCTCCCTATGTAGCCTAATGGAATCAGAATAGACCAGACCAAACTAGACAGCCACAAACATAAAATGATTTTAAATACCATTTCCCTCAATTTATTGTTGTAAGAATATGGTTTAAAACTAGGAACAGTCAAATATACTGCTTTGAATTGCGCCAAAACATTTTAGCAAGAGGGCGAATGTTAAAGGGGGGGGAGCGGAGTTCAGCATCTCTGTGAGAACAAGAACAGCTCACACAGCACATCAGGGAGGTCATAGAACAGATAACATTAACATCAGAAGTTGGTCTACACCAAAACAAGAGATGTGGTTGCTACAATACCGACAATGGTGAGACCATGCAAGGTCTAATAAGGGGAGCTGTACTCAGATAAGAAAGGCCACACATTCCTCGAAGCATCAAACAGCTGGTACACAGAGATGAGGGTTGAGGTCATTGGCTACATAACGTAAAATAGCTTATCTTGAGTTGCTAACGGTGGGATGGCTTACGACTAGGAGATAAAACCAGAGATGCTTACGTGCAGAACAATGCAGCCGAATAGTATAAAGATAGGGCATGCTACCTCCCAAAGGTTAGAGCTCTCAAGAGGACGGTTGGATGTCCATAGCCCAGGCAACCTACAGAGGTCAGATCTTATCAGTCTGAATTCGTGGGAAAACCAGATTGTATTGATTGCTTGTCATTTAATGTAACCTGAAGATAGTTGTATTATAACTATAATACTGTTGTGAGTCAATCCATTAAAGCTCGTTGTTTAATAACCACTCGTGCCCAAATCACACTCGGAAGTTATTGTTGAAGGACTAACAACCATTTTGTAACGATAGTAACGGGAAAATCCGCTAACAATTGTCTTCCTCTTCTTTGTTCCCTTTGCTCGTGTACCAATATCTAATTCATGAGCATGAACGAGTGATCTGCTCTTACGGCCTCTGCCAGTGACACGGATGAATCAGCCACTGGAAAGGGCACAGGAGTGGCATTGGTTATCCTTATCCCTACAGTTAGATGGCAACCTTGCAATCGTTCCAAATAATCCACCGTTCCATTGAAAACCATTTGAACCCAATCATATTATTGCCTTAAAATCACTCTCAAGTATACGACATATATACAGGCCCCATCACTTAAGAGGCACACATTTAAATCAGGCAATCGTTTGAATTAAGGGTTAACCATTTTCCATTTCCATTATAGTCAATTACAACAACAACAACTTGCATTTGTACAGCACCCTTAAACCTAGTTAAACGTCCCAAGGCACTTCACAGGAGCGATTATCAAGCAAAGTTTGAAACCGAGCTACATAAGGAGCTATGAGGACAGGTGACCAAAAGCTTGGTCAAAGAGTTACAAAAGAATATAAGAAATAGGAGCAGGAGTAGGCCATACGGCCCTTTGAGCCTGCTCCACCATTCATTCAGATCATGGCTGATCTTTGACCTCAACTCCATTTTCCCTCCTGATCCACATATCTCTTGATTCCCTTAGAGTCCAAAAATCTATCGATCTCAGTCTTGAATATACTCAACGACTTAGCATCCACAGCTCTCTAGGATAGAGAATTCCAAAGATTCACAACCCTCTGAGTGAAGAAATTCCTCCTCATCTCAGTCCTAAATGTCCGCCCCCTTATCTTGAGACCATGCCCCCTGGTTCTAGTCTCTCCATCCAGCAGAAACAGCCTCTCAGCATCTACCCTTTCAAGCTCTCTCAGAATATTATATGTTTCAATAAGATCACCTTTCATTCTTCTAAACTCCAGAGAATATAGGCCCGTTCTACTCCAGCTCTCTTCATAGGACAACCCTCTCAACCCAAGAATCAATCTAGTGAACCTTCGTTGCACCGCCTCTAAGGCAAGTATATCCTTCCTTGGGTAAGGAGACCGAGAATGTACGCAATACTCCAGGTGTGGTCTCACCAAAGCCCTGTACAATTGCAGCAACTTACTTCCTTACTCTTGTACTCTAACCCCCTTGCAATAAAGGCCAACATACAATTTGCCTTCCTAATTGTTTGCTGTACCTGCATGCTAACTTTCTGTGTTTCGTGTACGAGGACACCCAAATCCTTCTGAACACCAACATTTAATCGTTTCTCACCATTTAAAAAATATTCTAGTTTTCTATTCTTCCTACCAAGCATGAACAAATTCACATTTCCCCACATTATACTCCATCTTCCAACTTCTTGCCCACTCACTTAACCTGTCTATATCCCTTTGCAGACTCTTTGTGTCCTCTTCAACACTTACTTTCCCCACCTAGCTTTGTATCGTCAGCAAACATGGATACATTACACTCGGGCCCTTCATCTAAGTCATTAATATAGATTGTTAATAGCTGAGGCCCAAGCACTGATCCTTGCGGCACACCACTAGTTACAGCCTGCCAACCTGAAAATGACCCATTTATTCCTACTCTCTGTTTTCTGTCTGTTAACCAATCTTCTATCCATATTAATATATTATCCCCAACCACAAGGGCGCTTATCTTGTGTAACAACCTTTTGTGTGGCATTTTATCGAATTTAGGTTTTGAGGAGCCTCTTAACATAGAAACATAGAAAATTTACAGCACAGAAGGAGGCCATTCAGCCCATCGTGTCTGTGCCAGTCGAAATAGAGCTACCCAGTCTAATACCACTTTCCAGCACTTGATCCGTAGCCTTGTAGGTTACGGCATTTCAAGTGCATATCCAAGTACCTTTTAAATGTGGTGAGGGTTTCTGCCTCTACCACCCTTTCAGGTAATGAGTTCCAGACCCCCACCAGCCTCTGAGCTCCCCTCGAACCCTTCTACCAATTACTTTAAATCTATGCCCATGGTTTTTGACCTCTCTGCTAAGGGAAATAAGCCCTTCCAATCCACTCTATCTAGGCTCCTTATGATTTTATACACCACAATTAAATCACCCCTCAGCTTTCTCTATTCCAAAGAAAACAATCCCAGCCTATCCAATCGTCCCTTATAGCTAAAATTCTCCAGTCCTGGTAACATCCTCGTAAATCTCCTCTGTAACTTCTCTAGTGCAATCACAGCTTTCCTGTAATGTGTTGACCAGAACTGTATGCATTACTCAAGCTGAAGCCTAACTAGTTTTTTATACAGTTCTAGCATAACCTCCCTGCTCTTATATTCTATGCCTTGGCTAATAAAGGCAAGTATCCCATATGTCTTCTTAACCACCTTGTCTACCTGTCCTGCTACCTTCAGGGATCTGTGGACATGCACTCCAAGGTCCCTCTGTTCCTCTACACCTCTCAGTATCCTCCCATTTATTGTGTATTCCCTTGCCTTGTTTGCCCTCCCCAAATGCATTACCTCACACTTCTCCAGATTGAATTCCATTTGCCACTTTTCACCCCATCTGACCAGTCCATTGATATCTTCCTGCAGTCTACAGCTTTCCTCCTCACTATCAACCACACGGGCAATTTTTGTATCATCTGCAAACTTCTTAATCATGCCCCCTACATTTAAATCTAAATCATTAATATATACCACAAAAAGCAAGGGATCTGGTACTGAGCCCTGCAGAAACTCACTATAAACAGCCTTCCAGCCACAAAAACACACATCGACCATTACCATTTGCTTCCTGCCACTGAGCCAATTTTGGATCTAATTTGCCACTTTCCCTTGGATCCCATGGGCTTTTATTTTTTTGACCAGTCTGCCATGTGGGATCTTGTCAAAAGTCTTGCTAAAATTCATATAGACCACATCAAATGCACTCCCCTCATCGACCCTCCTTGTTCCCTCCTCAAAAAATTCAATCAAGTTAGTCAGGCATGACCTTCCCTTAACAAATCCATGCTGACTGTCCTTGATTAACCTGTGTCTTTCTAAATGATGGTTTATATTGTCCCTCAGAATTGATTCCAATATTTTGCCCACCACCGAGGTTAGACAGACTGGCCTGTAATTACTAGGTCTATCCTTATCTCCCTTTTTAAACAAAGGCACAACGTTAGCAGTCTTCCAATCCTCCGGCACCACGTCTGTAGCCAGGGAGGATCGGAAAATGATGGTCAGAGCCTCCGCTATTTCCTCCCTTGCTTCTTTTAACAGCCTGGGATACATTTCATCCGGGCCTGGCGATTTATCTACTTTCATAGTTTCGTAGAATCATAGAAAAGTTACAGCACGGAAGGAGGCCATTCGGCCCATTGAGTCCGTGCCAGCTTTACGCAAGAGCAATCCAGCTAGTCCCACTCCCCCGCCCTTTCCCCGTAGCCCTGCAATTTTTTTCCTTTCAAGCACTAATCCAGTTCCCTTTTGAAGGCCATGATTGAATCTGCCTCCACCACCCCCTCGGGCAGTGCATTCCAGATCCTAACCACTCACTGTGTTAAAAAAGTTTTTCCTCATGTCGCCTTTGGTTCTTTTGCCAATTGGCTTAAATCTATGCCCTCTGGTTCTTGACCCTTCTGCCAATGGGAACAGTTTCTCTCTATCTACTCTGTCTAGACCCTTCATGATTTTGAATACCTCTATCAAATCTCCACACAACCGTCTCTGTTCCAAGGAGAACAAGCCCAGCTTCTCCAGTCTATATGCTTAACTGAAGTCCCTCATCCCTGGAATCATTCTAGTAAATCGCTTCTGCGCCCTCTCTAAGGCCTTCACATCTTTCCTAAAGTGCGGTGCCCAGAACTGGACACAAGTTGTGGCCGGACCAGTGTTTATAAAGGTTCATCAAAGATGTTAAACCCCTTATTACTTCCTCTCTCACTATGTTTGTCCCATCCAATATTTTACACTCCTCCTCCTTAACTACAATCTCTGCATCATCCCCCTCTTTTGTGAAGACAGACGCAAAGTATTCATTAAGAACTATACCCACATCCTCCACACATAGGTTACCTTTTTGGTCTCTAATAGGCCCTATTCTTTCCTTAGTTATCTTCTTGCTCTTTATATATTTATAAAACATTTTTGGGTTTTCCTTAATTTTACTTGCCAGTATTTTTTCATGCCCTCTCTTTGTTCCTATTTCCTTTTTAATTTCACCCCTGCACTTTCTGTACTCCTCTAGGCTTTCTGCAATATTGAGCTCTCGGTGTCTGACATAAGCTTCCCTTTTTTGCCTTATCTTACCCTGTATGCTCCTTGTCATCCAGGGGGCTCTAGATTTGGCAGTTCTACCCATTTTCTTTGTGGGAACATGTTTGCTCTGCACCCCTTGAATCTCCCCCTTGAATGCCTCCCACTGCTCTGACACTAATTTACCTTCAAGTAGCTGTTTCCAGTCCATTTTTGCTAAATCACTTCTCAGCTTAGTAAAATTGGCCTTTCCCCAGTTTAGAACTTTTACTCCTGTTCTATCTTTGTCCTTTTCCATAACTTTGCTAAATCTAACTGAATTATGATCACTACCAGGGAAATGCTCTCCCACTGATACACCTGCCACCTTAAAGGAGGAGAGACAGGTAGAGAGGCGGAGAGGTTTAGGGAGGGAATTCCGGAGCTTAGGGCCCTGGCAGCTGAAGGCACGGCTGCCAATGGTGGAGTGATTAAAATCGGGGATGCGCAAGAGGCCAGAATTGGAGGAGCGCAGAGATCTCGGAGGATTGTTGGGCCGGAGGAGGTTACAGAGACAGGGAGGGATGAGGCCATGGAGGGATTTTGAAAACAAGGATGAGAATTTAAAAATCGAGGTGTTGCCAGACTGGGAGCCAATGTAGGTCAGCGAGCACAGGGGTGATGTTACTAAGTTACCACTTACAGCGTTCCATGTATTTCTGGCAGGAACAAGTGTTCACTCAATAGTTGACCACCTCAGTATATAAGCTTCTTGAATAAATCCTACACATCGATGAAGTGCGGTCTGTGATTAATTAGTAATGATATCCTTCGACGAATTTATCCAGTTCTTATTTGAGTGTGTTCAGTTCCACAGCACTCAGACCCTTTTTCCCTTCCCCCGGCTCTGAGTCTTCATCAAGAAGTGAATGGAAAAGAAAATCGGACAGGTTGTAAATGGGCTGCCGATTCGTTATCGCCCTTTTGCGCTACATTCGAACACCAATTTCACCCCCTGAGTGGTGCATGTACCCACTGCCTTCTGACCCAGAGGCATGAATGCTACCAACTGAGGCAAGGCGACCCCCCCCTAAATTGCACCCATAGAGACTAAAGAGTTCTCACAACAAACTGTTCAATGTTAGCAGAGAGGAAACTGTTCTGTTGGTAATGTAACCAATGTGCAGATGCTGTTGAGCGAAGTTTTATGCATGTGTGAAACTTCAATTTCTCTGGGCATGGATTGATGCAGGTCTATCAGTATAACTCAGGTCTCCCTGCCCTATATCATTGTGAACAGACAATGTCTTAAACTGGTAACTGCAGTATAACAATACCCTTGCTGCCCGCCACCCCCCCACCCCATGTGTCATCTCCATCAGGCCTCAAGTAATGAAGGGTGAAACTGGTATATTTTAAACACATCTGCTGCTGCATTTCCCTGCATTACTATAGTGACTACTCTTCAAAACTGCTTTATTGTCTGCAAAGCACTTTATACCCCTAAGGGGCAAGAGCTCTACTTGCCAAAAAAAACAGCCAAGAATGACAAAAGAGGTAAGGGACAACATAAAACTAAAAGAAAAAGCATACAAAAATGCAAAAAAATAGCACAGATCCCGGTGACTGGGAGAGATACAAAGAACAACAAAGGGTGACAAAATGACAGTAAGCTACAAAAAGGGAGTATTAAAAGAAACTTGCAATGGATATCGAAATCAACACAAAACATTTTTACAATTATATTAGGAAAAAGAGGGTGGCCAAGAGCAATGTGGGCCCCTTAAAAACTGATAATGGTGATATTGTAAATGAAAATAAGGAAATGGCGGACATGTTAAATAATTACTCAGCATAGGTATTTACAGTAGAGGAAGAGCTTGCTCAGCATGCCGGACACCCCAAGGAAACTAATTTTCAATCAGGGACATGCACTCACCATAATTAACATAAGCAAATTAACAGTAATGAAGAAAATAATGGCACTAAAGAGTGACAAATCCCCAGGACCAGATAGTTTCCATCCCAGAGTTTTAAAGGAAGTAGGTGAGAACATTACAGATGCCCTAACTATAATCTTCCAAAATTCTCTCGATTCAGGAACTATCCCTATAGATTGAAAAATTGCAAATGTCACTCCGCTATTTAAGAAAGGTGAGAGAGGGAAACCAAGGAATTACAGACCAGTTAGCCTAACATCTGTCGTAGGGAAATTACTAGAGTCCATAATTAAGGATTGAGTGACTGAACATCTTGAAAATTTTCAGCTGATCAGAGAGAGCCAGCATGGATTTATAAAGGGTAGGCCATGCCTGATGAACCTGATAGAATTTTTTGAAGAGGTGACTAAAGTGGTGGTCAGGGAAATGTCTATGGATGTTGTTTATATGGACTTCCAGAAGGCATTCAATAAAGTCCCTCATAAGAGACTGTTAGCTAAAGTTGAAGCTCATGGAATTGAGGGCAAATTATTGACCTGGTTGGAAAATTGGCTGAGCAGCAAAGACAGAGAATAGGGATAATGGGCAGGTACTCAAATTGGCAGGATGTGACCAGTAGTGTTCCACAGGGATCTGCGTTGAGGCCTCAACTATTCACTGTATTCTGTATTTATCAACGACTTAGATGACGGGATAGAGAGCCACATATCCAAGTTTGCTGATGACACAAAGATAGGTAACATTGTAAGCAATGTAGATGGAAGCATAAAATTACAGCGAGATATTAATAGATTAAGTGAATGGGCAAAACTGTGGCAAATGGATTTCAATGTAGGCAAGTGTGAGATCATCCACTTTGGAACTAAAAAGGATAGATCAGAGTACTTTCTAAATGGTGAAAAGCTCGAAACAGTGGAGGTCCAAAAAGACTTATGGGTCCATGTACATAGATCATTAAAATGTCATGGACAGGTACAGAAAATAAACAAAAACGCTAATGGAATGCTGGCCTTTATATCCAGAGGACTAGAATACAAGGGGGTAGAAGTTATGCTATAGCTATAAACACTACACCTGGAGTATAGTGTTTAGTTATGGGCACCGCACCTTAGGAAGGATACATTGGCCTTGGAGGGAGAGCAGCGTAAATTTGCTAGAATGATAACTGGACTCCAAGAGTTAAATTATACGGAGAGATTACACAATCTAGGGCTGTATTCCCTGGGATTTAGAAGATTAAGGGGTGACTTGATCGAAGTTTTCAAGATATTATGGGAAACTGATAGGGCAGATAGAGAGAAAGTGTTTCCACTGATTGGGGAGTCAAGGACTAGGGGACATTGCCTAAAAATTAAAGCCAGGACGTGCAGGAGTGAAGTTAGGAAATGCAAAGGGTGGGAGAAGTTTGGAACGCTCTTCTGCAAACGGCAGTTGATGCTAGCTCAATTGTTAATTTTAAACCTGAGATTGATAGATTTTTAGTAACCAAAGGTATTAAGGGATATGGGGCTAAGGAGGGTATATGGAGTTTGGCCTACTCCTGTTCCTATGTCCTATGGGATGTCCTGAAACTAACTGATTAACTTTATTTATTTATCTCTCCCTCTCTCTCTTTTTCCTCTCTCTCTTTCTATCTTTCTTTCCCCATTTCTTTATCTCTCTCTCTCTCTCTCTCTCTTTCTCTTTCTTTCTCTCTCAGGTTAAGATTCTTACTGTTCAAAATTCATTAAATACTGTTAGTGTCAACCAGAAACAAACACAGGAATTCTACAAAATTAGATCTTCGGTATGATTAAATAAACCAGAGCTAATTATATTTTTGGCCATTTTCGTTGTTTGTCTTCCTTGACATTTTGAAAACTAATATAATTTTAAAGAAAGAAAACACAGTTGAGTTAATGGTCACACTTAGGACTAAACTTCAAATTACACAATGCACGAAGAGGGCAATGCATTACATTCCAACTTCACTCCATCGTCTAATCAAATTAGAATCAATTTTCTTCCAGGGAATGAAGATGGGGGATTATAAAGTAGTCCATGTGAATGTCCATCTCTATTGGCAAAACTATAAGTCAAACTCTATTGATTTATTAAAAAAAAATCTACTCGTATAATGTAATTCTGAAATGCACATTTGCACTCATGACTGACACTGTCTCTTGACATTACCTCCTTTTAAATGCTTAATGCAGCCAGAATGATAGCTGAGAAAATGGAGGGGAGTGGATTATGGAAGAGATAATGGTGAAATGAATATCGATGTGACATTGATAACACATTACCCCGCTGGCGTATGTGACAGGCAGGCAGGGTGGGTGGAATACAGTATATCGGAACACTATCCCCCTCCACCACGGTTTCCAGGGGTGTCCGATGCACTTCCAGTGAAGTGGGAGCGGCTCCAAGGAAATTCCCAGCAATTTATGTATATATTTATGTATAAAAAATACTGCAGCAAATGATTAACAAGTTTGATAAATACGTACCTTTTAGATGTTATTTTCCTTGTCCGTTGGATAGCATTTGATTCCTGTCAGGAAACCAGTTTAGGTCCAAATCCTGGCAGCTGGCCTATTTTCTTCAGCACACTAGTGTGAAAGGATGGCATCAGATTATTACTGATCTACAGGGAGAATATTTTGTAACTTTAAGATTTCTGTGAGGATTCCTTGTGGGGGCAGGAGGAGCAGGAATACTTCTCTGGGCTCCCCACAAGGAATCCTTGGGCCTCCCCAGCCTCCGGCCTTCTCTGTCCCTCCCAGCACCAGCATCTGTTTGGACCCTGCCCCAGGAATCGTTCCCTTGGGTCCCCATCAGAGTCCGGCTCCTGCACAAATTCCCTCTCCCGCCCACCAGCCTTGACATCTTTTCTGCCCGTCGGGAGACAGTTCAGAATAATTCAAATGAGGCCCCCGAGTTAAAATGGCCGGAGACTCAGTCTCTTTTCTGCTCACAGTTTCATACAGGCAGTTTCTTCCTAATTTGCATTTTCATAAATCCTTCTGTTGGTCCAGCCTGGCTCATGATCAGGGAAAGACTAAATAGTCTGCGGCTCTTTTCTCTAGAAAAGTAGAAGGCTGAGGGGTGGCCTAATAGACGTCTTTAAAATTATGAAGGGGTTTGGTAGTGTAGACGTAGAGAAGATGTTTCCACTTGTGGGGGAGCCCAAAACTAGGGGTCACCAATATGAGATTATCATTAATAAATACAATAAGGAATTCGGGAGAAACTACTTTATCCAGAGAGTGGTGAGAATGTGGAACTTGCTGCCACATGGAGTAGTTGAGGTGAAAAACATAGATGCATTTAAGGGAAAGCTAGATAGACACATGAGGGAGAAAGGAGTAGAAGGACATATTGATAGGGTGAGATGAGGAGGGGTGGGAGGAGGCTCGTGTGGAGCATAAACACTGGCATGGACCAGTTGGGCCGAATGGCCTGTTTCTGTGCTGTACATTCTATGTAATTTATGTAATATTTGATCTGTTGACCTATCAGTAGGTTCTAACCTCCGGGCCCAACAACAACATGAACCTCCACCCTCTTCCTGAGCCAACGTTCGGTAAGCCAGAGTTTCTGCTTGTTCTTTAAATGTGCCTGGACCCATCCCACTACCTTATAGAATGCACTACATCACGCTTTGCTTCTGACTTCGGTGTTTTCGTAAAAAAAAACTTTGGACTCTGGACTGGTAAATGACTTTAACTCCTTACCTTCTTGGTTGCCGTAGCTCCTGTTTGTTCAGGGCTTCTTTTACAGAAATAAGTCCGGATACAAGGTAAAATTGCACAGTCATCCTGCCGAACAGAGAGATGCAACAAAACACAGTCAGGAGTGCCTGTGCTAAACAGAAGGGGGAAGAAAAGCTGCAATTGCCCAGCGTGTGTAAAGAAAAAAAATCAAAACAGCCATGAAGATCATTTTGGAAGGATAGACTGCTTCTGTATTTAAATCTCAATCAAACAACAAGGGCCTGATTTTAGCAGGCCTGCGGGTTTCCGGCGGGTTGGGTTTCGGGTGCGTGGCCTCCGCGCCCGGTGAAATTAGTGGGTTGCCCGCGCGATCGTAGCAGGCAATCCACTAATTGGAATCACTTACCTGCTCCTCCGGGGTCCGCGCTGCTGATCTGCGCGTCGGGCGGGCTGCGCATGTGCAGTACGATGTGTCAGCTGGAGGCTCTCTAGTTAAAGGGGCAGTCCTCCACTGACAGATGCTGCAACCAATGGAACAAATTACAGCATGGAGCAGCCCAGGGGGAAGGCTGCTCCCAGTTTAATGATGCCTCACCCCAGGTATCATCAGATGGGGTGAGGAGGAGGGGGAGGACAGAGATCTTCCACCCGGCGGGCGGGAGGAAGCGGCCTGCCTCTGCCACCAAGAAGGCCTGGCTCGAGGTGGCAGAGGGGGTCACCTGCACCACCAACATATCGCCCACCTGCATACAGTGCAGGAGGCGCTCCAATGACCTCAGTAGGTCAGCCACAGTGAGAACACGTAGTCTTTCCCCTACACTCCGTCTGCCACAACACTGCCCCCACCCCACATCTCCTTCGGCACCGCCAACACTACTCTGACACATCACCCCTCATACCCACTCACACCCCATCCTCATCTTACCTGCACCTACTCACCTCGCCAGTACTCACCCGCCACTACCACTCAACCCAATCCTCATACAATCTCATGGCTCTATCCCATACTCACCCTCTCGTGCATCTCTCTCACGGCCAGCCTCACTCAACCTGCCACCACCTGTGCTGCAGCCACAGGGCATGCATCGCATATGTGCAGTAGGCAGCGTAAGGCAAACGTGTCGTGAGCATGAAGGGGATGCACAAGGGTGTCTGAGGGTTTGCCATGGGTGTTACCTATATTGAATTTCAGAGCAACAAACATCACACATTATATTGGCACCACCACTGCCATGTCTCCGCGAATCCTGTCTGTTGTGTCCAATAATGCCCGCTCCTGGGTATCACTATGAGGACCCACCACTGATGCCACCCATTGTGTCACTGCAGAGTGGGTGTTAGTGTATTTGCAGGGCTCTTCCGCGCAGACAACTGAGAGACATCGGCGGTGTACCCGGCTGCACCCTGGAAGGATGCGGAGGAGAAGTTGTGGAGGGCAGTGGTGACTTTGGCAGCGACAGGTAAGCAGATGGTGCTGGGGCCAGCCAGGAGCAGCTCGGCATGAAAAAGCCTGCAGATCTCCACGACTACATGTCGAGTGAATCTGCGCCTCCGTGTGCACTGCTGCTCAGAGAGGTCCGGGGAGCTGCGCCTCTGTCTCTGGACCCTGTGGCGAGGGTAGTGCCCTCTGCGACGCGTCTCTCTCTGCGGTAGCCCTCCCTCCTGCTGTACAGGTGGATGTGTCACAGAACTCTGTTGTGGAGCTCCAAGTGTCAGAGGTGGACGGCATGGATGGCGAGGCTGGTGATGCTGTTCGCCCTCCGAGGGGGTCATGACTGCAGCTACGGCAGCCCCCATCCGCAATATGTACATCTGAGGGGGTCCGCAAGGTAGGCACATGTCTCCGGACCCCGGGGTGAGTGTGCAGGTTGGTGACTTTGACCATCCGGAGGGGGGTGGTGGAGGCCACACTTTGTCCCAAGTGACAGAGCGGCCTCCTGCAATGGGTGAGGGTCTCCCCCCCCCACCTGTCAAATGGACCTTTGCAGCTGCCACAGGCTGACGGCTGCAACACGTCCAGTTCAACTAGGACTGTTTCCCCCAGTGTGTGAAACAGTCCCATGTTTCCCCAAAATCACACACAGTCCCTTTATCAGGTCAGTTAATGATCTGAACATGTGAAATAAAGAACCTCAAGTGGCATCCCGCTGGCTTTAATTGCCTGCGGGATTCCCACCAGCGGGGGCCACGCACGCACCCCCGCACGTCATCGGGGAACCCGGAAGTGGGCGGGATCGTGGCGGGTTCCCGTCACGTGACTGGATATCGGGATTTTCGGGACCCCCCCGCTGGAAACCCACAGGAAACCCGACGGTAAAATCGAGCCCCAAGTGTTTGGGATTTATCCTCTGTCACTACTTTAATCCTGAACTCCAGAGGTATAAAGATCTCTTCATCAAAGTATTATTGAAAGTGTAGTCACTGCATTGCCACAATCTATCGGAGCACAAAGATGCTACACCAAAGAGTGATAAGACAGCAGCTCACTCATTCCCCTCAAAGTGCCACTGAGTTCAAATCCCCAGAAATTGCGCTGAAGCTGTACTACGCACTCGTCAGGCCACGACTGGCATACTATGCATTGTTCCGGTCGCCATGACAAAAGGGGGCTAAGACAAGCCTTAGAGCTGGTACACAGGAAGTCTTTATGGACATAAAGGGTGACCAACAGCTGGATGCTTCATCCAAACCTATCTTGAGATTTTGACTGGAGTATGGAACAGAGGCCTGGTGCTTATCTACAGGAAGGAAAGAAAGCCAGGCCAGACCCCTCTTAGACATCTCCCAGAACTCTGTTGCAGAGCAACATTAAAAGATGTCTTGGAGTATTCCATCTCAGCTGAGAACAGAATATGTGATGGGTGTGCTATCAAAAAGGGAAAGGAAAACCCGGAAAAATAAAAGTTTCATTATTTCTGTAAAAATGTTTGTAAAAATTGATTAAAATTAATAACAACATGTCTGTAAGGGGAAATTAATTCTAATACAATATATCAACATCACAATAATTAATATAAAACATCTGTTTAATAAATAAAATAATTTTAAAGAGATATAAAGAATTGAACTCCTACTTTGGATCTGATCCCAACTTTCCTCAGTGGACGAATTTCTCTGTTGTTGGACGGACGGATAGATGAAGGCAAAGAGGAAGGTAATGAGATGGGAGGGGTAAACTGGAAGAGTGATTCACAAACTGCCATGCAACGTGTGCTTTCCGTCAGCTGATCTAGAGCATTATTGGTGGCACCGTTGGAAAAGTCTCCTGTCCAGACTATCCCCCTCCCCTTTCTGAAAAAGACATCACAGGTAGTGGAGGAAGAGAAACATTGGTGTCAATTTTCAGAGTCCCACACCTGCGAGGTATAGACTGGGAAAATTTATCCCACTGTCTCAAAAGTACACAAATTTCAAAGTTAAAATTAGATTTTGCTAAAAAGATTTTGTGTAAAGATTAGCATTTACTCGAAAGAAGTAAGCCTCAATAATGTCATAAAGTTGCACCTTTATCCAGCCCATCTGTGAGGACATAGAAAAAAAAACATGATGTGGACTGGTCGAAGTCCATCGATGCAGAATGGAATACAGTCTTTGTGTGAAGGGCAGTCCTGCAGGGGTCTGTTCTGGGTACTCTGATAGTCACACTATTCACAAATGACATGGAGGAGGGTGCTTCTCCCATTTAATCTGGGATCTGCAGCACAACTGAGATGTCTAGCTCCTAATCTGTCTTGTCCCTTAGACCACTGCTGAAGACCTTACTGCGGGAATCCAGGCAAATGCGAATTCCAGGAATGAATTAAAAGTCTGTACATTGCTTGTAAATTTCTGGCTCTGGGTCAGAAAAACTCTAGACGAAAAGGCTGGCTTTTCTTCTGTAACAAAGTGTGACATCAGGGGTGTGACAGACACCCGCTAGACTCAAGACGTAAATAGACATCAAAGTATTTCCTGACGATATGTGACAAATATAAGAGAGATTGGAAATGTCCAAAGAGATCTGATGCATTAAGTTGATGGGCAAAGGAATGGCAGATGGATTTGAATGCAGACAAACGTGAGGTTATTCAGAGTGGAGCAGGAAACCAGATAATGCATACAATGAAAGGATGTCCATTATCAAAGCAGGAAAAGGAATTGCGAATGATTATTTAATATTCACTAAAAATAATCCAGTAATGGGAATTGTTACAACGAGGTGAGTAATGTACCAGGATGGGCCTCAAGGTCACTTATATGTTAAAAGAAATTACTCCAACCTCATGTAATATGAGACGGTGGCTGTGGCCACATTTGGAATATTAGGGTCAATTTTCCACGTCTCTGCTCTAAGGACACACATATTACAAAATTACACACCCCCAGCCGGTGATTTTCCATCTGCAAATTTAGCCGCTTTTGTCCAGTTTTGGGTACACACCATTCAAAAGGGCTTAGGTGCATCGGAAGGAATTCAGAGAAATGCGACAAGGATGATTCGCACCTGGAGTGCTGCGTTCAGTTCTGGGCACCACACCTCAGGAAGGATATATTGGCCTTGGAGGGAGTGCAGTGTAGATTCACCAGAATGATACCGGGGCTAAAAGGGTTAAATTATGAGGACAGGTCACATAGGCTAGGCTTGTATTCCCTTGAGTATAGAAGATTAAGAGGTGATCTTATAGAATCATAAAATGATATAGCACAGAAGGAGGCCATTCGGCCCATCATACCTCTGCTGGGATTGAGGTGTTTAAGATGATTAAAGGATTTGATAAGGTGGATGGAGAGAAACTATTTCCTCTTGTGGGGGAATCCACCAAAGGGGCATAACCTTAAAATTAGAGCTAGGCCGTTCAGGGGTGATGTCAGGAAGCATTTCTTCACACAAAGGGGAGTGGAAATCTGGAACTCTCTCCCCCAAAAAGCTGTTGAGGCTGGGGGTCAATTGAAAATGTGAAAACTGTGATTGGTAGATTTTTGTTCGGTAAGGGTATTAAGGGTTATGTAACCAAGGTGGGATAATGGTGTTAAGATACAAATCAGCCATGATCTAATTGAATGGCAGAACAAGCTCAAGGGGCTGAATGGCCTCCTCCTGTTCCTGTGTTCAAAGTGCATCAGATGATTGACTGTATCAAGGGGTAACTTCCTCTGGAGCATTGGGATACAAGCGAGTGCAGCAGTGTCACGTGGGTGGAATAAAGGCTTCAGTGAAGTGCGATTAATGAATAAAGGATGAGGTGAACCGGATTTAACCAAAATTGCATTACAATCACAATATTTCAAGCTACAACAGCTTTATGATTAGCAGTTTTCGCAGTCTTCAGGATCTATTTAAACTAGATACGGCAAAGGGTGTTGCTGAGAGACCGCTAAACATAAAGGTGCCGTTGGTTATTGCTGATCAGAGCAGGTAGAGGGAAAAAATGTTCAGGTTTGGGAACTTTAATATTAGTAAGGGATTCCGTAACAGCCAATTGAAAGGGTGGAACCAAAGCAATTTAGATAGAAATGAGAAGGACAACATAACAATAATCAGCAAACAGGAAGGCCAAGATAAACATTCAGATACTGAGTTGTTTATTTAAGTAGGATCGGCAGAAAAGAATCAAGAGTGTGATTCTTGAGGAGGTATTTCAACGACCCGCAGGTAAACTGGACCAAACTGGAACAATTGCAAAGAAGGGACGGAGACTCACTCCGCTTTGCTTTGACATGAGTTCAGGCATTAACACCTAAAGCACAGTACATGAAATCTGCTTCACGTCAATGCTAAATGGGCAGCATAAATAAACCCTAAGCATCTGACAGCAGCCAAAGAATGACATTGACCTTGAGTTATTTCCTTTGGTTTTTACTAGATGATATATTGCCTAAACCTATTTTCATTGACGTATTGAGCCATTTAAATAGGTATTCTCTCCATGGAAAAGGAGTTTTCAGAAAATATTTCTGTTTAAGGAAGAGCCAGAAAAGCCTTAAAAGGGGAAAGCTAAATCTGTAGGTAAGTACCAGCAACAATAGGTCTTAACACATAGAGATTCTCCTTCTTCTCTGAATTATTTTGAAGTAATCTTTGATTTTTGGATTTACTTCTGGTACCCTGTTTACTGCTGTGTGTGTGTTTTTTTACAATTCGTTGTTGGGATGGGGCATCACTAGCAAGGCCAACAATTATTCAGAGTGTCAATTGACACCACTGAGTCAGCCAATGAGTTGGAGGCAGGGCGGGACTTACGGCAGGACTCAAAGCAAACAGTGTATTTTACAGCAAACAAAGTCCATTTACTCAGCAAGCAGAGTCTGTTTCAACAGCACACTACAGCAAACAGTCTACAGACTCCATTTAGAGTCTTTATGAACTACAACCAACAGAACTCATGATCAAAACTGCAGCAACATCTCCCGATAAAAGCAGGGTGATTTCTCCAGCAAAATGTAGCGAGCAGAGCATAATTACACACAAATTAAGTGTGTAAAATCAGTCACAATCACTTAGCAGTGGGGTCCAGGCGTGATTGATGGGGGAATTACCCAATCACCTCTGTTCTGGCCGGGAATAGTGATGTCAATATATGCAGCCACATTTATTGCCCATCCCCTAGTTGCCCTTGAGAAGGTGGTGGTGGGCCTTCTTCCTGAACCGCTGCAGCCCTTATGGAGAAGGTGCTCCCACAACGCTGTTAGGTAGGGAGTTCCAGGATTTTGACCCAGCGACGATGAAGGAATGGGTGATATGTGTTCAAGTCGGGATGGTGTATGGCTTGGAGGGGAACTCGGAAGTGATGTTGTTCCCATGCGCCTGCTGGTTAAGGTCGCGGGTTTGGGACACGCTGAGCTACAATTCCACTGGTACCAGTCATCCTCTTGTCCATCACTTATGTGGCCATTCTTCATGTGGACCACCATGACAGTGGGAGCAGGTGGGTAATTATCCTTGGGAGGGGGGAAGGCATCACAGGCACACCTCATTCCTGTCCTCACCTGAAGACCACACATGCGGATCTTCCAGCAGAGGTCAATGAAAGGTGACCTGAAATAGGGACTCTGGATGATTTGGTTTCTCCTCCGTAACCTTCTTCTTGAATTGCTGCAGTCCGTGTGGTGAAGGTGCTCCCACAGTGCTGTTAGGTGGGGCGTTCCAGGATTTTGAACCGGCAATAATGAAGGAACGGCAATCATATATCCAAATCAGGATGGTGCGTGACTTGGAGGGGAACTTGGAGCTGAGGACAAGCTCGGGTAATGGGATAATCGTGGGTGAATTTATCACATGCTTTGCAAAATCTGGGTCCAGGGACATCAATCTACATTTGCAATCACTGGTCGAAGTATTTTTTTAAATATGGGCAACAGCAGCAAGGCCCAACCCTATTTGTCTGAAGGGCATTAAGACTCAACCACATAGTGTGGGCATGGGGTCACATGTAGGCCGGACTGGGCAAGGGGTGTCAGGTTCCCTTAATCAAGGACATTAAGAAGCCAGTTGATTTTTTACGACAACCCAACAGCCTTTGTGATCATAATGAGAGTTGCGGAATAAGCTATCATGGCAGGGTGCTGAGATGGATGGTATAAATGGAGTCAAGGGGCATTTAGATTCTCCCTAAAGAGAGAAGGAGTTGAAGATATGGTAGGGAAGTGGACAGTTTGGGTAGTGAGTTATCAGAAAAGGACATGTTTGCTGAGCATTCTTGGACCTTCCCTGTTCCTAAAAGTTGTTGTATTCTTGAACCTTCTGCCTGGATGAGATATTAGTATAAATTACTATGGGAGCAAAATGGGCAAATTTGATATAGACAAAATAAGCAAAAACTTGCACTTTACAGTTAAAGAAGATATATACGACTCTGTACAAAAAATGTTTTATCCCCAGCATGGGCAGCACTCAACTTAATGAACACTCAGGCTAGATTATGCATTAGTTGTCAAAAATTATTGAACATTTTTGGCTGTTCAAATAGCAAAAACCACTCAAAGAGCACGACCTTATACTGATTGGGCCTAATGGGAGACAGTGGCCATTACCACCAGTTCAATCCATCTATATTTCTATTCTGTAGCAGAAAACAAAAATATCAATTTGTGGTTTATGATCTAATGTAACTCTCCGAGTACAACAGAATTAGTTCTAAGACATTAGATAAACTTTCAAAACAGTGTAGATGCCTCACAGTTAGTCAGTTCCAAGATATTGCTAAAATGACTTGCATCTCACAATTAATCCCAATGAGGCAGAAGTTAGATTTACAGCTAATTCGGTAAAATGCTTTGAATTGATTTTGAGTAACTGATCTAAATAGTGTCTAATGAACTCAACTGCCCAAGGTTTTAGCTTCAAGCACAAAAACGTCCAAACAATCGCTGGGAGCAGCTTGAAGAAATTTCTTTTTGGGGGCGGGCTGGGGGGGTGGGTTGCAAGCATGGAGAAAAATTCTGGACCCAAAATCCTGATTCAGATTGAGAAAACTAATGTGTGACTTATAACATTCAAAGTCAGGTTGAAATTCCCTTTCTCTTTTCAAGGTAATTTTTTCTGTTCTCCTTGACTTCAGTGGGAAAGAAGAGTGTAAAACAGGCAGCCGATTCGCCATCATCCCGTTTTGTGCTTCCGTCCGTGACTGATTTCACCCCCAGAGTATTTTACGATTGGTTTGTACCTGCAAGAGAGGGAACCAAGTGCAGAAAGTGGAATGTGCAAATTATCCTAATTGTAAGAATCATTGTTTAAAAGTTTTAACTTTCCTATATTTCGACCTACCTTGGAGTTGTTCCATTCTCTTTAGGTGGTTTTTCATGGTCTGGTGCAGGTCGTGAGAAAATGGAAGTCAAGGATGGGAGTCAATCATTCTAGAATTAGCTAATCAGAGGTAAGTACGTGAAATTTAGGGTTCATTATAATAAAATGAATGACCGTATGACTGAGAAGGGTGAGTCAAAAGTGTGACACTTATAGGAACAGCAGTGGGCCTTTCAACCCCTCGAGTCTGCATTCAAATAGATCATGACTGATCTGTACCTCATCTCCATTTACCCGCCTTAGCTCCATATATCTTGTTGCCCTTTATCCAGCAATGATGGGGTGATGTCAGGAAGCACTCTTCACTCAAAGGATGGGATAGTTCCCCTGGAACTCTCGCCCCAAAAAATCTGTTGAGCCTGAGGGTCAATTGAAAATTTCAAAACTGAGATCGATAGATTTTTGTTAGGCAAGGGTATTAAGGGTTACGGAACCAAGGTGGGTAGACAGAGTTAAGATACAGGTGAGCCACAATCTAATTGAATGGTGGAGCAGGCTTGACGGGCTGAATCATAGAATCATAGAATCATAGAAGTTACAACATGGAAACAGGCCCTTAGGCCCAACATGTCCATGTCGCCCAGTTTATACCACTAAGCTAGCCCCAATTGCCTGCACTTGGCCCATATCCCTCTATACCCATCTTACCCATGTAACTGTCCAAATGATTTTTAAAAGACAAAATTGTACCCGCCTCTACTACTGCGTCTGGCAGCACGTTCCAGACACTCACCACCCTTTGAGTGAAAAAATTGCCCCTCTGGACCCTTTTGTATCTCTCCCCTCTCACCTTAAATCTATGTCCCCTCGTTATAGACTCCCCTACCTTTGGAAAAAGATTTTGACTATCTACCTTATCTATGCCCCTCATTATTTTATAGACTTCTACAAGATCACCCCTTAACCTCCTACTCTCCAGGGAAAAAAGTCCCAGTCTATCTAACCTCTCCCTATAAGTCAAACCATCAAGTCCCGGTAGCATCCTAGTAAATCTTTTCTGCACTCTTTCTATAATAGGGTGACCAGATTTGTACACAGCATTCCAAGTGTGGCCTTACTAATGTCTTGTACAACTTCAACAAGACATCCCAACTTCTGACCAATGAAACCAAGCATGCCGAATGCCTTCTTCACCACCCTATCCACCTGTGACTCCACTTTCAAGGAGCTATGAACCTGTACTCCTAGATCTCTTTGTTCTATAACTCTCCCCAACGCCCTACCATTAACGGAGTAGGTCCTGGCCCGATTCGATCTACCAAAATGCATCACCTCACATTTATCTAAATTAAACTCCATCTGCCATTCATCGGCCCACTGGCCCAATTTATCAAGATCCCGTTGCAATCCTAGATAACCTCTTCACTGTCCACAATGCCACCAATCTTGGTGTCATCTGCAAACTTACTAACCATGCCTCCTAAATTCTCATCCAAATCATTAATATAAATAACAAATAACAGCGGACCCAGCACCGATCCCTGAGGCACACCGCTGGACACAGGCCTCCAGTTTGAAAAACAACCCTCTACAACCACCCTCTGTCTTCTGTCGTCAAACCAATTTTGTATCCAATTGGCTACCTCACCTTGGATCCCGTGAGATTTAACCTTATGTAACAACCTACCATGCGGTACCTTGTCAAAGGCTTTGCTGAAGTCCATGTAGACCACATCTACTGCACAGCCCTCATCTATCTTCTTGGTTACCCCTTCAAAAAACTCAATCAAATTCGTGAGACATGATTTTCCTCTCACAAAACCATGCTGACTGTTCCTAATCAGTCCCTGCCTCTCCAAATGCCTGTAGATCCTGTCCCTCAGAATACCCTCTAACAACTTACCCACTACAGATGTCAGGCTCACCGGTCTGTAGTTCCCAGGCTTTTCCCTGCCGCCCTTCTTAAGCAACGGCACAACATTTGCTACCCTCCAATCTTCAGGCACCTCACCTGTAGCTGTCGATGATTCAAATATCTCTGCTAGGGGACCCGCAATTTCCTCCCTAACCTCCCATAACGTCCTGGGATACATTTCATCAGGTCCCGGAGATTTATCTACCTTGATGCGCATTAAGACTTCCAGCACCTCCCTCTACTGGCCTACTCCAGTTCTTATACTCTATCTGTACTGTCCAACCGGAGTAGTAGACTGATTTAACAACTTGATATAATTCTAGTCTTCTACCTAAGGAAGGATATATTTACCTTGGAAGCGGTGCAACGAAGGTTCACTCGATTAATTCCTGGGATGAGAGGTTTGTCCTATGAAGAGAGGTTGAGTAGAATGGGCCTATACTCTCTGGAGTTTAGAAGAATGAGAGATGATCTCATTGAAACATATAAGATTATGAAGGGGCTTGACAGGGTGGATGCTGAGAGATTGTTTCCCCTGGCTAGAGAGTCTAGAACTAGGGGGCATAGTCTCAGGATAAGGGGTCTGCTATTTAAGACTGAGATGAGGAGGAATTTCTTCACTCAGAGGGTTGTGAATCTTTGGAATTCTCTACCCCAGAGGGCTGTGGATAACACAGTATAGTATATTCAAGTATGGTTTATTCAGTATAGTATAGTCATAGAGTATATTCAAGACTGAGATAGATAGACCTTTGGACTCTAGGGGAATCAAGGGATATGGGGATTGGGCAGGAAAGTGGAGTTGAGGTCGAAGATCATCCATAATCTGATTGAATGGTGCAGCAGGCTCGAGGGGCCGTATGGCCTACTCCTGCTCCTATTTCTTATGTTCTTATGTTCTTAGTATTTACTGACTATAGTTTTATGCTTGTTCACAGTTTGTTACTTTTAATCTTTCAGGACTACAAGTACAAAGTGCAATATATCTTCTGACAGACCAATAAATCTGTCTGTATTCAGGGGAACGGTAAACCTGGCCTGTGCTCTGCAGCTGTGCTTCAGACCTTTCTGGAGAATTTGTACCTCGTGAAAATTCTCCCGAACTAATTCTGGACCAGGAGTCCACAGAAAGTGACGTAACACGAGTTTCATATTCCCGGGCATGACTATTCCTTGTAAATCTTCCTACTATGCCCACTCTGCTATTATTTCCCCAGAACAGTAAATGTGACAGCCTAGTCTGTGGTAGCAAGAGAAAGATCGGGATTTATATAGCGCCTGATCACGTCACCAGGCTGTCCCAAAGTGCTGTAAACCAATGGATGCCGTTTGTAGTACAGTCGCTTATTATCTATGCAAAGCCAGCAGTCAACATACGCACAGCAAGATCTCACAAACAGCAAATAAGGCCAGTTCGTTTTTCGTGGTGTTGACTGAGCAGGAATGTTGGGCCAGGACACCGGGAGAACTCTCTGCTTCTCTTCCAATACTGTCATGGGAACGAGTCTGTCATCACGTGACTAAAGAGCTAATTTAGTTACAGCTAACAAGCACAAGTCATATACAGAGCCTGAGTCAGACACGGAGCATGATTTGTTTCAGTGTGATAGATATATTTAAGGGAATTGGCAAAAGTACCAGAGGTGACGTGAGGACATTTCTTTTCACACACAGCGAGTTGTTATGATCTGGAATGCGCTGCCTGAAAGGGTGGTGGAGTCAGATTCAATAGTAACTTTCAAAAGGGAATTGGATAAATACTTGAAAATGTAAAATTTGCAGGGCTATGGGCAAAGAGCAGGGGAGTGGGACTAATTGGATGGCTCTTTCAAAGAGCCAGCACAGGCACGATGGGCCGAATGGCTGTGCTATAAGATTCTATGATTCTATTATACTGGAGAGGTGGTGGTGGGGGGGGGTGGGGGGGGAATTGAGAGACTTTTTTTAAATTGGAAAAGTGAGGTAAATGGATGAGGGTCATAATACAGGACACCGCTAAGGTCAAAGAGAGGAGGGGAGCAAAAATAAAAATATCAAGAAATAGAGATGAGGTGATGCCAAGCTCAAGATTTTAAAAGTTGGTAGATCGTAGGAGGAAGGGGAAGCTGAGAGACATAAGGCATTTCACAGGGAGGCAGATCAGCACATACTGGCCTAAAAATTGGCAGGCCGACGCAAACTGGGTGCATGGATTGATCCCTGCGCTGGAATAAATAAGCCCGAAGCCCACCCGATATTGGGCCTCGGAACTCAATTACATCAGATGCCTGCCGGGTGCCCCCAGGCAGATCGCTGGCAAAGACCATTCGAATTTCGGGCTGCTAGCGGCAACACAGGTAGGTCTTGCAAGAGAAGGGCGATCAGGAGAGGGGGCTGACTGGGCGAGCTGGCGGTTGGGAGAGGGGGCCGACTGGGTGACCTGGCGGTTGGGAGAGGGGGCCGACTGGGTGAGCTGGCGATCAGGAGAGGGGGCCAACTGGGTGAGCTGAAGTTTGGGAGAGGGGACTGACTAGGCGAGCTGGCGATTGGGAGAGGGGGCCGACTGGGTGACCTGGCGGTTGGGAGAGGGGGCCGACTGGGTGACCTGGCGGTTGGGAGAGGGGGCCGACTGGGTGAGCTGGCGATCAGGAGAGGGGGCCGACTGGGTGAGCTGGCGGTCGGGAGAGGAGGCCGACTGGGTGAGCTGGCGGTCAGGAGAGGGGGCCGACTGGGTGAGCTGGCGGTTGGGAGAGGGGACCGACTGGGTGAGCTGGCGGTCGGGAGAGGGGGCCGACTGGGTGAGCTGGCGGTTGGGAGAGGGGGCCGACTGGGTGAGCTGGCGGTTGGGAGAGGGGGCCGACTGGGTGAGCTGGCGGTCGGGAGAGGGGGCCGACTGGGTGAGCTGGCGGTTGGGAGAGGGGGCCGACTGGGTGAGCTGGCGGTTGGGAGAGGGGGTCGACTGGGTGAGCTGGCGATTGGGAGAGGGGGCCGACTGGGTGAGCTGGCGGTTGGGAGAGGAGGCCGACTGGGTGAGCTGGCGGTTGGGAGAGGGGGCCGACTGGGTGAGCTGGCGGTTGGGAGAGGGGGCCGACTGGGTGAGCTGGCGATCAGGAGAGGGGGCCGACTGGGTGAGCTGAAGTTTGGGAGAGGGGACTGACTGGGTGAGCTGGCGGTTGGGAGAGGGGGCCGACTGGGTGAGCTGGCGGTTGGGAGAGGGGGCCGACTGGGTGAGCTGGCGGTTGGGAGAGGGGACTGACTGGGTGAGCTGGCGGTTGGGAGAGGGGACTGACTGGGTGAGCTGGTGGTTGGGAGAGGGGGCCGACTGGGTGAGCTGGCGGTTGGGAGAGGGGACTGACTGGGTGAGCTGGCGGTTGGGAGAGGGGGCCGACTGGGTGAGCTGGCGGTTGGGAGAGGGGGCCGACTGGGTGAGCTGGCGGTTGGGAGAGGGGACTGACTGGGTGAGCTGGCGGTTGGGAGAGGGGACTGACTGGGTGAGCTGGCGGTTGGGAGAGGGGGCCGACTGGGTGAGCTGGCGGTTGGGAGAGGGGGCCGACTGGGTGAGCTGGCGGTTGGGAGAGGGGACTGACTGGGTGAGCTGGCGGTTGGGAGAGGGGGCCGACTGGGTGAGCTGGCGGTTGGGAGAGAGGGCCGATCTTTCTCTTGCTACCACAGACTAGGCTGTCATATCTACTGATCTGGGGAAATAATAGCAGAGTGGGCATAGTAGGAAGATTTACGCAGCTGGTTCATGGAAAACCAATTTGGTAAAGGAGGCATCAAACAGGCATTAAGCGTCTTATTTGCAGATCCTGGACGCTTCTATTGACACCTATACCAATATGGCTCAGAATGCACGTGCACATGACGCACACCCATTGGACGCTTTAGCGCCCGTTTTACACCTGTAAAACAGGCACAGCGTCATCGAATTTCTAGGCCACTGACTCTACAAACCTTAAAAAGGTATATGTTGGTCTTTTAAGGTACACGTACTCTGAGTGCAGCAACTGCAGTTCAGTTTCCACCCTTTTCCCATTGCCTGGTTACTGTCTGACTGACATTATAAGGCCGGGATTCTCCTCTTCGGGGCCATTCAGCCACTTGAGCCTGTTCCACATGATGGCCTCCTGGCAGGATTCCCACTGCCAAGGGGGAGCCTACCCGTGCAAAGAGAGAAATGCTGTTGCATCAGGGATGCTGCTATGGCAACAGGAGAGGTGGTGAGGGCCCTTAGAGGGGCTGCAGAGCCCCTAAGATCAGAATCTGTGTCGCACTGAAGGCCCTGGCCGAGACTGGGGCCGACAGCGGGAAAGCGTTAGGCCCAGGTTGGAGGGGAGGAGGCTGCTACGCAATGGCCTCTCCCTCCTTTGGGGCACCTCACGACCATTACTGGCACTTCCCTGGGCCTACTGCCACCTTCCCCATGGCAGCTGCAGACGGGTTGGGCAGGTGGAAAATCCGGCAGAGACCTGGGCTCCGACTCCCCTCCCTGCACCCCCCCCTCACCCCCACCCACTGCTGACATTTACATGGAGCATGCAGGGAAGGAGAGACCAGTAGCATTCCCAGCAGGAGATGGTGGGGGAGGGAAATACAGGCCGGGCAGTGAGGCAGTGAGAGGCCTCACCATCCAGATTGCGTAGAATTACATCGCATATATAGCACAGAAATAGGCCATTTGGCCCAACAGGTCTCTGCTGGTGTTTATGCTCCACACGAGCCTCCTCCCACTCTACTTCATCTAAACCTATCAGCATATCCTTCTATTCCTTTCTCCCTCATGTGTTTATCTAGCTTCCCCTTAAATGCATCTGTGCTATTCGCCTCAACTACTCCCTCTGATAATGAGTTTCACATTCATTTTTCTACCTTACTGAAACTATATGAATGTAGGTGGCGGTTGTGTTGTTTTGAGCCGCCCGGGCCTGGCCCTAGTCCTTTCCGTGACACTGGATCGAACGATCGCTGCCTCCCCCTTGATCCGGCCCCTGGTGCAGAGACTCTCTGGTGATTAAATCTTCGTTTCTGGGTGGGGCAGCTTAATGTCCAAAGGAGGGAGGCAGAGGCCATCCCGTTACAACGGTACCCACCAGTCCGCTGTGTTTGTATCTCCGCGCCTCCCGCTCTGTTTAAACCATTCTCCCGTCCTGCACCACGCTATATGTATTCCTTGATTCTCTGCCACTATCCCACCAGACTTTTGAGAAGAATCCAGGCCTGACTTGTCCTGTTGAAGAGAGTTCCCTGCCTCGCACATTCACGGGCCAAGCTGCCTCCATAAAGTGGCAGGACCACTGCCCATGGCTTTCTGGTAAGCATCCAAGTCCCCAGCAATGGCAGAGGGCATCGTCAAATTTACTCTGGCGTTTTCTTTTTGTGTGAGGTTATCAATTCGTGGTGATTGGCAAGATTGCCCCAAGTGTTATTGGTCACGGGCACCTGCAACCCAATCAGATGGGGAGCCCTCATGACCATATATGGAAAGGCTGCCAACCGAACAGGCCAGGGCACTAATGAGAGAACAAGTCGAGCTAGTAAATGGTGAACGGTGAAACGGGAAGTGCGAAGGAACCTAAAACCAGCAGAAGAGCCACAAATAAATGTTCAATGTTAGAATGCGGTTGGGCTTGTGATGCCATTCATTTTACAACCAAAAACAACTCATTTCCCGATTTATCATAGGCCCATATTGACTGATTTTCTTTCCGATTGATTGCAAGCTGTCTTTACTTCCTCTTTCATTGTTCCTCAGTCTCTGTTGAGTTTGGACAGATCGTGAAGACACCAAGTACGAATTGGGTAGAGAGACTCAAGCAACCAAACTTCTTATCCCCTGAGAAGCAATCTTTAAAATAATGAAATTATGAATAAACAATAAAGGACCAAAGAAACACAAGAGACATGCCAAAGATCAGAGAAAGGCTCAAACAATTTTTAAAAAGACAGCAGAGAGACAGCAAAAACAAAACAGAAACAACGGAACAAGGAAGGCTGGTGTAGAAATTGAAATGTCACACAAGGAGCAGTGGGAGTTACTCTCCAAACATATTGTTGGAGCAGAGCAGAGAGAGGTTTGCTCTGCATGCACTCTGTACTGACTGCAACCTGAGGGGCGGTTGATAATTAGAGTGGTAGCAACAAGTTAAAATTGTGCTTTATTCCCCATCACTGATATACATATGAACATAGGAACAGGAATAGGCCATTCGGCCCCTCGTGCCTGCTCCGCCATTTGATAAGATCATGGCTGATCTGTGATCTAACTCCATATGCCTGCCTTTGGCCCATATCCCTGAATACCTTTGGATGCCAAAAAGCTGTCGATCTCACATTTAAATTTAGCAATTGAGCTAGTATCAATTGCCGTTTGCGGAAGAGAGTTCCAAACTTCTACCACCCTTTGTGTGCAGAAGTGTTTTCTAATCTCACTCCTGAAAGGTCTCGCTCTAATTTTTAGACTATGCCCTCTACTCCTAAAATCCCCAACCAGCGGAAATAGTTTCTCTCTATCCACCCTATCTGTTCCCCTTAATATCTGATAAACTTCGATCAGATCACCCCTTAACCTTCGAAACTCTAGAGAATACAACCCCAGTTTGTGTAATCTCTCCTCGTAACTTAACCCTTGAAGTCCGGGTATCATTCCAATAAACCTGCGCTGCAGTCCCTCCAAGGCCAATATGTCCTTCCGAAGATTCGGTGCCCAGAACTGCTCACAGTACTCCAGGTGCGGTCTAACCAGGGTTTTGTATAGCTGCAGCATAACTTCTGCCCCCTTGTACTCTAGTCCTCGAGATATAAAGACCAGCATTCCATTAGCCTTATTGATTATTTTCTGCACCTGTTCATGACACTTCAATGATCTATGTACCTGTACCCCTAAGTCCCTTTGGACATCCACTGTTTTTAACTTTTTACCATTTAGAAAGTACCCTGTTCGATCCTTTTTTGATCCAAAGTGGATGACCTCACATTTGTCCACATTGAATTCCATTTGCCACAGTTTTGCCCATTCACCTAATCTATCAATATCGCTTTGTAATTTTATGTTTTCATCTACACTGCTTAGAATGCCACCAATCTTTGTGTCATCGACAAACTTAGATATGAGACTCTCTATGCCTACATCTAAGTCATTAATAAATATTGTGAATAATTGATGCCCCAAGACAGATCACAGTGGGACTCCACTAGTCACATCCTGCCAATGTGAGTACCTACCCATTATCCCTACTCTCTGTCGCCTTTCGCTCAGCCAACTTCCTAACCAAGTCCATACTTTTCCCTCGATTCCATGGGCTTCTATCTTAGTTAACAGTCTCTTATGTGGGACCTTATCAAATGCCTTCTGGAAGTCCATATAAATAACATCCATTGACATTCCCCTGTCCACTACTTTAGTCACCTCTTCAAAAAATTCAATCAGGTTTGTCAGGCATGACCGACCTTTCACAAATCCATGCTGGCTCTCTCTGATTAACTGAAAATTCTCGAGGTGTTCAGTCACCCTATCCTTAATTATAGACTCCAGCATTTTCCCCACAACAGATGTTAGGCTAACTGGTCTATAATTCCCTGGTTTCCCTCTCCTTTCTTAAAAAGCGGAGTGACATGTGCAATTTTCCAATCTGGAGGGACAGTTCCTGAATCTAGAGAACTTTGAAAGATTATAGTTAGGGCATCTGCAATGTGCTCACCTATTTCCTTTAAATCCCTCGGATGGAAACCATCTGGTCCTGGGGATTTGTCACTCTTTAGTGCTATTATTTTCTTCATTACTGTTGCTTTACTTATGTTAATTTTATTGAGTCCCTGTCCCTTATTCAATATTAGTTTTCTTGGGATTTCCGGCATGCTATCCTCTTTTTCTACTGTAAATACTGACGCAAAGTAATTATTCAACATGTCCGCCATTTCCCCATTGTCAATGACAATATCCCCACTTTCAGTTTTTAAGGGGCCAACACTGCTCCTGACCACCCTCTTTTTCCTAATATAACTATAAAAGTTCTTTGTATTGGTTTTGATATCCCTTGCAAGTTTCTTTTCATACTCTCTTTTTGTAGCCCTT